>NC_133388.1:43977448-44291496 GCF_047511655.1 Castor canadensis
AATAGCTGATATAGAAGAAGAAGGAGAGATTATTCAGAGAAGTGATATTACCTAACTTCAATCCTTACTATAAGATTATAATAATCAAAACAATGTGTTATTGGCAAAAGAACAGACAATGAGATCAATGAAATATACTAGAGAGTCCAGAAATAGACTCATGCAAAAGTAGCCCTCTGTCTTTGATGGGAGCAAAGGCAATTCAATGGAGAAAAAAGACTCTTCAATAAGTGGTGCTGGAAGAACTGGATATCCATATTTTTAAAAATGAATCTAGATTCTTTCCTAATTACACTGTTCAGAAAACTAGCTCAAAACTGATTGTAGACCCAAATGTAAAACAAGAAATTCCATGTGACCATGGGTTTGGCAATGAATTTTTAAATACAACACAACAAAATCTGTAAAAGAGAAATTACTAAATTGGATCTCATTACATTTAAAAACTATCTTTCTGAAAAATACACTGGTAAGAGAATGAAAAGATAAGCCACATACATTGATCTAATTGTCACATACTAGGAGAAAATATTTGCAAAACACATTTCTCAAAAGGGATTTGTGTCTATGACATATGATGAAATCTTAATACTTGACAATAAGGAAATAATCTGATTAAAAAGTTGGTATATTATTTGAATAAAAACCTCGCTAAAGATGTATAGATGGCAAACAATCATATGAAGAGATGTCAATATTGTGCGTCATTAGGGAATTGCTAGTTTGAACAAAAACTAGATACCACTACACTTTTTAAATGGTTAAAATCTGACAACTCAGATAACATACTGATGAGGATAGGAGCAACAGGAATGTGTGAATGCTCATTTACTACTGGTAGGAATGTGGAATGGCACAGCCACTTTGGAAGACAGTTTGACAATTTATTGCAAAGTTAAATATAACTTTCCCAAACAATCCAGCCATTGTGTTCCTGAGTATTTACCTGATTAAGTAAATCAGGTAAACATGTTTACAGTAGCTAAACAAATGTTTATAGTAGCTTTATTCATAATTATCCAGAATTGAAAGCAACCAAGATTCACCAATAGGTGAATGAATAAATAAATTGTAGTACATCTGTACAATGGAATATTATTCCACAATATAAAGAAATAAACTATCAAGCCACCACAAGACATAAGATTTTTTAAGAAAAGATCTTCAGTGCATGCTCCTGTGTGATCGATGCCAATCCAAAAAGACTGCGTATTGTGTGATCACAACCATATGACATTCTGTAAGAGGCAAAACTGGTCATAGTAAAAAGAACATGGTTGCAAGTAATTAAGGGGGAAAGGAGAAGAATGCATATGTGGAACATAGATTTTTTAGGGTAGTGGAACTATTTTATGTGGTACTCTAATGCTGGATGCATGACATTATTCATTAGGCAAAACCCTTAGAACTATACCAAAAGTGTATTCTAATATAAACTAGTCTTCAGTTAATAATAATGTATCAATATTGGTCCATCAATACTAACAAATGTAGCTAGGCATCTAGCTACTTGGGAGACTGAGATCAGGAGGATCAATGTGTAAGAGTACCCCAGTCAAATGGTTTGTTAGATTCCATCTCCAAAATAACCAAAGCAAAATGGACTAGAGGTGTGGCTCAAGTGGTGCTTTGCAAGCATGAAGCCCTAAATTCAAACCTCACTTCCACAAAAAAAAAAAAAAAAAAAAAAAAGTAACAAATGTATCGAACCATTGCCAGATGTCAATAATAAGAGAAACTGATGTGGGACTGAGAGTGAGCAAAGAGGGAGTAGTTATAGGAACTCTCAGTACTTTCTGTTCAGTTTTTTTGAACTAAGAAATAAAGCCTATTAATTAAGAAGAAAAAAAAATCCCTCAAAGTCAAATTTTCAAATCTTTCTAAAGAAAGCAAAAGGCTTAAATTTGTAGGAATGAACCCTAATGAAACATTTCTTTGATTAGAAAGGAAAGTGATATTTGGATATTTTTCTAATATCAAAGTCAGTTGGCAGATTCTCAAAAGCCACAGCTTCGTAAGATTTTCCATTTCTAGAAAGAAAAGACGTAAGACAAAAGGCGAGTTCCATCTCTGAGAATTCATGGTAGTATTCACTCCTGATACAGACACTTACAGTATTTTGACATATTTCTTCACCCATAAAATTAACTTTTAAGTGTTAAAAACCACCAATTTCAATAGCTAAAAAAGAAAATAACCTAGTTGTCTGTAAGTTAGCACACTGATAAACAGAATGAAGGTGTTTGTGAATCTGCCTTCTCCACTTTGTATCCCCCATCTCAGACCACATTAATATGTTAGATTACTTAGAATATATCATTGTATCATTCATTATTCTAATTTAAAGTATCCATTCTGTTATGGGTCAGACATATAACTTTTGTTTGATCTGAAGTTTTGTGTGCCACTGTACCATGAGCTCCTCACGGGAAGGAACACTTTTTCTTGGAAGCCCCATAATCTATGATAGGCAACCAGAACACAAATCAATCACTTTTTGTGTACCTGCTATATTCTAAGCACTGTTATGCATTTTAGATATGCTCTTTCATTTAATACCATGACACCCTATGAGGTAGGTATTGTGATTCAATTATGCATCATAAGTTAATCATTAAAGAGCTGAAAATACCAAGACAGGAAGCTAGGAATCAATGGAAACAGGATTATAGACTATGTCACTGGTTTATGCTACTCAAACTGATAAGTGTTCACAGCTATGGGATGTGGGGGCAGGTAGAAAAAAATAATTTACCTTCCTGAGTGCCAATTTCAGAACAAAAGAAAGTTGAGTAATATAACTGTGTATATTTGTGGGTATTTACTTATTTGGTTAAGAAAACTTCAAATATAGCAAATGAGCAAATATAGAAAAGTTCTCCTGACCTCCTTTGCTGTTCCTGCTCTCTAGAGGTACCTGCTATACTGATTACACTTGTCCCTTGAACAATGTAAGGTTGGAGGTGTTGGCACCCATGCCCACCTCTCAGTGAATTTATGTATAATATTTGACTTCCCCCAAACTTAACTACTAATAGCCTGTTGACTGAAAGCCTTACTGATAACATAAACAGTTGATTAACACATTTTTTTAAATTATATATGGTGAAAATGCTGGAGAACCATGACAGATTACTTTGTACTACAATATACAATTTACTGGATAAGTGAACTGCTCATGTGGAGATGATTAGCATCACATGGCATTTTAAATGGGTATCTGCAAAATCAGAGCTCACCTCAATAGCAGCAGGAGGTGGCTACAACATTATTACAGTAATGTGTTATTTTACTAGAAGTTGCAGTAGTTATGATTTAATACTGCATCTTTCCATTTGTTTATATTTCTCTACACTGCTATATGGAGCCATAGTCCAGAGTTGTTTATGTGCATAAGTTTTGACAAATTTTAACTTTTATGATAGATTTGTATATATTTTATGGTAATAAATGATAAAATAGACCATTATCTATTTTATGTATTCATGATATACTTTTTTCTTAAGTTTTGATACTTCAAGATTGTGCAGTTTGTATTTTGAAATTGCTACAAATCTCAAAAAAAATATGTGTAAGTGGGCCCACACAGTTCAAAACCACTTCAATTCCCCGTACTGGGAAAAAAAAAAGAAACATGAAAATTAAACCCATGTTGTTCAAGGGTCAATGGTATTTGTCAAGCAATCTAGAGATACTCAATTAATATACCAAAAGGTCTGTTTTCTGTTCTTTCCTTTATCTACAAATGATAGAATAGTATATACTTTGTCTACCTGCAGAATTTGTTACATATAAAAATACTGGAGAGTATTTCTTATAAGTTCATTTATATTTATATTTAAATGCCTTCTGATAAACACATACATGATGAAATAAAGTGCAAAATAACAAGGATTTTATAATTAGTGTAACACCTTAATGTTTATGACCAAAGATCATTTAAATCTGATTGTAAGTAAAATGATGTTTCTGTAGCCAGGTTAGACAAGAGACATAAAGCAATTGAAAAGACTAATTTTTACAGGAAGGCAAACTTTGATATTATAGTTTTCTTTGGGCAAACAATATCATATCAATTTCCTTATCTGTCTGTGACAGCTATCAACCTTAAATGAACTACAGAGAAAATTGCTTGCTATCTAGTTAAAAAATTAGTTTTTTCATTCTTTAGTCCTTACTATTGTAGATGACTACTGTGTTTTTACATATCATACATCATTTTTGAGCTTCAAGGACACTAAATTTCTTCATTGTAAATGACTAACAATTTCAAATTCCAGCTCAAACCAGCTAAGATTTGTCTGATGTTCATGAAAGTAAAGGGTGAAAAATACACTATCAAATCTAAGAACTGTAAAATGTAATAGAAGGTTTAAGGATTTGTTTATTAGAATTTGAGGATGTTATAGTTGCAATACAAATTAATATTATATAAATTTTCTTTACTTGGGGCCCAAATTCAAATTTTTTCATGTCTGTGGAGGAGAAACATCTTCAAGTTCTATATGCACAAGTTCTATATGCTGAACTTCTGCACAAACACTGCTAAACAAGAAGCTCTCCCTAGATGGAGAATGCTCCAGGATTTCTGTGTATCTCCATCTATCTTTGTTTCAATACAAGAAGAGAAACTTTTTTTCTTTTTTTCATATCATACAGGCAGTCAGATGTTGGAAGCTAGGTGGGAGAATCTCAAAATAAGTCTTAGGGTAGAAGGCCTTATTTTTTTAAGAACTAGAAAATGGCTTTTTAATTATAATTTTTAAAATTTTATTGTTTTTACATTTACTCACATGTTTATACACTGTTTGGGCCACCTTCCCCCACCCCTTCTGGGCAGAACCTGTTCCATCCTCCTGTCCTCTAATTTTGTTGAAGAGAAAACATAAGCGATAATAAGAAAGACACAGCATTTTTGCTAGTTTGAGATAAAGATAGCTATACAGAGACATTCCTAGTGTTTCCATGCACATGTGTATTACAACCCACATTGGTTCATCTCTACCAGACTTCTTCACTACTTCCTGGTCCCCTTCCCCATAGTGGCCTCTGCCAGTTTAAGATTACTATGTTTTTTCCTCTACAGTGAGTACATTAACCACATTCAAGTTTTAAGTTTCCTTTCCTTTCCCTATTCCTCCTGTGCACGTTCTCCCCTTAAGAGTGTGACCCATGTCCAATAATATTGCTGCATTTGTTTTAGGTCTATAATCCACAAATGAGGAAGAACATGCAACTTTTGGTCTAGAAGGCCTTATTTTTATAAGCTGTTTGTATGGCACAGTCTTTCTCTCCAAAACAACTGTGGTTTTTCCATCAGGCAGATAAACACTACCAAAACATTAAAACTACCACTGAACAAAATATTTGAAATATATTTTTCCTCTAGATGTTAATCTTCACTACAGATTGTATCATTTTCATCTGGGGATTTTTAAATAAGTATTATAAATGAAAAATGTTAATAGGATAATTAAAGCAGAAACGAAAGGAGAACCTTTACATTGGTTAATATTTATCTTAGTTTGGTTTTCTTTCCATGTGCCCTAAGCCACTGGCAATTCATATTTTCCAAAATTGGGTGGATAGTGTTTTCCTTTGATTTTTTGTGGGTAATGAAGAATCATTAGTTGTTTGGCTCTTATATTGGAAAACTTATAAAGTTTCTTATGTTTAAGTGCACTAGAACTTGCCTGTGAACAACTAGAGTCAGTCACAAGAAGTTGATTAATTTTATACTTGGACTTGCAAAGACAAGTTAGTTCCTTTCCCGTGTAAATGTAATTTACATGGCAGTACCAAGTAAGCCAAAGTTTTACAGGATTATCTTTTTATCAGGGATGATAATATTAAACATGTACTATGCTAAGTTTGGGGGTGGACCTTAGGAATTATAGACACTCTCGATTGTTAGTTTAACCAGTACTTTCTAAGTTCTGACTACATCTTCACCTCTCATCTTTTATTCACTATTCTGGGATTATAGGGCACAAAAGGAAAAATGTCCAGCTAGTTAAGTTTTTGTATTTAGCAAATAAATGTCTGGGCCCTTGAAATGACTGTTTCTTCTACTTCCCTAATGTGGTCTGGCAGTAGAATATCTCTGATCTTACTGCATGGGTATTCTCTAAGCCTTGTTTCAGATTCTGTTAGCAAGATCTGTGGCAGCTAGGTTTGGGGTCAAGAGTTTGCCTCAAGGTCTCACTGACGCTGGCACTTAGTTGACATTTTCTGATGGAGCAAAGATAAATCCCAGAACATGACTAGGACCTTCAGGAGGAAATAGCTGAGAAGATTATATGTTGGGAAAATAGAAGACCATTCCAGAATACTATCATATTGGTGTAGTGGTGGATCCAGAAGTGTATGAATATCTCACAGCACAAAGAAGACAAAATTACTTTATTATATGTAAATTATACCTCCATTCACTTGATTAGAAATGAACTGCCATAAAGAGCCTCACCACCTGTTTGCTGTACCACTCTTCTCATTTTTATTCCTTTCTTTGCTATGATCCCCATCAGGCTACATTCCAACTGTCAGTTTATTGATCACCCAGATTTTGTATACATCATAGTCTTGAGTTATCCATCTTGGTTCTGTCTGTGGACGTTTGACTCCTGGATCTCAGCTTCATGTTCCAGAGCTTTCAACTACTTAAACCAGAAGAATACATATAGTACCTAATTGTCAGAAAGCAAAAAAGGGAGAATTTGAGAGGATCAAATAGCTAAATGAATTCTCACTGTTCCCAAATAAATGAAATGGCCAGACACAGACGTTAAAAGTTTGCTCTTTGTTGTTCAATCAAGGTCTGCCCCATGTTTAGGGAATTAATCCCACTTAGGTTATTAGCCAAATACATGTGTCACTGAGGATGGGGCAGATATCTGAGACATACAGGTAGTTCTCATATTGTATGTGATCATTCATATTCTTTCTTTTTCTCCTCTCCTCTCCTCTCTTCTCCCTTCCCCTCCCCTCCTCTCTTTCTCTCTCTCTCTCTTTTCTTTCTGCCTTCATTCCTTCCTTCCTTTTTTTTTCAGACAGTGTCTTGTTATGTAGCCCAGGCTGGCCTTAAACTCCCAATCTTCCTGTGTCAGCCTCCTGAGTGTTGGATTATAGGTGTGCACCACCATGTCTGGCTTAGATATACATATTCTTAACTACTGGCTTAAGAACTTGGCAGTTGCCTCTAGGAAACTTTAAGCTTGAATATAACCTCAAGATGGAGAAAAAAATACTCCAATAAAGTCTTCCAACTAAAGAAATACACTGTCAATGAGAGTGTTAGTTTTGTGTCTTATAAGCTTCAGAGGATAGGTTACTTTTAGCAACATATTACAGTACTTTTATATAAGCTGTTGTGTAGTGATTGGTCTGGCTAGTTAAAAGCTATGTAATCAGTTTCTCAAATATATCTTGCAAAGAAAAGGAGCTCAATAAATATCACTTTGTTGCTGTTCTAAAAACTGGGCTCCATGAATACTGTAGAAGCTCTGCAAGTAAGGAATGGTGTGAATAAATATCACATAGTTTATTTGGAGGCCCAGTGACTAAGCATGTTGGAGAACTGTTAGTGTGAAATAATCTCTGAAAAATGAGATTTTATATATATATTTAAATAATATATATGTTGGCAGGACGAAGGTTCGAATTCAGGGCTTTATGCTTGCAAAGTAGGCAGTCTACTGTTTGAGCCACACCTTGAGCCTTACATACATATTTTAAGTTGCCTAATAAACATCTTTTACAATTACTGTCAGAATGTAAACAGGGCATCTTAACTTGGCCAAAATTGAGATTCTAATACCCCTACAGACAGGTATAATCAACTTCCTTTCCACCTAGATGTATTTGCATCTATTCTGTTTGATTTATGCAGCTGATGGTAAGAGTTCTGTAATTGAAATACTATTAATCAGTGGATCTCAGGCATATACAGGTGCCTATAAATTACAAATGGGAGCACACAGCTAGATCTTAAAGGCAATTTACTCTATAGCAAAAAGTCCTAGTTTGAATTGGATTTATACATAAAAGCTAAGGGATTGAAGAGAGTAATTCTGATTTGGGGTTTTTGTATTTGTTTATTTAAAACACATTAGGGTTTAAGAAATATTGCTGCAGGATCCTCTAACATAGTATAATACAAAGGAGATAGAAGTGGGTCCATTTTTACTTTGTATTAGTTACTACTGCAGAACAGTTACATTATAAGGGTTGAGACTACTAATAGCTAGAGTGATTGACAAGGATATGTACCTGATATAGCACATCAATGTAGCAGTGGCACTCAAGGGCATTTTTCTTTTTTGAGACAGGGTCTTTCTATGTAGCCTAAACTGGTCTGAAACTTGCTATGTAGCCTAGGTTGACCTCAAACTTGTGATCTTCCTGCCTCAGTCTCCCAGGTGCTAGGATTACAGATATGTACCACAACACCTGGCTCAAGCACCATTTAAACAGATAGATAGCTGGCATTTAACTTTAGCAAAGCCCCAGGGTGGCAGAGGCCAAACACAGTTAGGAAAATGAATGCCCTAGAGTAATTAATTAATGTACATAAGACACTTCTCTGGGATTTTCAGAAATACTTTGGGGAGTTGGAATTTCTACCTAAATAGATAGGGACTTCTACTAGGGAAATGTTATATAGGATTACAAAATAATGAGTATTATTTCCTGGATTTTGGCTCTTCTTAAGTCATTCTGATCTACACATGCTTTCTAATTAGAAGTTTAACTTCCTAAACTATCTGAATAATTCTAAAGCTCATTCTCAGTGAATAATCCATTGATTTCAGCTAACTGCTGTATATTGTGAAATATTTTCTCTTCAAATTGCTTTAAATATTTCCAGTTTTCTAGTGAAGACCACTAGTAAGCAATTTTTTCAAAATGAATTTTGCCTAAAGTTGAAATTGTATTCCACTAAATTTATGAAAAATGCAAATCATAAATTGTATTTTCTTTGCTAATCTTTTTTGCTAATCTGTATATCCTTCACTCTCTGAAAAATGAATTATGTCAAAGAGGTTTACAAATCTTATTGACAATTTTCTTTTAGAAATTCATTTGACTTCTGTAGAAGAAGCATCAGAAATGTTCCTTGTCAACACTAAGTTTTCTAAAAAGGTAGTCATATTTGCTATGTGAGTTTATTTAAAGTTTTAATTAACATAGTGTAAAAAATGATAGAGCTGGACTATCACTTTCTACAACTAGTTGATATACAATGCAGTTTGTTGCAAGAACTTTAGGACAGAGTTCCTTTAGGTGAGCTATAAACTTTTATGTCTAGTTCTAACTTGGAATTTTCTCCATCAGAAACACAAGACATTTAATTCTCTATTGGTACTTATTTTCCTGGGACCAAAATTTCACAACAGCAAAAATAGATGCTATAACATAGTTTCTAAAGAATTTACCAATATCCTTTCTTGCAATTTACAATCATCAGCGAGACGACAAACTATTGTTTTTAGAAAGGTTTTTTTGTCTATGACTCAATAATATGAATGGAAAATTTTTCTCTTTTAATCCACCAATTAACTGCTTTTCAGTGTTATCTGAGAACTCACAGACACATCTCTGAATTAAGTCATTCCTCAATGGCAGTTTTTTTTTTTTTTAATACTGGATTTTGCTTCATCACTATTGAAATTGCAGACTACATTCATATGATGGTCTGGGCAACTGTATGATTACAACCAATTTTGCAATGATTTCTGAAACTTAAAAGACCTAGCTATTATTTATTATTCTATTATCATTTTTCTTCTTCTCCTTCTCCTTCTTCTTATTCTTTCTCCTCCTCCTCTTTCTTTTCCTTCCTCTTCCTCCTTCTTTATTCTCCTCTTCTTCCTCCTTCTTTTTCTTGGAATTGGTGTTTGAACTTAGGTGTTTATACCTACAAAGCAGACACTCTACCACTTAAACCTCATCTCCAGTCTGTGTGCTCTTCTTAACTAAGGAAATGTCAGCATTACACAGCTTAAAATTATTTGAAATTTTAAAAATATTTTTATGTTTACCTACGTTATTTTAAAATGTTTCCATTTTAAAAGATCTAAAAGTCTTAATGATATAAATAGTCTCAGTTGGAAAAGAACTATTATAATATAAAACACATTAAACTGTCTTGAGTTGAATGGACTTTCAGTAAGATTTTTCAATAGTTCTTTTTAGCACTTGGGTTAGATGACTTTTGTACAGTTAAATAATAACTGAAAACTAGTTTTACTTAATTTTCAAAATTCAATTCACGCACAAAAGCACACAGAGTACCCATAAGGTAACCAATGGCAGCCAATAGGTGCACAAAATCCACAAACAGTGATCAAGAGTGTGCCAGCCACAGCCATTTATATTTTGTAGCATGGATCTTATATACCCTTTGTGCGTTTTCCAATAAGTCAATAGTCATGTAATACCCAAGAAAACCCAGTAGGAGAAATGAAATATAAAGGAATAAGACCTTGTCAGATAGGGTTGAACTTTGGAGAACCACAGACCATTATATTTGAGAGGGCTTTTTTCTACTCAAGAATTTATTTTTGCCCTTTTATGGGTAATATCACTATAATTCAAAATGCATGCATTAGAGGCACCTGTCACAGGAAAAAACATCATTTTATGTCTCTACCTTTCGAATGTGGGATTATAAGTGTGCACCACTCTACTTAGTTTATAGTAGTCTTGAAACAATGTCATTATTAAACACTTTAGTTAATTCTTAAATTTAGGGCATATAGATTTATTATACATTTTATAAAATGAGCTTTTCAATTTTCTATCTCATAATTATACACATAAATTAATTTATGGAAGAGATTGACCTAAACACAATCTGACTTTAGTTATAGTCTGTGCTTTTTAGGAGGGAAAGTATTGAAAGTCACATGAATTACAATGGATTCCTAGTTCAGGGCTATTTTATGGCATACTTAGTGAAAGCTGGGTTAATTTAAGAAATTCTTTGAATACCTTTTAAGAAAACAACCTCAAAAACACTGCTTTGGGACCAAATTTCTGGCATACTCCATAAATGAACTAAAGGACTCTCTTATATATTAATCATAAAAACTAAGACCCTTATGGCTGTAGTGCAAGCACTTTTGTTTGCAGATGAGCATCTAGAGTCAAAGGGAGGTAGGACACAATAAAACATAAATATATTTGGTCTCTGCACTGGTTCCTGGTACAGAGCTCCTAAAACCTTTGTAATTTCCTGAGTGATTAGGGTACTAGGTAGATCTTTTGTTCTAATATTTGGTCTTTGACCCTAGTTTCTGACACAGAGCTACCAATCCCTTGGAATTTTCTGGATGATAGGAGCATCTTTTGATTTCACAAAGTGACTCGCAGTGGATTCCTGGATGGACACTGGTAACCAGAAACACCAAATCATGATTAGAAGCACAGAACATTTGGCTCTACCTCTGGCCCATTGTCTGAGAATGGAAGAGAAGCTAGAGACTGAGTTAAAAATTGATCACACATATGCAATGAAGCCTGCATAAAATTCCGTAAATATGATGCTCAGGGCGATTCCACATTGGTGAACACATCCATATGGTGGGAGGATGGCATACCTCAACTCCACAAGGACAGAAATTCTTGTAACTCAGGACCCTCTGAATCTTACCTCCTCACCTGGATGTTCTAGATAATCTCTAAAATATCCTTTATTATGAGTAGGCAATAGTAATAAACTGTTTTTCTGTGTTCTGTGAGCCATTATAGCAAATCATTGAACCTAAGGAGGACATCATAGGAACCTCTAATCTGTAGCCAAGTCAAACAGAAGCTCTGGCAACCTGGGGGCCTACTATTTGTGATCGAAGTAGGGGACAGTCTTGTCAGACTGAGCCCTTCACCTGTAATTTCCAATGCTATTTGTAGGCCCATGGTGTCAGAATTGAATTACATTGTAGTTTACCCAGTTGGTGTCCAAAAACTGGTTGATGTAAGAAAACCTTCATACATTTAGTCACAAATTCATTCTAGGTTGAGTGTGAGTCTAGAGAGGAAAAAGAAGTTTGTGTTTTTTCCTACATGTCTGGTATCAGAAGTGGAGTGTTGAGAGTACAGCAGGAGAAAAGCATTTTTTTCCTATTATACAGAAGGCTATTTGCTTATAGTGAAATAGTGTGAACTTTGTCACCCAGAAATTTCTACAACCAGTACTTCCTCTTCTAACCACAGGTCTTTGAGCAGATTATACTGCAATTATGTTGTATATTTGTAAAAATACAGATGATTTCTGACTTAAAATGGTTTGACTTAACAAATTTTCTACTTTCCAATGGTGTGAAAGTGATATGCACTTATACTCTGAATTTTGATCTTTCCCAGGCTACTGATACATAGTACAACACTCTCTTACTGGTCTGGGCAGCATTGGTATTAGCCATCTGTTCATGAGGGGAAACAAGTATTACTCTCCAGTTCACTATGTGGTTAAGTATGATGTTTGGTAGGTTAGGTGTATTAAATGCACTTACAACACACAATACTTTCAGTTTACAATGGATTTATCAGGACACAATCTCATCATAAGTTGAATCCTCAGGCAATGAAAATGCTAAAGAAAAATAAATTATGTTCGATATAGTTTAGTATAGTATTAATTGTATTTTATCTTGTAGTAAACATCAAAATAGGTAAACATTTTCAGTATATACAGAAACTATTAACTGGGTGTTTCCCTTCCCTTAAATTGCTGTTTGTACTGCCCCTACCCACCCCTATCAGCAACTGTCCTTGCCAACATTTCACAGAGAAACTAGAAGCATTTGGACAATAACTCACTTGACTTTCTGTATCCTCCTTAACAAATTTACCCACATCTGTTCTCATCCTTATCAGTTTTTCTCTAGGAAGACATACCTCTCCTGCTACCAGCAGCTAACCTATGCTCTTGTGTTTTGACTTCACTACCTCCTCTTTCTTCAGGGATCTGGAACTGTCCTTTATCTTCTTTCTCACCTGCATCATCAACTTTTATCCTGATTCTTCCCTTCTTAGAGTCCAGACAGGCTCAGATGCCTCTCACTTTAAACACAGACTTTCATTTGTACAGTTCCCTTGAGTTGTCACTTGATGCTACTTGTCTGTCTCAGCCAAGTTCTCTTAGAAGGGTAGTTTATACCCATTGCCTCCACTTTATCACATCCTGATCACTGTTTATTCCTGCTGACTTCTATTCCCATCATTTCAAAAACTTCCTTTACATCTGTTCTTATCTCACTTTACTTCTCTGCAGAATCTGACATTGTTCTTTGCTTCCTCTTTCTTGAAATACCTTCCTGAATTCCCAGAATGCTTCCTTGGCCATTTTCTGTCTGCCTCTTCAAAAGTTTCTTCTTTGTTTTCTTCCTAGCTTTTGTTACTTAATAGTTCATCTGTAGACTCTTATTTTCTCACTTTTTTCCTCAACATTTTAAAAATATTTTATTACTATTTTTTTATTATTATATTGGATGGGGGTACATTGTAGCATTTACAAAGATTCTTACAATGTATCAAATATATCATACTTGAATTTTCCCCCTCCCCTGCTCTCTTTTATTCCCCCCTCCCTTGATTTCCTGGAACAGGTTCAACAGGTATTATTTTTGCATTTACATAAATGTGTATACATTATTTGCACCATACCCTTTCCCTGCCACCTCACCCCTCCCACCAGAGCCACCCCCCCACCACAGAACCTGTTTTGCCCTCCTGTTCTCTGATTTTGTAGAAGAAAAAACATAAAAGATAAAAAAAGAGAAACATGATGTTTTAAGATAAACAGCATATATGTATTACAACCCCAATTGGTTTGTCTCTTCCAGTCCTCTTCATTCCTCCCTAGTTCACTTTCCTTGGTGGCCCTGACCAGTTTAAGATTTTTATATTCATTCCTGTACAGTGTCCTTCAGCATTTTGATATGAAAAATTCCAAGTTCAAGAGGAGTTGAAAAATTGTGTAATGAACATCCATATATTTGCCCCTTTCTAACTTTTCCTTTTCATTCCATAGCCACTCCTAGCCCATATATCCACTTTAGACCATTTCCAAGTTCACACCTGTCTAATCCAAATGGACATTTCCATCTTTTTAAAAATTTATTCATATGTGCATACATTGTTTGGGCCATTTCTCCCCCTTGTCCCTCTCCCTCCCCTCTTCACTTCCAGGCAGAAGGACATTTCCATCTTGATGGCCCAGTGAAATCTCAATCCCACCATGGTAAAATTGAGCTCATCATTCTTTATTCACCCTTAATTTTTCTCTTGACCTAGTCAATCTGTCTTCAAGTCCTGACAATTTTATTTCTTAATATCTGTTCACTGGGTCCAAGTGAAGGTGCTAATCATTTCTTGTTTCAACCAGTCTTCATGCAGCCAGACTTGTTCATCTGTAACTACCTCTCAGCTGCCAGAGTGCCATTTGTAAATGCAAGTATGATCATTTCAATTCCTGAGTGACATCATTCAGGGACATCAGTTTAAGCTCCTAACACCTTAACACAGTGCTTCATAATCCCTCGTAAGTCTTCTCTTTCACCATCTCTCCTTTTAAACTTTATGAACCAGACTAAAAAAGCTACTTAAAGTTCCTAGAAAATGCCTCTGAGTTTAATCTCATGCTAACTCTGCTCACCATGTTTCCCCTTATTATTTTTTTTTTACCTAATTGTTCTCCTTTCTGCATTTTCTAAGTTGTCCTTCAAAATGCAGTTTAGATACTACTTTCTTAGAGAAGTCTTCCCTAACCTCTGTCCCTACCATTCTACTACCCCTGAGTCTAGGTGAGATGTCCCTCATAGGCCACCTTCCCAAAGCATTTTGTGCTTATTAGTAGAGTGATTTACTTAGTAAAGATTTGAAGGTTTATAATATACATAAAACTATGTTAGGTGATGGGAATACAACAATGAATAAAATGGAGCTCCTGCTCTTAAAACTTTACACACTACATAGGAAGTTAGACAGTAGAAGGAATGATTATAATAAAGTGTGGTTAGCTCATGAAAGAAGTATGCAAAAGGCTCTCTGGGGACACTTAGAAAGAACACAAGTCCAGACTTGAAGAGTAAGGGATGGATGCTTGGAGAAAGAATCATCTAAGATAAGAAGAAAAAAATAGGACTAAACTAGGAGCAGGGAAAGGATAAGGGAGGGAGTAGAGTGGCTAGAGAAGAAGAAGGAGGGAGGGAATATGATTTGGACTTTAGGTAGTGACAGGCTGGCTTATTCAGGGTAGGGAATGTCCCCATGGTTGTCCCGCCCACTACCTGACATAGAGTAGGCGCTTAATGAACTTTTATTGAATGAATGAATGAATGAATGAGCAAATGAACAAGGTTGAAGAAGAAGGGGCCATATTAGAAGGGCCTTATAAAAGAAGGAGTTTGGATTTTATTCTGACTCTACATTGGTGCTCCATGGAAGAAAGACTTTAATGGAGAAGCTGACCTAATCAGATTTGTACTTTCTAGAGATTACTCTGGTAAATGAATTGGAAGGTTACCTCTTGGTAAGAATGATAGTAGGAGATCAATTATGAGGCTGGTGTCAGAAATGAAGGAAACTTGAAAAAAGGATGTGTGGTTGGGATGGAGGACAGCAGCCTGCTTTGAAAGATCAAAGAGACAGAGGTTAAAGGATTTGTGGCTGGCTCTCAGAATGAGGAAGGGAAGGAATCAAGAATGATATCCAAATTTCTGACTTGGGCAATTGTTAGCAATAGTGGTTAGGGTAGAAAACAGAGGCACATGAAGAAGTTCCTGGGTGGGGGGGGAGGGGGCGGAGTGGGTGATAAGGGAGGGGGTGGGGGCAGGGGGGAGAAGTGAACCAAGCCTTGTATGCACATATGAATAATAAAAGAAAAATGAAAAAAAAAAGAAGAAGAAGTTCCTGGGGATGAGAAAGGCTGTGAGGGAAATGAGACATTTACTTTTGAATATTTGGAATGAGTTTGAGGCTTACTTCAGGCCTGTCCTGTTTGCACACAGATCCATTTTCCTTGCTCTTTCCCTGCTCTGTGTGTATCACTGGGAGCTCATTTGCTGGCTCCAATTCCCAGACGCCCATATGAATTGGCTTCTGGCTTGATTTGGGCAATGAGAAGCACCGGTAAGAAATTAGAGAACAAGAAGAGAAAATCTGGATATTACTTCTTCCCTTTCCTCCTCAGGCAGCATCTATAGCAGCAGCTGTCTCCTCTCTGCCATTCCTGCTCCCTCCTAACAGGCTGACTCCATCCTCCTCCAGTAACTCCATATCTTGCACTCTAGTGACACAGCTGCCTTCCTTTGTTCCTCCACTCTGAGGGTGACAGTGGATTCCTGCAGTCACTAGATTCAGGGTTGCCTTGGAGTTTCCTGTTTAGCCTCTCAGCTCTTCTCTGTAGCATTAAATTCTTTATGTTTTAAATACTCAGAGTTGTTTCTGTTTTGCAGAGGAACATGCAAGTTGAACTATCCAAAAAGTAGCTAAGTATTTGGAAGAAAGTTTATGGGCTGAGAGTTACCAACATTAGAGAGCTGGAGTTTCTATCACAGCCATTTCTTTCCCCAGAAACCAACTGCCATCTCTTCTGTGTCCTGAGGTCCTGAAATGTTTTGTCTCTGTCCATTTTCCCACTCAGCAACTGGTACATAGTAAGTGTTCAATATTGTTTGTCCAATGAAGAAATCAATGCATAAACACTAAATGTTAATTTAAGGTGTTATTAATCTGTGGATACATTTTTACAATAAAACTAAGCTCAGTCAACCTAAGGAGTACCCATTCTGAATCACTGAGCATTCATTAACATGTACAGTTTTATGACTAAGATTGTTATAAGAAAAATAGATGGACAGTAATAACTCACCCTAAGTTGTTAAGTCATTTATTGAATAGATAAGAATAATTAGAAATTATTGCAGTTGTTTATATATGTAAAGGTTATTGCTAAATGGATTGAAGATAGCAGGTTTGTTTAAGTGAATTAAACATTTCTCTGAATCCCCTAATCTTGGATACACAATGGATTTCCTTGCTAATGGTTTGCAGAGGTAGCCTCAGCCAGGGTCCATATTACCAACTCTGAGCTGTGGCTGAATAAATTGGATGCTATAAACAAGGCATTGTAAAGTACAGATGTTGGCCTTGGCCTAGAGGAAAGTGTGGTCTGACTTGGAGAGCTATAGATGATGTGCTTTGCTTCTGTCACCAGAGAGAGGGGCTACATTTGTTCTAGGAGCTATGTATATGTTGGGTGTTATGGAATCTGTGGTAGAAAGAGAAGCAATGAAGCCAGTGACAGCTTCAGTTGGTTCTCTGTCTCTTAGTGGTTGAGAATTCTTTAGAAATATTTCCTCCTGCTCCCTACTTCAAGCAATGGAAGCAGTCATGAGAAAATGGGAAACGTGAGCACCTGATGCCTTAATTTGAGTAGCAATGACAAATCTTATTATATTTTAGAGACATCTTAATTTCATAAAACATACACACATACAAATTTGTTACAAAAACAAATCATACAGATTAGGAAAAGAAAAATGGCCTGGGGATGTAGCTCATGTT
Source organism: Castor canadensis (assembly GCF_047511655.1). Lineage (NCBI taxonomy): Eukaryota > Metazoa > Chordata > Mammalia > Rodentia > Castoridae > Castor > Castor canadensis. The sequence goes on from NC_133388.1 coordinate 43,995,017, forward strand.
GTAGAGTACCTGTCTACTAGTAAGCAGAAGGCCCTGAGTTCAAACCCTAGTACTGCCAAAAAAAGAAAAACAGTGAAATTAAATAATTGCTAATTGCACTATGTAAAGAAAATCTCTTCTAATGATATGAAATAAATTCTTCTAAGACCGTTGTCATGCAAATATGTATACTTACAAGTGTCTTCATACTAAACATACTTCTTGGTAGCTCACTTTCTCCAAGTAAAATTATGTCACAAACAGCCTCTGTGTCAATAAGCAGGAATACTTTTTTATGATTGTATGGTTTCCATTAAATAAATTCATCACAATTTATTTATCTCCCACTGAGAAACATTTGGATCAGATTCAACTTTTCAGTATTACATATGTATGATAAATTATCAGCAATTGATTTTTAAAGCAAATCTTCAAGCACTTGTGATAAGATATTTTGGGGCAGGCTATGGGGAAAGTGGACTAGGGATATGAAGGAACCCAATGGAAGGAAATAGCTTATGAATTGATATTGTTCTTGATACATAATGGACATCAGTTAAAGGAGTTGGGTGAGGGAGGTATTGATAGTATTCAGTAAGAGAAAGTAAGAGAGTGTGAAACCACAGGTATGGAGAGAGAAGGAGAACAGATGAACAACAAAAGGAGAGAGGGTAACTAGAACAAATAGAAGGAAATAATCATCAAGGCTGCTTAAAATAATAAAAAATGGTTTTGTGATAACTGCCAAAACAAACTATCATTTATGTTATTCAAATGATGATATATTAACCACTGAATGAATGAAAAACAGATTCTTCTCTGAGACAATTGCTTCAAACCTGAGAGTTTGTTTGGTGGTCAGGGTAGATAGGAGTAATTTTTAACTACAAAACAAAGAAAAAATAATTTAAAGAAACCTCATTTTATTTCACTTAGCACACACACACACATATACACCCATATGTACATACATGTGCATATCATGTGTTCAGAGAACATGGTTTTTAAAGAAAGCTTAGAAATCTTTTTCATTTAGCTCTGGTTTCTGATATTTTTAACTATGTGTTCCCCTATAGTTACTGACTATGGTTAAAGTATTTTGCATCCTTGCTTTGCATCATAGCCTCAGAGAAAATGAAAGGGGAAGAAGTTAGCTTCCCTTTCCCCTGTTCTTCTGCCTACTTCCTTTTTTACAAAAATTAAAGTAAGGTGTGAGCACACTTTCTCTTGAACAGTATAGTTCCTTATATTTTGGGGTAAGTAGGGTATGTATTTGTGGGGGCTGGAAATGACCTCTATTGCAAAATTTCCTATTTACACTAGTGGGGAATAATGAAAATTACTTTTATATACATATTACAGTGTATGCAACACATATAAAGAGAATAATCCTGACCCCGTCTTATGGGGATGAATTAAGTTATTGATGGTGAGCATGTTTGTTCAACTCTAAAAGTCTGTATAATCTCAAGGTCTTTTTTTTTTTTGAGACACTGGCCTCCAACTCTTAATCCTCTTGCCTCAGTATCCCCCTGATGCTGGGATTACAGGTCTATACCACCATGCCTAGCAAGTTCAAGGGCTTAATTACTAGAACTTTCTATATTCTGGCATCTGTAGAACCCATTCATTAACAGAAATGCCTGCTATTTTCCCACACCTGGGAGGTGGGATGGGAAGATATGACTATTGTCTTATTCTTTGTTCTCTCCCAGTATTTTCTTTTGCACAGACAGAAAATTAGGAAAATGCTTTTTCCTCTGTTAGATCTATAAGTAGTCAGGCTTTCCTTCTTTTAACTGAAAATAAACACAAAACTACTCAAGACTGGCTCATATTAATCACATCTGGTGTGGAAACTTGTCCTGTGTCACTGACATTTATACACAAAGCAAAGAAGAGAGAGGGTGGGTCCTTGCTTCTAAATGCTCCTGAGGATACTTTAATTAAAGCCCTAATGCTACATGCCCAACAAGTTTGAGATTACTCAGCAAGGTGGGTCACTTAGCGCCATCCACCCCAGGAGTATGTAAGTGTGTCCAATCACCACACAACCTAGAAGAGGGGATAGCAAACTGGCCTGAACAAAAACACTCAAGTCAGTCCTGTTACTGAACAGAGTGAGGGCCTCATAGACCACTGGAGGTCCTCCTCATGTTCTGTATGTTACCTTGCATCTAGCTAGGTGTATAGTAGCCACCTCTGCAGAGGGTGCTGAGGTAAACCTCAAAGATTCTGAGTGTCTTACATTTGAAAAGGATTTCATTCTGTTTATGTTCCTGACTTTTCTTTGTTGTATTAGGGATCAATGTTTGCACCATATTTCAAGTGAAAGAAAGTTCTAACCCTCATCATTGCCAACTACACCCTACGTCTTCCTTTTTGTACTCTGCTATCTACATGTAATTTAGAACTTTCCGAGCATTCTGTTCTTACTGAAAGCGTAAGTGCTTTATGTGTAATTTGCTTGCCTTCTCATTCTGAAATCTTATGCATAGAGTTCAGACATCCTGTTTGTTTAGTATGAGCAATGCCAGCTTATTTACTGTAATAAATGTACTTCTTTATTCTTCTGGGAAAGAAGAAAACTAGATTAAAAGGCACAGTTAAATTATTAGACACTGGCTAGTCCAGTGTCTAAGGATGTACTGAAATATTTTAACACAGTATGAGGGAATTCCACAATCTTACTTGCTTTTTTGGTGTGTGTGTGTGTGTGTGTGTGTGTGTGTGTGTGTGTGTGGTATTATTGCTATAGTAAAAGGTAGAAGGACATGGTTAGTGCACTTTGAAAGGTTTTAAATTAGTCAATTTTGACAGTAAGAGGATTCACGAAAATTTGTATATATGGTCAATTGTACTTTCATGGTTCAGCTTTGTGTTTCAGAGATTTTATAGAGTCAGATTAAAAAAACTATATCTGCAAGTGTCTTGGCAATTCTGGTCTATAAAATTTTTGTTGATTTTATGTAGGAGCTTTATAACCTTCATATTACTTGTCTATTTGTGGGTTCAACTTTGGATATGAAAAGTATGCCAACTTGGCAAAAATACTTTTGCTTCCCAGGGTTTTTGTTTTGAGTTCAAAAATCATCTGTGTTTCTTGGACTTTAAGTATATCTTGGACTTCACATTTCAATTTCTTACCTTTTTTTAAGTAAACTTCATGGAAGTTTTTAACATTCTGCATACAGACTGACTCCCCTATGTAGCAGAGGCTTACTTCTTTCTCCTCCCTTTCACTTGATTTTTTCCCTAAGCAAATAGCTTGATAGCTTTTACTGTGATCTCTCTAGGCCTCCACAGTGGCTCTACACTGTGTGAAATTCTATATATGCATTGATTTCTGACCCCTTTAAAAATGTGATTCCTGAGAAGTCTACACAGGATTTCAAGTGCAAGATGGTTTCAGTTCAAGTTCAACTTTTTTTTTAAGACTGTTACTAGGAAATAATTTGAGCAACCAGTCTAGTCATCACTATATCCTGATACCCCACCAGAAAGATAAATTACTTCCTGTAAGTTACAACATTGCACCTCCACCCACGGCAGTTCATTCTATTACCCAGTTGTCTTCTAAGGAAATAGTGTTTGTGATGATAGTTGAAAGGAATCAAATTTAAAATATCCTCGCAAGTATTCACTTAAGCACAAACACATATAGTTTTAAAAATAAATAAGTAAACTCAGCCTTTTCTCTTAAGTGTGTTATAAAAGGAGCCTCAGAAGGCCGTTTAATCCACCCTCTGACATCGGGACAGGCTAGTCAGCACTATGCTAGTCTTCAACAACTGTAGCCTTTAACTACAATGTATTTTATTTGTCTTGTTTCCTCCCCTCTCTCCAGTTCAATATATCTGGTTTCAGAGTATTGGGTCAATGACAGTTCCTAACTGAAGGACTAGTAAAAGACAAAATTTTCTGGGATAATTTTCATGAGAACAATCATAATATTTAATTTTGAAATTGTTCACAGATCATACAATATACAAGCAGATGATGACGTGCACATTTTTATGAGCAGTGTAAATGTGGCCCTATAAATCCTTCCTAATGGTTCCACATCCTTGCTGTTGTTCCTTCTTCACCTTTCTACAAAAATAGCTCAGAAATGGAGCTTTCTCAGCTCCTGCCAAAAGCTATATGCATTGATTCCTGTTGAGGAATAACCCAACATTCAATTCATGTCATGATGACCCAGGCAGGGTGCATATTTTAGAAATGAAAACAACAAATCATTTAATACATGGCAATTTCTTTCCCCTTCTGGTCCAACAAGTTGGGCATACTTAGAGCATGCAGTGGCCACACCACAACTGTGAGATCCTTATCTCATGTGGTCTCCTCTTGCCTGCTTGAATCATTTCACAGCTTTCAATGTCCAAAGGTAATTCAGTACTTTCCTACAATTATGCTCTTTGAAAAGCACCTTTTGTTCTCGTGGTTTTCTGTAATTTTGTTGTTTGTTCATTCAGAAAAACTTTTATACCTTTAACTCAAACATGCTATCTATCTAGGGACATACTAATTATTTAGTGAATAAACATACTATTTTATTCACTTTGATAATATTTATCTTTATTATAAAAAGAAATGAATTTTTATCCTAAAGGGAATCTATCTAGTCTATTCCTCTCATATCAGTGTTGAAAAAACTGAGCCCAGAGAAATTAGGTGAGCTCTTCAAGGTTAATAGATACTGGAGTAGTTGACAGAGTTAAGACTAGAACATGGGTCCTTCCGAAATCCGGTCCAGGACATTTTTCCTCCCATGTGTCTGGGGGTAGACTTTTTCATGCATATGAAAATTTATTTATATAATGTCACAGAGCTTTCAAAAACTATACCAGCAATTTAAATGAGTAGCAAACTTCTCTTCTGATTATTGAGATTATTTCAACAGTGCTTTAATAATGTAAGGTTTTGTACAAATGTGGTTTTCTTAAATTTAGGGACATTTTCCAGCTCATTATTCTAGGAGGCCCTAAAAATTATTTATATTTAGGTGGATATAGTGTTGGACTATTAACCTTTCTAGTCATCAGTCTGAGCCTGTCCTTGAAATGGCTAGGTTCACATTTTATTTTTCCCTTCAGAGAACATCAGTGATACATAGCAACTTAACTCATCTCCTTTATTAAATCACATTAGAAAGAATTTGAGGGAAAAAAAAACATTTAACTAGACCATATTGAGGAATTCAAACTTCATCTACAAAATAGGTAGAACACATCCTTTCAAAAACAAAGTATCAGGCAAATCAAGAAACAACTAGGGGAACCATCTAGGCAATTTTAATGGGAAAGCACTGTCAGAATCCACTTGGTTAACATGCAGGAGGTGGCTTTCTGACCAGCTCTTGCACTAACCACTAACCAGAACACCTGATGTTTTTTCCCAAAAGACTCTAAATTGAAGCTCTACAAAGTTTTTATTTGGAAGTAGTATCACTGAGTACCACATCTGAATAATTTACTCCTAGATTAGCTAGCAGAAATGGATTTGGATCCATCTTTAGAGAGTTCAGGTGCTGGTGGGATGTTGTTGAGACATGGTCAAGACATATTTCTTAACTTTAAATCATTCATCAATCACCTCTGTGACTTTTGCTACTTCTACACCACTTATATATTACTTAAATTTTTTTTTTTTTTTTTTTTTTTTTTACGATACTTGGGCTTTGAACTCAGGGCCTTGTGCTCTCTTGCTAGGCAGGTAATCTATCACTTAAGCCATGCCCCCAGCCTTTTTGTTTTTAGATATTTATACTGGGACTGACCTGGACTGTAATCCTATTTATGGTTCCACATAATTGGGATAACAGGTGTGTACCACCATGCCCAGTTTTATTGATTGAGACAGGGTCTCTTGATTTTTTTTGCCCAGGTTGGCCTTGAACAGTGATCCTGCCAATCTCCACCCCCAAGTAGTTAGAATTATAGGCATGAACCACTGTGCCCAGCCTTATGTCATTTTTTGACAGTGGAGATCAAATCCAGGCCTCATGCATGCTAATCCTGCTCTCTACCACTGCAGCCTATGTTATGTTTTTCTTTAAGTTAATTTAATTTAAAACTTAAATATATCTTCAAAAAAGTTTTATTATTCCTATAAATGGAAACTAGGGTCACTTGTCATAAATAGATAGTAATTGCAAAAATAAAGAAAATAAAATCCAAATAATATTATATCTTAGTTTAATGCCATCAATTCAAAAGGCTGTGGTCCCCAAATCTCCTCTTTATGTAGAAAGAAGAGCAAACATCAGAGGAGTGTAAAACTTGTGCTAACTCACAGACTTTTTCTTGAGATAACCAAAAGAATTGAAAGAAAATTAGAAAAGGGAGACTTTGCCTCTGCAACATCTTGCTATTCTCCCCCTTTCTGTACTTGCTGGTTCTTTCCATTGAATAGGTTTTTCTCCAGATCCTTGTGGAGCTCAATGGCTCACTGGCCTCTACTCAAAAGCTGTTTTGTTCAGATTGGTCAAAACTAATGACAGTAAAATAGCTGCTCATTCATTCATTCATTCATTCATCCATCCATCCAGTCATTTTTAATCTATCTAACTTGCTTCCTTCTAAATCATTATGCTGGTCGGGTCCTCTCTGACTGACTGGGTTCTCTTTGATATACAAAGAACTGCAAAATGCAATTTATTATCCCCTTAATAACAAAATAAAATTGTTTGGTGTATATAGAATCAATTTTTATAAAAAATATGTATATGTAGAAAAACATAGAAGAATATATAAACACCTTAACTATTTAATTTCCAGGTAGTAGCATTTGCAGTGAATATTATTTCCTTTGCTATACTTTTTGGTATTGACTGGTTTTATTTCCAGAAAGTACAAATCAGAGAAAATAATTGTGCTAGTTATATGTAGAAAAATTAGTGCTGTTTAACACAAATCCTCAGTACAGTACATTAGAGAGCCAGTAGAATAATGGTACAGAATCAAGTGTTATTTAAGTGAGTAAATTTGATGAGAGAAAATCTTGTCTACAAGGTTACAATTTAAATCCTTAACTCCAAATAGGCAGCTATTTCATACATGGTTATCTTTGATCATTCAGGGTGGTGTGGGTCACAGTGGATGATGTTAGAAAAATAAATCAGGGCTTCTGTTGGACTGGTAGTGGGTCAGTTATCTTCCCCTCCAGGAAAAAAGGACCATCCTATAATACTAATGAGCTTGTAAAGTCTGCAGGGATCAGCAGTTTTTCCCCCCAAAATTCTACTTGATTCATTATAATGCAGGCTAATGAGCCAAACAAAATTAAGACCTATTAAATTAACAATTCCATTTTCCCTGTTAAGAACTTATTTTGCACTTCTAAAATTGAACTACAGCCCTGTGTATATTTTTAATGCACAAAAATATTGGTGAAGCAAATTTGTCATCTTCATTTATGTATTTTAGGAAAAAGTTTATTTATAATTAGTGAAATGATAGTTTTTCTGGAAAAGAAAGCTTAATCTCTTTTCTGAAAATGATTCTGTTTGAGCAGCAAATCCTACACTGAAAATTGTTCCAGATCTCAGGTTATGTAACTGAACAGATGGCCTTTATGTGGCTTTTACATGTCAGGCTGCAATCGTGTGGTGTGGTCAGGACCCAGCTCCAGAGCATCCAGTGGACAAGCAGGCAGATCCTGTGGCCAGGCCACCAGGTCAGATGAAAACTGCAGTCTGACTCAGTACCTTGTGTTCATGACCCAGGAGCAAATTCCTCAAGATCTTGAAAGAGGTAAGAATAATTTTGGAGGCACAAGTGGTTAATTGGATTGATCACAGGAATAAACAAATCTGTCTTGTAAGAGCAAACAAAGATTCTAGAGAAAGTCACAGAAGAATGGCTTAGTTTATGACAATAGTGAAATGCCACAGACAGATGGACATTGCACCTTGGGCTAGGTGCATAAAGGAACAAAAAGGAAACAACCCGTGTCTTCACAGAGCTTGTGATATGAATGAAAGACAGTTACTCATTACTCATTCAGTCAGTAAACATGTGTACACACACACACACTCACACATGTGAAAAGTGCCAAGGAAGAAAAAATGCCAAGAAAAAGGATAAGAGGATCTGTATATGAAGTTTTAGTCCCTTAAAAAAAAAATGACATTTGAGTAAAGACCTGAAAGAAATGAGAGAACAAACCATGTGTATGTCAGAGGAAGGACCTTATAGAGAGAGGACAGAGAAGTACAAATGCCCAGGAGATGCCTGGAGGGTCAGTGTGCTGGAAGCAGGGCACACAGAGGAGAATTGTGGACGATGGGGTTTGGAAGCAAACATGAGGTCATATCACACGGTTTTAAAGCTTATAGTTTAGAAATTCGTTTTTTATTCTGAATGAGTTGGCAAACATTAGGAACAGACAGATGACGTGATCTGAATTAGTGTTGGCAAGGATCATTCTTGTAGAAAATGGACTATGGGATGGCAAGGCAAAGGCAGCAGGTAAGGAGTAGCTTCCCCCTAAAGGAGGAAGCCTTTAGGAGGCTTTTGAGATTATCCAGGCAAGAAATTATGGTGGTTCAAACTAGGATCACAACAGTGAAGATGGGAAGAAGAGGGCAAATTCTGATTTATTTATTTATTTATTTATTTGGGATGTATTATTTATTTATTTAGTTAGTTAGTTATTTTGGATATAGGGTCTCACTATGTAGCCCAGAATGGCCTCAGACTCACATTCCTCCCTCCTCAGCCTCCCTGAGTGTGGGATTATAGGCATGAAGTATCATATCTGATGCAAACTGTGGATATATTTTGAAGGTAGAATCAACAGTTCTGGCTAGTGGATTAGGTGTAGTGTGTGAGAAATAAAAGAGACATCTAGGATCACTCCAAGGTTTGGGGGCTATACAATGGGAAAGATGGAGTTGAGCTGAAAAGATTCATGAGAATGTTGTAGCAGAAGCAGGTTTGTGAGATATCAGGAGGTCAGTTTGGGATGTATTAGGTTTGCGGTATCTTAGACACTCAAGTGCAGATGTTTAGTGGGCAATTGGTTGTACAAATATCATGCACCAAGAAGAGATTTTAAAAGATATAAATTTGTGAGGAGCAGCATATTCTTGGTATCTAAAGCCATGAGCTTCATGAATTCCCATAGAGAGTAAGAGTGATTGCAGAAATCAGCTGAGTATGGAGAAAATGGCAATGTATAGGGAGTACTGCTGATGAGTAAAATGAGGCAAGTTGACCAGTGGACATTGCTATATACAGATTATCATTGACATTCATAATAGCAGGTATGGAAAATCTGGGGCAAAAAGCTTGCTGGGTCAGGCTCAAGAGAGATCACAGACATTGTACACAGTAAGCAAAACAATTCTTTCAAAAACATTTTGTTTAAAGGGGAAGAGACAAATGGGGTGCAGGCTGGATTGGGAGATGGGATCAGAGAGGATTTTTTAAAAACTTTTTATTGAAGTATACTATATATAGTAAAAATACATATTTCCTAAGAGTATAGCTCTATAATTTTCACAACCAAACACACCCAAGTAACTACTGTTCCTTTCAAGAAAAAGAATATTACTCACACCCAAGGCATCTCCTGTCTGCTTCCTCCCTCTCACTGTTCCCACCCAAGGGCAAAAACTGTCCTGAATTGACTTCTAAAACCATACATTTATTTTTGCTTGCATTTGTATTTTGCAAAAATGTAATCACACAATTCATGCTTTTTTGATTTTGGCTTCTTTGTCTCCATATTATGTTTGTAAGATTCATCCAAATTGTTGCCTAAAATTGTGTTTTGATCATTCTTATTGATGTATAATAATCTACTGTGTGAGTATACCAAGATCTATATATCCATTCTACTACTGCAGGGCAAATTAGTATTTTCCAGGTTTACAAATAGTGCTACTATGTACATTCTAGTATGTGTCTTTTGGTGAACATATGCACACATTTTATTGAGTGTGTTTCTATGCATAGAATATAAGATGAGTATGTTCAGCCTTATTATCCCAGTATATGACCCCACCAGCATTGTGAGAGAGACTTTATCAGTAATAGGGACAATGTCACCTCCATTGCTTATTCCTTGTCTTATATCTCAATTTGCTGAGAATTAAGGTAGTGAAGATGACTGTTGCTTTTACTGGTCCCCCCTCAAAACCTTAAGGATAGGATCTACTGCTCGTAGGGTTGTTGTGAGGCCTGACTGGAGATAAAGTACCTGGCACCATCTTGGTGAAGGATATGTATCCAATATATGTTAGTTGTTGCTCTTATTTTTTAGTTATTCTCTAAGACCCACCTCCAGGAAGAGGTCAAATAAAGTAGTGAGTGATAACTGCTTGTGCCATGTCTTCCATGTCACACTCATCTGTCTAATCATGCCTTATAGAATTGGGGAAGGATGAGAAGTCCGGATGCTTCACCGATATATGGTAGAGTCAAGATGACACAGAAGCTCAGACATCCCCCTCCATAATTTCCCCTATGTCCTTCCATCAGTCCAGACATTTCCCCAGTTGCTGGAGAAGCTGAGGAATAGTAATGACCTGGCTGTGTTAAATTTCACTGTAAATCATCTAATAAACCAGCTCTAGGGAAAGGATCTTCTAGTCTGACATTGAACTTCTAAGTCTTGCAACCCTCAGGAGGGCTAGGTAAGTTGTGGCTGGATGTAGTTCCCTGCCTTTTGCAACTCTCTGGATTGTTTATTTAACTAACAAATTAAATATACTTCTGCAAAAAGTCACTTTGCCAATATCTATACTTATCTAAAAAGAGTAAATGTGACTAAAATCATCATTATATCCAAGGAGATAAAACTCATTTTAATGGAACACGTCTGATTATACTTTTATCCCTACATTAAAACATAATTTATAGGCTGTACATGGTAGGGCATATCTATAATCCCAACTTCTCTAGAGGCAAAAGTAGGAGAATTGCGGTCCCAGCCCACTTTGGGCAAAAAGCAAGCACAAAAAAAAAAAAACCAAAAAAGCAAACACTCAAACCCCATTACTGCCGAAGGGAAAAAAGTACATATAATTTACACAGCTGGTGAGAAGTAATACCTTTTAGTGATGTTAACTTCTAGGTAAACCAAAAATTTGACCTATTTTTTTTTAAATCCACTTTACTTTTTAGAGATGTTTTGGATTTACATAAAAATAATAAAGACATTCATTAGTGAATTGACATTCGTTATTGAAGACATTCATTATAATATGGAAAGTTCCTATATACTCAATACTTAGTTTCTCCTATATTAACATTTTATATTACTATTGCTCATTTGCTATCATTAATGAACCAATATCACTATGTTATTAGCTAAGGCCCATCCTTTATTCAGATTTTCTTAGTATTTATCTCATATCCTTTTTTCTATTCCAGGGTCCTGGTCAGGGTATTATTTTACATTTAGCCATCATGTCTTTTCACGTTCCTCTTGGCAGCAGCAATGCCTCAGATTTACCTTGTTTTTAAGGAATACTGGTTAAGTATTTTGTAAAATGCTCCTTAATTGGGATTTATCTCATGTCTTTCTCATGATTAGACTGGCTTGTGGGGTTTGGTATTGAAGACCACAAAGATAATCATTTTCATCACATTGTGTCAAAGGTATAGCCTATCAACATGATTTATTACTGTTGCTATTGACCTTGATCACTTGGCTGAGGTAGTTTGTCCTGTCTCCATTGTAAAGTTAAACCATTTGCATACTGTACTCTTCTCCTCACTTATTTATGAAATCATTTATTTATATTAATATGGACTCATCGTATTTATTTTTTACACTTTGGGTTATAGTCTGATTCTTCATTATTTTATTGTCCCATTATCAAATTGTCCCATGTTTGGCTATCAGGAGCTCTTTCACTTGGCTCTTGAATTCCTTTGACATCCCTCTGTCAGTGTGTGTGTGTGTGTGTGTGTGTGTTTTATAAATACTTCCTTAACACTTCTGGCCCTACAAGATGCTCCAGAATTGACTTGTATAAATGCTGATCCCATCTTAGAATCAGCAATTTCTCCAAAGAGCTCTGGTTCCTTTTACTGGAGGATAGTACTAAACTAAGTTCTGGGAACTACGCATTTCCCTTGCTACTGGGGTGTCATTGCTTTCTGGGCTATTTCAGCTGATAGGACAAGGAAATATACATGTGTATATTAACCTCTGTATAAACTTGTATCTGAATATATATGTAAATGTATACATATAACCATAAGCATTTATGTTAAGATAAGTATGAGTTGGTAGTGATACCTATAACTCCAACTCATTTCCACATAGAAAAATATAACATTCATATTGCTTTTCTGTGAACACCATGAGAAATCTGGCTTCCATCATCCACCAATCAAATACTTAATTGCTCAGTTCCAATATCCATTTAAGGCAGTATTTGAACCTTAACCTGAAACTCCACAGGAAACAATTATATCACTTTTATGTCCATTTTCTTTTGCCTATACCCATACAGATTCCAAATTACCTAAGTGAGTACCTTTTCTTCCCATCTCTTTTCATGAAGTTATTCCATGCATTTTTTTTTTTTGTGGTTTTAGAGATTGAACCCAGGACCTTGAGCATGCTAGGTAAGAGCTCCACCACTGAGCTACAGTCCCAGGGACTCCCCATGTATTCTTAGTATAGTTAGATCATTTTGTGAATTTCTGCATTCCATCTTAGGACCTCTCATTCTCCTAAATGATTTTTTGAATTTGCATACATTAAGGTTCACTTGTTGTGGTGTAAAGTCCTTAGGGTTTTGACATGCACAGTATCAGGTGTCCACAACTACAGTATCACACAGAATAGCTTCACCACCCTAATGTTTTCCCTGTGATTAATATGTTTAGTACCTTCTCCCCTGTCCCTGAGACCCTGGAAGTCACTGATATTTTTGCTACCTCTACAGTGTTTGCCTTTTCCAGAATGTCTTATAACAGGAATCATATAATATGTAGTCTTTCAGACTAGCTTCACTTAGTTCTATTTCTAATTTAAAATTAATGCCCTTTGGTGACTTGATAGCTCATTTCTCTTTTATTGTTCAATAATATTTCATTGTTTGAATATACCACAGTTTCTTTATCCATTCACCTACTGAATCTTATTACTTCTAGTTTTTGGCAATTTTGAGATGGCTGTTATAAACATTTATGTGAAGGTTTTGTATGGACATAAATCCTCAAATCAGTTGGGTAAATTCCTAAGAGTTCCAATTGCTGAATTATATGGTAAGACTATATTTAGCTTACTACCTACTTGGCTAGCACATGCCACTCCTCAAATCAGGTTAGGACCACCCCTACAATCAATGACTTTCATCATCATTAGTTGTTTAATTATTTCTTTTATCCTATTTCCAGTTTTCAACATGAAAATATATTGAAATGTCCCTCCTAAATAAGAATAATCATTTATAATATTTTCCAAAGTCCTTTCACATACTTTATCCCAATAATGCTAAAATAACCATCCTGCAGACAGCCTGTTGAAGGGAGAATCCTGGCTCTAACCCTGACCTATGGCCTGATCTTAGGCAAATATCTAAATCCTTTTTACCTGTAAAAGGAGATGTTAATAGCACCTATGAAAACCTATGTGTCCACATATTGAAAAGATTCAATGAGTGCTTAGAGGGGTGCCCCTCTTTGAACAAGCTTATCCCACTATTTGAAGGATTGGGCAAGATTAGAATATGAATCTTTCAAGTCCTATACTTCCTTCACTAGAGATGAGATTGTACTGTGACCTCATTTTTCTGCTACCTAAGTCAATATGTGGGCCTCATTGAGATCCAAGCAATGGATCTAACCAATCAATTTAGGAAAGGCTCTAGTAATTTTTGTTCATATGCATAGGAAGGTAGGATCTGCTTTTAATCAAATCGGATGATCCAGTAACCATTGGCAGAAATAGTCTTTTCTCATCTTCAACTGTAAAAGAACAACAGGCTTGATTTTAACACTAGGCTGTTGATCAATGAATCAAGAATGAACTATTTCTAAGCAGTGAAATAGTTTTAATAATCTATGACTTAAAGTGTATTAACATGAATTAGTGTGCATTAAAACTCTATACACATATAAAATAAGTCTGTTCAAAAACAAGTTCAGGCAGTCACATCTGATACATACTGTTTTCAGAGTGAGGTTTAATTATTTTAAGAGGTTTTAGCATTCTGTATCCCAGCCAGAGAATGCTTATTTGTCTTTTGCTAGTTTTTACCTGCAGAGTTTTTGTCTTTGTGACATCATGTATTAGCGCCTGTATTTTTAAATGCATTGCTCAACAGTGGGAACTCATCTAAGGAAGTTAATCATAACCTGGCAATCCCCAAACATGCTGGCAGCCTCTGAGAAAATTTCAAGGAGGTTATTATTTTAGGATACACTAGAGTTTCTTCTATACGGTCAAATGGACTTTCTATGATCATTCAGTTACTTATCTAAACAGTGGAAGTGCAAAAATCCTCAAGGACTGACAGGCAAAGGTTAATATTGTGTTAATAATATAAGCTAATACAAAAATCCACAATGCTTTCAGATACACACATAAATGTACACACATATGCGCATACTCATAAGCATAACTTTGCTGCAACCTGTTTGACCTGAACTAGATGAATGTGCAGGACGTGACTGTAACTATCATTGAGGATCATCAGATTTTCAAATGACTTACGGTGAGTGATATTAGTTATAAAATGAATTGCCCAAATGATCAGGGCCACAGTATTGTTTGGAAACTATTTATAGATAAAATTACATTCTAGTCATAACAAAAAATTGAAGATAAATATCTTTATAAAGATATAAATATTTCAATGAAATGTTAATTATGACTGAATGCCACTGAGCAGGGAAGAATAATGATCAAATTCACACAGTGTTCAATTATAATGTGAAGGATTGGGTGGGCCAAATGTCTGCCTTGAATATGGGTGTCATAACACAGACATATTTACTAACCTATACTAACAGCAATAGGTGCAACATTTATTTGTTCCTTAGCTCAGTTAGTTCATTTATTCTATAAATATTCAGCATTGACTGCATCTGGCCTTGAGCTTGGCAGTAGGAAACAGAAAACTCAGTAGTATTTGGAGAAATAAAATATTATAGAAAGCTACATGTGGTGGTACACACCTGTAATCCCAGCACTTGGGAGACTAAAGCAACGAATTGTAAATATGAAGACAGCCTGGGGTACATCGTCAGTTTGAGGTCAGCCTGGACAAAACGGGGAAACCTTGTCTCAAAAAAAAAAAAAAGCCAAACCCCTCCCCTAAAAAAAGTATTATAGAGAAAGTGATCTAATTGACCAAATGTTTTTATTTAAGGTTGAAGACAAAGGCAAGTTAAAACAATTAAAGGATTTTGACCAGTTTTTTTTTTTTCACCTGTGCACACTCAATATTATCACATCCACTTTCTTTTTTTTTTTTTAATTTTTTTTCTTGTTTTATTTTTAGTAGCAATTTCCCTTTCATTTTTTTTTTATTATTCATATGTGCATACAAGGCTTGGTTCATTTCTCCCCCCTGCCCCCAACCCCTCCCTTACCACCCACTCCACCCCCTCCCTCTCCCCCCCCACCCCCTCAATACCCGGCAGAAACTATTTTGCCCTTATTTCTAATTTTGTTGTAGAGAGAGTATAAGCAATAACAGGAAGGGACAAGGGTTTTTGCTGGTTGAGATAAGGATAGCTATACAGGGCATTGACTCACATTGATTTCCTGTGCATGGGTGTTACCTTCTAGGTTAATTCTTTTTGATCTAACCTTTTCTCTAGTACCTGTTCCCCTTTTCCTATTGGCCTCAGTTGCATTTAAGGTATCTGCTTTAGTTTCTCTGCGTTAAGGGCAACAAATGCTAGCTAATTTTTTAGGTGTCTTACCTATCCTCACCCCTCCCTTGTGTGCTTTCGCTTTTATCATGTGCTCATAGTCTAATCCCATTGTTGTGTTTGCCCTTGATCTAATGTCCACATATGAGGGAGAACATACGATTTTTGGTCTTTTGGGCCAGGCTAACCTCACTCAGAATGATGTTCTCCAATTCCATCCATTCACCAGCGAATGATAACATTTCGTTCTTCATGGCTGCATAAAATTCCATTGTGTATAGATACCACATTTTCTTAATCCATTCGTCAGTGGTGGGGCATCTTGGCTGTTTCCATAACTTGGCTATTGTGAATAGTGCCACAATAAACATGGGTGTGCAGGTGCCTCTGGAGTAACCTGTGTTACAGTCTTTTGGGTATATCCCCAAGAGTGGTATTGCTGGATCAAATGGTAGATCGATGTCTAGCTTTTTAAGTAGCCTCCAAATATTTTTCCAGAGTGGTTGTACTAGTCTACATTCCCACCAACAGTGTAAGAGGGTTCCTTTTTCCCCGCATCCTCGCCAACACCTGTTGTTGGTGGTGTTGCTGATGATGGCTATTCTAACAGGGGTGAGGTGGAATCTTATCGTGGTTTTAATTTGCATTTCCTTTATTGCTAGAGATGGTGAGCATTTTTTCATGTGTTTTTTGGCCATTTGAATTTCTTCTTTTGAGAGAGTTCTGTTTAGTTCACTTGCCCATTTCTTTATTGGTTCATTAGTTTTGGGAGAATTTAGTTTTTTAAGTTCCCTATATATTCTGGTTATCAGTCCTTTGTCTGATGTATAGTTGGCAAATATTTTCTCCCACTCTGTGGGTGTTCTCTTCAGTTTAGAGACCATTTCTTTTGATCACATCCACTTTCCACTAAACCTTCCTTGCATCCTTCCCTGCTTTCTAACCAATTGCCTATTGCCTATAGCCAATATATTGGCTATAACTGACCAACTTAATGGTGTTCAAATGCAAACAATCTTAGCCCATTTACACAATCTATACTTTATGTGGGACAAATAAATGTGTCCTTTAAAAATGGGGTATGAGGTTTTAAAATTTCACTTAAAAACATCAAAACTAGACCCAGAAGTGGCCACAACAAAGATGAACATTCCTTATAACATCTATTTGTCTGTTTCCTGATACTGTCTCCCTGTAGCTTACTTCTTCATATTTGGTAAGTGTGCTTAGTTCTTCTGCAATTAGATTTGTAGAACATAATATTTCATTTTAATGGAAAGGTTTTTGAATTGCAGCCAAAATGCTGTAGGACAGCAGATTTTGTTTTCTTATAATTTCATTACTAAAAAAATGTGGATAGCAATATTGAAATGTCACAAATATGGAATTTTAAGTCAAACATCTGTGTTCCCTTAAAGGAGACTATTCTTTCTAAGCTTGGGAGCTTAAAATTAGTGAACAAATAAATTAAAAAGACATTTTTAATGAAAGGAAATTCTCATTAGTTTGGTTGATTTTTTTTGTTTTATTGTGGTTTTATTTCATTATTTAAAAGTAGAAAAATTCATACAATTACAAAAGAAAAAAGCAATCAATTCTGGCTCCCCTATGCAAATGATCCTGATGTGTTTCTCTGAATGCATGATTTAACCTGAGCCCCAAGAAATGGGTTCCTATTCCTGGCTTGACAGAGCATTGGTTTATCACAGATGCCTGAAAAAGTACCTAGCCCCTTTGGATTGGGAGGCTCATTTCTGGTTATTTTGCTACTGTTAGCATAGAATGCAATCACGTATTCTCTTTGTAAGAGATGGAAGGAAAAAAATCACACTTAATCCATGGCCTATCGTTGTGCAAACTATAAGGAACACCATGACTAGAACTGCAAAAAAAATCAAGTTAAAGAAAATAGGCTTTTATTTAGACTTATGGTAGTTGTAAAAAGCATGTACCCAGTACAAAGGAAAGGACAACAGTTCTTAGTTCTGGGGATTGCTAAATTTAACATCATAGAGACACTGACAAGCTCAAAGGGGAGTGTGTCTGTACTTCAAATACACAGCCCTGATACAGAGCGCTCAGTAGACACTCATAAATATTTATTGAGTGAATGAAATGAGACCAACTAGAACTGTGACAGAGTTCTAAAACGGGACTGAAACAGGCCTGGTGGTTAAAGGAAATGAAGAATTTGGCCAGAGAAGAGGAGGCCCAGGAGACTAAAAGTTCTCTTTAAAGTATTTGAAAGAAATTTTTATGTAGAGGAAGATTTAGACTCAATCTAATTGACTCTAGGGAACAAAATAATCAACTGTATAAAGAAGAACTTACAATTAGAGCTTCCTCAAATGGAGGAGTTGCCACTGTAATGACTTTTGGTGAGTCTTGGCCTTTCTAACTCTTAACTAGTTCCCACATCTTCTTGTCATTGGAGTTGCTTATTCAAAAACACATTTACACAGTGTATACTTACCTGTAAGCTCATCAAGTTGAGTATATTAAATATGTACAGATTTCAATGTGTCAGTTGTCTCTTAATAAAGTAGTTTAAAACTGGCAACACCAAGGACCACCAACAAAACCCCCACAAAAGTCTACATTGAGTACCTTTAGTATACCAGGCACTCTATTAGGTTCTGGAGAACCCAACAAACATGCTTTCTCCTCTCAGTCAGTTTATTGGCTGGTGAAGGAAACAGACAAGGAAATCATTGACTACAAAGTCAATTGCTTAAGTCAAAGTTGCACAATCACTTGAAAGGACAGTGAAAGGGAAATCCTGAATCACATGAAAGGACTGGACAGAATGTTTTCACTAGCCCTTCGAAATTTTGAGATTCCTGGGATATTTCACTCTCTCCCTATCTTCCCATCTCAGTGGCTCCATGATGACATCAGAAGTCACTATGTTCATCTTCATCCTCCACACCTCCACTTTCAGATCAATCCTCGTAGTCACTGATACCTCTTAACCAGGTCCTCATCTGTAGTTCAGTAGTGTGCAAATGATACAGTACAATATTCCTTTTTTCTTTTTCTAAATTCAGGGCCTCATATGTTCTAGGCAGGTGCTCTACCACTTGAGCCACAACTCCAGCCCTTTTTGCTTTAATTATTTTTCAGATAGGGTCTCATGTTTTTGTTCAGGCTGTCCTCAGACCATTAGCCTCCTACCTCCACCTCCCATGTAGCTGGGATTACAGGTGTATGCCATCACATTTGGCCTGTGTGAGATTCTAATGCATCAATGTAGCATCTGATCTACTGACCACAGGTTGAGAAATAAGATTCTGCTATCTAGATGTCAAGTGGTGCCCCTACCCCTATCCCAAAGACATGTCTGTGTTCAAATCCTAGAATGTTACTTTATTTGGAAAATGAGTATTAGACATAAGAATCTTGAGATGAGATCACTCTGGATTCCCCAGGTGGGCTTTTCTACAATGACAAGTGTCCTTATAAGAGATAGAAGAGAAAGAAAACAAACATATAGAGGTGGAGCATGGCTCAAGTGGTATTGTGCCTACCCAGAAAGTGCTGAGTCCTGAGTTCAAACCCCAGTACTGCAAAAAAAGAAGAAGAAGAAGAAAACCAAAACAGCAAATAAAGGAGAAGGCAACAAAAAGACAAAAGATTGAGGCAATGTAGTCATAAACAACAACAAAAAAAAAAACCCTGGGTTGCTAACGGCTACCAGAGATGAAGAGACAAGGATAGAATCTTCCCTGAGCTTCCAGAGGGAGTATGGCCCTGCTGATGTGTTGATTTTTGGGCTTCTGGACTTCAGAACTCAGAAATAAATTTCTGTTGTGCTAAGCCATCCAGTTTGGAGTAATTTTTTCCAGAAGCCCTAAAACAAACACACTATGCTTCCCACTATCCAGTACAAGCAGTTCTTTACAATATATTCAGGGGGATCTTGCTAAATGCAAATCTGACCACCTCGCCCCTGCTTTAAACTCATTGTTGCCTGCCTGTGACATTTCTTTTTCTTTCTCTGCCACCATGAAAGACAGCATTCATTCAAGGCACACACTTTGCTGGAGTACACAGGTGAGGCTCAACTCAGCTTGATGGAGTCATTCCTGCTGAGGAATTCATGGAACTGAGTCTGATGAAACTTCATAGGGATGAACACTCTCATTTAATTACTGAACAATACAGAAACAGAAAAGCACCTCTTTCTACCTGCTATAGTCCATATATTACCTGGAAAACAACTGTGTTCATCACCTCGTGCTGTTGCCCTAGTGTCACCTACTGCCTGCCTTCTCCAGCTTCTCCTGGAGCATGTCATGTTTTGGCCATGACAACTCACTTCTAGTTCTGAATACAACTTGTTTGTTTGGTCCTCATGGCCTTTGCACATTCTATTGTCTTTGTTTAAAACACTCTTCCTGGTCAGGGATAATGATGCATACCTGTATCTCAGCTACTTGGAAGGCAGAGATCAAAAGGACTACAGTCCCAGACAAACTCTGGCAAAAAAGCAGGAGACCCTATCTAAAAAATAACTAAAGCAAAAAAGGACTGAGGGCATGGATCAAGCTGTAGAGTACCTGCCTGGCAAGTATAAGATCCTGTGTTCAAACCTCAGTACCGCTAAAAAAAAAAAGAAAAGAAAAACTCTTCTTGGATTTATCACTTAGCCATCTCATAAACTTTTCATCTTGAGAAGCCAAGTTCAAGTTCATATTCTTTTACTCCCACTTTTGATCATGCTTCCTCTCATGCAATGACCTTCCTACAAAATATAAAGTCTCACCTTACTTATTACACTATATTGTAATTCCTTGTTTATGTGTCCATTTCCTTGAAGGCCAGGCTATTTTAAACTCATCTTATTGTTCTCAGTACCTCACACATAGAAGAATCTCAATACCCATATATTGAATTATTTTGATTCTGAATTCGTGCTCTGGAACTGATGATTATATTTGAGGGTTATAGTAATTCTTTTGTAGTGAAGGTGACATAAATATCAGTATTTAATGGACCTTTTAATGAGTTTTTGGAGAAAATGCACTTACTCATTGAAGAACTCAACTTTAAGGCAGCCTTACTGGGTTTCAAGGAATCAGCTTGAGAACAGAGAGCATGATGATCTACTTTATCCAGTTCCAGTGATAAAACTGAAAGGGGATATTTTCATTCTCCATAAGGAGAAACAAAAGTAGTTTTGAGAGTGAATCAGCATTTTTCTCTTTGTGTCTCACATGCAGAGTTGTAAGTTGTCATCTTTTCTATGGAATCTGTGCCCCTTCACCTGGCTTTTCCAGTCCTACCCAAAAATGTCCTATTTTCCTCAACAACAGAGAAGGGCACTGTGGCTCAGGGTTCATTTGGGGGTAGAGGTTTGGAATAAAAATAATGGAACAATACCATGTCCACAGTCCTCTAAGTGCACCTAGTAAAAGTAATGTTCCCATCCCTGTCTTGAAGCTGGGCTGCTGTCTGAGCTATTTTTGGCCTTGTTTCCAGTTGCTGCTGGCCAGTGGAAGGATTTCACACTCACTGCCACTTCTCATTACTGCCTGCTGCTCCCTTTTTCGGGAAGGCTTCTCCTGGGCCAACAGGCTCACTCAGGAGCTGGTGGTGGTGGAGGGGGTGATGGTGCTGGCCCTGCCTTGCTGTGCCTGCCAGGGTGCTATGGACAGTGTGGTATATTTGCATTTGGCTAGGCAGAGCCTGTACCTCACCCTCTAGAAAGATAGTCATTTCCCTCCATAGCCCACGAACAGAGAGATTTTACCCCTTTCTTAAGAAGTTGCAGTCTGACATTTATCCAGATAAATGCAAATATAGCATACTTCTCTACCTGATCTGTGCCTGGGGAAAGAGAAGCATATCACACATGGATAGGTATCCTTGCATTCTGGATTCCAGAGAGACTTAACCAAAACGGAATCCCAATGGGACATTGGAGGAGGGGGACTGAGGTCAAACTGGATTCCCAACTCTCTCCCTGTGAGGTCACCTCAGGCTGGCATTGTTCCTTGACCTAAATTGCTGCCTTTCTCCAGGTATTTCTCTGCACAGAACTCTCTGGTTCTAGGTTCTAGTAATATTCTAGTCTAGTGGTACTTCTTCCCTTCCTTTTATGCTTTCAGGCTCAGGTGTGGTAGTCTCTTTGCAGGTACTCTAAGAGGTGCTTAACCTGCTTTTGCTGAAAAGCACTGGCTCCATACTTGGGCCCACAAATTAACCAAAAACAGGAGAAAACTTTGGCATCTCTGTCTCCATTCCGTACCTGTTATCCTTTGCTCTGAGCTATTCTCTCCTGCACCACCTTGGAATGAAGGAAGGACAGGAACAATCAATAACATCTTTATGACAAGGGATTAAAACTACCCCTAAGAAATAGCAGAGCCTTGCAGAACAGACATCATTCCCTCCACCCCGCAGGACAATTGCCTATAATGATGAGTCTGTATGCTGAAGTAGGAGTAATCATCTCTTGGGAACCAGATCGATCTGCTCAAGTGGTGACAGCAATAACTTCTCTGAAACCCTCAAAGAAAAAGGACCTGAGTAATAGTCAGCCGGGCACCCACTGACTAATCTAACTACTGGAACATACCTGTGACTGGTACTATTTAACTGTGCATACCATTCTCTCCTGTCCTAAATCTTTGTCTATTTAAAGCTAAAACACACCTGTACCCTGAAGATGGCTAAAGATGGGCTGAGTGCTTACTTTGCCTCTTCCCACAGCGTGCCCCAGACTGTGTAATAAGTCTCCTTTCTTTGCCCTTTATTTGGTATATAGAGGCCAGTGCTTGACCTGGCACGTAGAAGCCCAGGATTTTGGGCCTGGGGTCTCAAACTTATGTTTCAGTACTAACTTTGGGTTCCTGCATTCTTCTCAGTGCTCTGCCGCATCCCACCCACACCTATGTCAACTTGTAAATCTTTAAGGCATTTGAAGTTAAGTGTGTCATATATTGGGGTGCTTACTGACATGCTCATCTGGACAGTGGGTTCACTCAAACTCTAATTAACAGGGGTCTTTATAGGTTTCCATGGATTATTTGATTTTAAGGAATAGAGACCCACTCAGAATTTCAATGAAAAGAGCATCAATTGAAAGGATAATGGGGAATTCAAATAAAAATGAAGTATAATAAGGACAAGTGGCCCCCTTGAGAATCATACTGACTTCTTATCTCAGGCTTTAACAGCTTATCTGTAACATCTGTTCCATTTTCTCTATTGAGTATGCTCCTCTGTTTTTTCTTGCTTCTTCCTTCATACTCCCTCCTTATAATGTCAGCTTGGGTGTGATTTTGGCTTGCAAAGATAATGACTTCATTCTTCACTTCTTTTCTGACCTGGCAGTTGTCCATAGTAATTATGTACAAATTTTGGAACATTAAAGCAATTAATAAGTAAATTAACAAGATTGTAATTATCAAGGAGGAGATAAAAGTGAACTCAAACCCTTCCTGGAAAAGACAGAGTCCAGATTAATGCTTATCAAGAATGGAGGGCTGTGCCTACCTATTTCTATAGAATCATAAATTTATGTAACTATATTTCTCAGAAACAAGAACCAAGTCTTACAGGCACTTAAAGAGAACCTTATTTTCTCAGACATGCTACCTGGGGACAAACAGGAATGACAGGCCAGAATCATTTGGTACATAGCACTGCAGTGTCTCTGCCTCCCTCAAGCTGTTCTCAATGTGTCTGGAAGCTCAGGATATACTTGTTTGAGCCTTAACATGGTTACAAGGCATCCATAGCCACTTTGTAATGGTCAAGTTTATTAGACTTCCAGAGAGACTTTGAGTAAACTATGACAGGACATCTGACAATTTTTGTATACCAACACCCTACATAGAACCTACTGACCAAGATTTCCTTTTCTCAGAGATGCCTGGTCAATAGTGGTGAATTAGAGAAAGAGTAAATGGCTAAAACTGGGTTGCTTTCAGCCAAGCTGACATTTATTGTAAAAAAAAAAAAAGATCATCTGCTATAACATTCTTGTTTTACTGAGGAAAAGAGGCCCAGGAAACTTATGCAATCTCCCTGTAGTCACACAGAGAGCTAATGAATACTGTTCCAACTGCTTGTTAGTTGGTTACCTCTAGGACTGACAGTGTTTTCAAATCTAGAATGACTGGAATGGAAGAGGATTTCAGTGTTCATGGAAACCCCTTGGGAGAGTGAATTCCACAATAGGTTGTTACAAGTTGGAGGTGATCACATAATTTATTGTCTAAATTGAGACCATTGTGAGAGAGAATAGAGTGCTGTTAATAATTGGGCCAGCACATCAGGCACAATTTGAGAGTGCCTCCCTTAAAAAGAGGCTATCATACAGAAGCAGAAAAGAGGAACCCTCTATGTTAACCCAGGAACACAGGGAGGACTGGAGGATAGTTTCTGTGTGATAGACTCTGGTCAGTGGTGTTTGCCAAGGTTCTCAGCCTCTGGTTACTGAACTGTATAGAAAGTGAACTCATCTAAAACATGGAGCCTTAGGCTGAGGTTCTTCACATAATTGGGGGGTTACTATTCCCTTTGATGGGAAAGGGGAACCATTTATCTCCCTAATTATAGACCACTCTTCTGTTGGACAGATCTCAGAAGCACACTTGTCTTCTCAAATTATGGGGTAAAGTTTTTCAGTTTAGTACTTGTATGAAGAACAAAGAAGTTATAGTGTCAATTCCACTTTGCTCTTTCTCTTTTATTTCATAAAGAAATAGGTAAGAGTAGTAGAAGTCCTTTTATAATATAGACCAATTCTCTCATCCAACTTACTCCAATCTTATACCATAAACAAGTGGGCAAACTATATAATCTGTTTCTAGGTCACTAGCTATTACTGCTTCTTCTACGTCATGGTCTTGTGTGTGTGTGTGTGTGTGTTCCTACTGGATAAACCCAGATTACCACTTTACCACTGAGTCATCCTCTCAATTCTTTTGCTTTTATTTTGTTTTTGAGATAGGATTTCATGTTGCCTTTGGCTGAATGGGCCTCAGACCACGATCTTCCTGTCTCTGCCTCCTGAATAGCTGGAATTGCAGGCATGTACTACCATGTCCTACCTTTTCAATATATATTTCAGTAACTTTTTCTCATTATGCAAAAGAAGATGATCCATGCTTTCCCAGTAGGGTAAAAGGGAAGACAAGTCTCTGCTGAGGACTTGGTTCTATTTTTTTCAAAATAGAAGCAAATGAACCTACTAATAATTTTTAGAAAGTGAATTATGGCCAAAGAATAACAAGACTAAAATCTCTTGATTGATAGACACTCCTTTTCAACTAACAAAAACATGAAGCAACTCTACTAAATAACTCATTTATTCATTCACTTGTTCTCTCCTTCCATCATTAACTCTTAGGTTCCTTGGGTCTGGCCTGAGCATGGCCTGAGCATGTGTTAATTTATCACATCAATTTTGGTCCATTCTAATCTATCCTGCCCAATCTATCAAAGAATATTATGGAAAATTAGATACTGTTCAGAAGATTTAGTTAAGTTCTCTCATGATCAAGGAGTCGATTGTTAAAACTCATTCTTTAGATTTTTTTTTGTTTTTAGAAGTACTGGGAATGAAACTTAGGGCCTCACACTTGCTAGACAGGTGCTCTACCACTTGAGCCATGCCCCTAGCCCTAAAGTCTCTTCAGTTTTTTGTTTATTTGTTTTTGGCAAACACCCATTCTTAATAATTTTTTTCATATCAGAATCATGTTTTCCATGTTGGTATAGGTCTCTGCACTGTCCACCAGGTACTGGTGTAAATTCATGGATATATTCAAAGGTTTTCTTTGGAAAACATTAGCCTAGTGTTTACCTGTCACACTCATAGCTTAGGCCAACACAGAAGAGGAATGACTCTCTCTGACCTACAGAAATATGGTGGAAATATTATGTACTCATGTATAGAGATGGAAAATTGAGACCTGTTGAAACTATTCTAAGAATGGGAGAAGGGGGATAAAGGAGAAAAATGGAGGGGGTGAATTTAACTAAGATATATTGTAAGCACCTTTGTAAATGTCACAATGTATCCCCAGTACAACAATAATATGCTAATAAAAAAAAGAAATAATCCTTCCCTTAATTACTGTTTTCTCAAGAGCCTGGCTAGATCTCCTCTTAGTCAAAAATGGTGTCTCCATACTTTTCAGTATCAGAAAATGTCTTTGAGATATCTGATATTTGAAAGGGACAATCCAAAGGTCATTATTTACTCATTCTTCTAAGTTCTCTCTAAGGTTTCTTCCTGAATTGAGACAGGCCAACTTCTGGGCCAAAGCATACATACATACCTATGTGCCCTTGGGAAACTCTCAGAGTTATATAATCTGGAAGGCATTCTAGGATTGTATTTTCAATGACCTTATTTAATGAAGCATGGTCTATACAGATGAAGCTTAATGTTGAAAACCAAAATTATGTGTATGTATAAGTTTATATCCTCTATGTGATACAAGGTATCATATTTCTGTACTCTGCTTTTCTACTGAACAGAAAGCTTCATTCCCTCTTAGGCCTCCCAAGTCTAACATGAGGACAGGCTGCCTCATATTTGATACCACTGGGAAAATATCATGAAGGAGGAAATCATGGAGAAGTCGTGGTTTTACTTTTTAGCTGTGGTACCATGTGGGTAAATTGTAATACTTCTGCGTCATTCTCTCCACTCCTTCTGTTTAGTGAAATAGGGGCTATTGTTTGGCCATTGTGCTTTAATTCTACAAAATCCAAATTAAAGATTCTACAGACTTATTGTCTGCTATTAGCTCTACTGTAAAAAGTTAAGTAAATGTTAAGACAAGAACATAATAAAGGTATGGAATTTCATGAAGGTAATAATTTTCTATTTCCTTTTATGAGCAAATATAAGGTTTGAACTAAGAAGTTAAGTTACTAATATTTTTTTCAAAACTAATAATTTTTAGTATTTAATAGTAAATCTTTCTATTTAGTACGTTTGTTATTTAAAAATTAAACGTAGATTCTTTAAATAATTCAATATTGCAGTTGAAAGGGATCACAAAAATGCAAATGAGCCTGTATTGCAAATAATTTGGAAATAATACTGGTTAGATGGCTGAATTTTGTCAATGATTTACTTTTTTTCTAAATTAAAGCAGATCACAGTCATAATAACATCCCCTTAATTTGAATTCAGATGTGCTTTCCTGAATGGGAAGGAGGAAAAAGGGATGCAGAAGGAATTAATTACCCACAACTAGGAAAGTTTTGTAGCAATTTATTATACTTGTAAACATATATAAACATCTGTTTTGGTGGAAACACAGAATTAGATGATCAAAAAAGTAATTATATAATTTCACACAATCTTTCCAATAAAGTGCCTTTACTGAATTACAATGTAATTTTATGTCTTCAGGCTTCATATAAAAGGTCAATACAGAAAAAGTTCTCTAGAACACTTCCATAACTTTATAAGATTCTAGTTGAAGATATTGTGTCCTATTTTCTAAGTACAATGCAGTAATTCATCCTTGAATCCAGATTAAAAACATTCTATTTTAGAAAAATTTTGTTTGCATCACATTGAAAACCCTCACTTTGTACAATCTATATGTGCTAATAAAATAATTTTTAAAAAGAAAATGTTTGCTTCCTTTTATCAGTCAAGGAGTATGATAGATCTTTACATATAGCCCAATATGTGCTGTTTTTCTCAAAGTTACTAGAACACCCCATATTAGATTCATGGTCTAACTGTGGCATTAATTTAGCCCAAGTATGTAGTGACTGTTTTTTCTTTAAATGTGATGGCTTATATTAATTATAATGAAATGAAGAAACTGTATAAATATGAGTAGACATTTACATGCATAAATTATGCTTGATTGCTTTATTTCTACCTTTGGTTTTACTAGGATTTGAACTCAGAGCTTCATGCAAGGGCTCTACCACTTGAATCACGCCTACAGTCCTTTTTGTTTTATTTTTCAGATAGGATCCTGTGTTTTTGCCCAGGCCAGCCTCAGACTGCCATCCTATGCCTTCTGTGTAGCTGAAATTTTAGGTATGTACCACTATGCCTGGACTTTTTGTTAATATGGGATCTTGCTGATCCCATATTATCAGCCATCACTTTGGCTGATTAGCCAAAGTGATGTTCCATTTTTGATAACAGGGACATAATTTAAAAGGCTGAAATAACTTCATTGATAATGTAATTACATTGATGTAATTCACTGATTACAAATGGCAAGTTTGTAAAAATGTATATATACTTTTTGACATAACAATTACTAGAAGCGATTATAGAATTAATTTCTATTCTTTGCCAAATGGGCCAATGGTCAGAAACAAATATTGACTGCCTTGTTAATGTTTTTATTTGCAGTTCTCTTGTCAGTATGGTCTCTCTGGTCTTTGGTCTCAAAAAATAGTTACAGTTATAGATTTTGTTAGCACTTCCAAGTTCATCTTGGTGATGAATACATGAATACATTCTTTTCTTCTCCATATCTTGATGGAAAATACGGATATATTTACATAGAGTAGGCAGCATATTGCCTGGGGAGAGATGAGTCTTAGCTGAAAAGATGGAGTTAGAGTTATGTGAGCAGCTGTTCTGCAATATGGGTAGCAGTACCAACTAATTTTGATCCTGGAATAAGAATGCTCATATTTCCTCCCAACTTCCAACCAAAGTAATGCTTAATAAGGATTATAGTTCATAAGAATAGCCATCTCATCAATGTTACGTGTTAAAATTGCCACCAAAATACATATGCCAGTTTAGGATTTATAGTAAAAATGCATAGTTAGGCAGCCAAAAATTTTGTTAGATCCTATATCAGTCAGGACTAAATTTGGCTACCTAAATGAGAATAATAAAAGAAAAAAAACATGAATATAGAAAAGCAAACCAGACACTGGCTGAGACAAGTAGAAGGGTAATTGATTCTTAGATTAAAGATCTGAGATAGGCTATCCATGGTTCATGTAGCAGTTCCCCAACATCTCGCTGCCCTGCCATCGTATCATGTCATATTATGGTTCACAACAACTACCTGCACTCCAGCCATCATGTCTACATTGCAGCCAGAGGAAAAGAAGAACAAGAGAAGATCCTGCCTCCCTCAAATTTCAGGAAACTCCATGGCAGTACCGTCTAACAACTCCACTTACATGTATTTGTCAGAACTTAGTTACATGATTACACCTGATTGCAGGGAGTTCTGGGAGCTCTAGTCATTTAGTTAGGCAAGTTGCCACCCAAATAAATGCAGGTTCTGTTACTAAGGAGGAGGGAAAAAATGGATATTATGTTAGGCAGTTTTGTTCACTGGGTGAAGAGTGTCATATAATGGTCAAAGACACAGATTTGGAATCAGGCTGCCTAGTTTTCGGTTCTGGCTCCATGCATATTAGTTTTGTACCTTGATCAAGTAACTGGGTTCAGTGCCTCACACTGGAAAGAGTATGGACCCTAGCCCTTAGGGTTGAGTATAACAATGTAAATTATTTAGTAACGAACACAGAAAATTATCAATACAGCTATTAATGTTTATTTATTTACTATTTTTTGAATTTTGAGAGGGCCTCACTGTGTAGCTCAGGCTTGACTTGAGCTTTTGATCCTCCTGCTGCAGCCCCCTGAGTGCTGGAATTATAGGTATGTGCCACCAAACCTGGCTTTATTAATGTGTCTTTTTTATGTATATTGTCTCACTGAGTGTTCAGAACAACTCTGTGAAGTACAAATTATTACCTCCACTTTAACAGATGAAGAACTGGAAGCCATAGAAGTTAAATATTTTCCCTGTGGACTTTCAGTCAGAAATGACAAAGACAGCAGACTGCTTCATTACTAGATGTCCATCATATTTTATCTCAGCTTGGGTTTTCCAGAAAGCAGACTCCAATGCAAAATATGGGTAACACTGGTATCAAATGCAATGGATTCCTTAATCACCAAGACTGTCTATTAAAAGTCATATGAAATGCTACATCTCAGAATAGCCATTGTTAGGGAAAAAATTGTGTTCACCTCCTCCTTCCATCTATGAAAGATTTGTTCTGTGCATGGGCAGCAAGTGGGCCTCCCCACATCCCATTTTAGAAGCAATAAGAGAGCCCTGGGGTGGAAGGTAAAATGCACAGATATGAGGCAAGGCATTGTCAAAGTTTGCTCCTTTGCAAAACCAATAGAAGCCCCTACAGATTTGAGTTGATATCACAGAAATGACTGACGCAGAAACAGTATCCAAAGGCTCTCAAGAGAGGTGAGGCTAAGAGGATATTGGTGTGTATAAGAAGTGTTTGACAAATATGGTAACCTACGTTCCCTTAATAAATCTTTTATAGCTCTTAGCTTGCAGCTAGGTCAAACAGGATATTGCTTAGAACAATTGTCTAGTTTGTTCTTGCCCTTTCAGATTTAATAGCAATTATGTATAAACAGCAGTAAATGTACTGCTGACTAAGGCACCATGTCACTGGGGTTACTAGATAAGATAGAGAATCTCTAGTTAAATTTGAATTTCAGAAAAACAATGTATAAGTAATGTGTCAACTATTTCATAGGTATCATGTTAAATTTGGCTTTTGGGTAAACCACAAATAATTCTTTTAGTATAAATATGTCTTACATACTGCATATGATGTGTATATTTTTTAAAGTGTCCATTGAGTATGGGAAATTCAAATTAAACTGGGTGTCCTTCATTTTTTCCCCTCAGTCTGGCTAACATTAGCTTACATGGTCATTTAGCATTCTAAGAAAGCACCCAAGACTGACTCTTCACAAAAGTAAGCAGATATACGATAAATGTGATTGAGGAGAATAATAGATAATCTCTACTTAAAAAATCTTCTAGCCAGGTGCCGGTGGCTCACACCTATAATCCTAGCTACTTGGGAGGCTGAGATTAGGAAGATTGTGGTTTGAGGCCAGCCTGGGCAAATAGCTTGCAAGACCCCATCTCTAAAACTAACCACAACAAAATGGACTGGAGGCCTGGCTTAAGCAGCCAACTTGCTTTGCAAGTTGGAAGCCCTGAGTTCAAACCCCAGTACTGAAAAAAAAAAAAAAGAAAGAAAGAAAAGAAAACCTCCAATTCGTTTGCAAAGAGGAGCTGACATTTTTACCATTTGAATAATTTATTTATTTTATGACATTTGGGCTACATAGGTTTTAATTGAACTGTAAGTAAAGTAGCTCTGAAGGGTTCCGCTCAGCTTACCTACCACCGAGATAGGAAGGCTTAGTTACAATCCTGCAGCTGTAGCTCTGGAATACTTGGACTTCATGGGCCCTATGAGGGGGATTAGGGGCTGGAGAATCGTATATGACTTGACAGCAGTCCACCGTTCATTGATTCGAGCAAGTCAGGTGATCCTACATAAGGAGGCTAAGCTATACAAACTTTCTGTTATCCACAGAGAAAAGATCTGAATGTTTTAAGTTGTCCCATTTTACAATTAAAAATTTGAGACTGAATGATTAGATGATTTGCCTGAGGTCACAAAGCTAGAGAAACAGAAGGGAGACTGAACATGTATTTATGATTTCTTGTACTTTCTACATTGGTAGGGCTCAAATTTATTCAAGTGATAGAGCCTCTGAAGGTGTTCTTTAGAGAACATCTACTTTATTCACAAGACTACACTATATGTATACAATATAAAAACCATGAGCATGGATGTCTATGTCAAAAATTGCTAAAATAAAATGAGCCATTTGTAAATTTTTCCATGAATATTAATATAGGATTTGAGTAATCCTTTAATCAGCATGGGAGAACAGTGATCTTGTAATCTCTGTAAGATCCAAGGCAGAAGTAAGATCCAAGGCAGAATTAAGATGGCAATTAATAAGCAACTTATAGCAGTTCTGTGAGACAGACACTAGTGTTACCCTCATTTTGAAGATGAGAAATGGAATAGAGAAGTGAAGTTACTGGCCCAATGTCACATAGCAAATGATGAAAGTGTGATTTCTGTCTTTTTTTTTTTTTTGTCTTGTTACATTTTCTTCCATGATTTACTACCCCAGTGATTGATTTATTTATTTATCTAAGAGTAAGACAGAGAGTCTCTCTTTGTATACCAGGCTGGTCTTGAACTGAGATCCTCTTGCCTCAGCTTCCTAAATGCTGGATTACAGGTGTTCACCACCATGCCTGACTCTCTGAGTAATATTTTTGTGCCTTTTGGGGAGGGGGTCTTAGTTTATAAGTACATAAGTGCCCCTGTTCTGGCTGATTGAGAAATTTATGTTAGAATGAGAGAGGAGAGAGATAAGGAGGGAGAAGGAAAAGGATGAGAGAGAGGGAAAATTTTTCAGATGACCATTCCAAAATATTGTTCTGTTACTACAATTGAGACCTGTTAGTGCCTGCAGGTGGATGCAGTTGAGCAAACAAGGGTGACAGTTGTGAGTGGCAGTATAAATAGATAAATGCTTTCTTCATCTCCAGGAATCAGATGGCACTGAAACTGAATGATTCAACAGAGTTTGATGAAAGGAATTTGCAGAAGAGTCGGGGTGGGGTTGAGGGCAACTGAAAGAGAATGGTAACAACTCCCATCCCCCATGGTGTAAACAGCAGGAAGACGTCACTACCAGTATGATCTTGACCTAAGAGGCAAGAGGAAGAGGAGGCAATCTGGAGAGGCTCACTAAACAGGAACAGTGACATTTGGTTGAGGAATATGGCCACTGTCAAACTTTGACCTGGCAGGGAAGGAGCAACCTCTGACTCTACCCTCTTTCTCATTTTTGCTGGTGACATTCATTGACCAAACCTACCCAGAAACCTGAGAAAAAGAAGTCTAATTCATGCAGTCTATGGAGACCAACCTGTTAGAAGATAACAGGGTAGAGAATCTATCTGAATCAAGCAAATAAAAATGATCCAGTAGGACATATACTGGAATCAGAGATTACCATGTTTTTTAAAAGGCCTGAGATCTGCTCACGGCATGTGAAAGACAATGCTGCCATTAAGTCTAGCAATTATGGATAGCTACTTATAACTGGATCTCAAGCATATAGCATGATTAAAGTCATCTCACCTGAATTTTCTGAATTCATCTTCTAAAGATTATACTTTTTATACGAATTTCTTTAAAGGAACCATTGCCACATGAAAAATACTACAGTGTGTTTCTTAAAAGCTATAATTAATTTTAGATAACTTACAGACTTTGAAATGCCTTGTTGAAAGGCCAGATTTTTCTGGGAGGAAATGTACCCAATAGGCAAGACAGGGACATTTTTGTGGATTAATAGCTGCCCATGTAGTGTGATTCACCAACATCTAGAAAGTGCCTCCTCACAGACTTTAAGACAGTACATCAAATAACCAGAAATTTGTTTTCATGACTTAGTGGTTTTGTGGTTTTATTTTTGTAAAATGCAGATGCCCTGATAATTAGAACATCATTCACTTGTTCATCTAATTCTTCCTTCATTAAATACTTATTGTTACTAGCTAATAGTAGTTTGTTAGACATTGGAGTAAAAACATGAAGACAGTCCCTGTCCTGAAGTTGCTCAGAGTCTAATGGAGACTGGACAAAGTATTAAAGAACTCCATAATTGGTCGATGCACACTATGGTAGAAGAATGTTCAAGATGCTCTGGGGGAATTATCTAACTCTTTCTGGAGGATAGAGGAAGGAAAAAATGTTGTAAGAATCAAGAAAGGCTATTGGTATTTGAAATAATACATGAACTGAAGATACATGGAAGTGTATCAGGTGGATAAAATAATGAGTGTAGAAAGTAGAATTTGCAGGAAAAAGTCTCTTTATCTTTTGAATGCAGAGGATATGCTAGAAGAGTACCCTGAGCTCAAGTGATGAAGAGATTTGAACATTATCCTAGGAATGTCAATGAAGTAGATTAAGAAAAGAGGAGGCTTTCTAAGATGTGACCTACAGAAAAATCATGCTTGAGGCATTGTACAGGATTAGATGACAGAGGCAAGACTAGAAAATGAATGAGTTAAAAGAGCTTTGCCATAGTTTTAATAAGAATGAGAATGTGTGAACTAATGAGATGGCAGAGAGATGGAGTTAACTGAGCATGACTTTGTAATCAATTCACTGTGGTAAAAACTAGAAGAAGGTATGAACAATTGAAGAAAAATTAGAATGTTTTATCGAGGGTTACTATAGCATCAATAGAGGTGAGAGACATATTTGCACAGGAAAATGACTGGATTTTGTTTTAAATATCTTGAAAAGGAGCCTGCAAGAGAGGAGCAAGGGGCTTTCTAGAGTACAGGTGGTAACTGAAGCAGTGGGCTGGGAAGAGCTCTCCCTAAAAACTATGTGGGGTAAGCAGAGAAGAGATTTGAAGGCTAATCTTTTCAGAAACACCTATGTTTGAGGGCCATGTGAAGGCAGAAGAGTACATAGATGAGAAACTCAAGGAAACTGAGGTCTACAATAGCAAATGTAAAGAGACAGATCATATTAATTAGGACACACTTGACTGCAAGTAACAGAATAAAATAGGGCTTCAGTCATTATAAATGACTTATCAGGAAGTCTAAAGTAGATTCTGTGATCCAGTAATATCATGGTAAATCCAGGCACTTTTCATCCTTCTGCTCTATCACCTTCAGGGAGTCAAAAATTTCTACCTTAGGGTCACAGGCTGGACACTCCAAGCTAAAAGTTTGCATCAGAGAACATTCCAATCAGAAATCAAGGATAGTTGAGACAATAAGGCTTTCTCCTACATGCCTCATTCTTTTTCAAGGAAGAAACTTTTCCCCCAGGGGACCCCAGCAGAGTTCCTCTGATGTCTCATTGACAAGGCTCATTCCCACTCCTACATCAGTGACTGGTGAAGTGGGTGAAAGTGAGCATGGTTGCCCTTACTGGCTTACATCAGTCATGACTCATACCCAAAGACTAGCAAATAAAATAGGAGTCCTGTCAACAAGAAGGATGCAAAAGTAGTCATTTTCAATGGCTCTCCTGTAGGACTCTAGTAAGTATATAGTTCATTGGGGTGGGCACTTAGGAGCCCTCAGTGAGAGAAGTTTCAGCAGGGCCGACTTAGGAAGTGACACTGAAGCCAGGTTGCAGTAGGTTGAAGAAGGTACAGAAAGAGGCACAGAATACTTCGCTCAACTAAACCTGAATATGTTCATCTTATCTGAAATAGATTGTAATGAATGGACAGGTAGTGTAGGTTACTTAAGGGTCCAAGGGAAAAGAAACCAAGATAGAAGAAGTTGAAACATGGAAGACAAACTTTGCCCAACTCATCAGCTGGAAAAGAACATCTCTTTGGCAAAGATTTTGGAGGATGATTTTTCTCAAATTTCTCCAAATTTGAATTTCTCCTTATTGCTAGGCTTGGCCACAGACTATAATTTTTAGAAGTCTGCGTCAGCAGACAAGAAAGAGAAGTTTGTTTTGAACTGCAAATAAAGCCTTACTATTCCACAGCTGTGTACAATTGGGGAGAAATGTGATTAAAAGGTTTCTACAAAGCACTTAAATTACATTAGCTGGAAGGGATTCAATTTTGAACTCCTTCCAGGATTTTTAATAGCAAGATTATATATTTCATTAAAAAATAAGGACAAAGTGGCGGGTGGGTGATAGATACATCTAATTGAATAAGAACATAGATTTTCTACTAAAGTCATGCATTGTGTTTTTCACTGGTGCTTAAGCACAGTCTGTGTGTGCCTAAGAATGCATTTTTTCCTCTGCCCTTTGCTGGGTGGAATGGTAGATAGCCTCACCTTCATAACAATCAGCTTAAGAACAGACGTAATCAGCTAATCTCCTAGGCTGATGAATTGTGTCTTATGTTGTTCTGGTCACCAGAGTTTTAGCTTCTGAGCTTAAGAAAAAGTAAAGCAGTAGGAGAAAGATTGTGCCTTGTAGATAAAACTACTGATCACAGTCATCAAAAGACAACTGATGACCTCTTTCTGGGTTATACAGCACTATCTCTAAACATGCGTTTTAGGCAAAGAGTCTTAAGTACAGAGAAGTTAAATACAGGGTAATTCCGTCTGACTCTATCTGACTGGCGCCTTTTTGAGCTGCTTTACCCAATTTGGAACAGAATTCCCTCAGAGCTTTACCAATTTAGGAGCAGAGTATCAGAGATGAAGGATTTAAGCAATCCTTTGATTAATATGAGGGAAAAAAAGATCTAGTAATCTCTGTCAGATACAGCCTCAGTCTCTGGCCTTTGCTCTACTAAATCCAGTTGCTTCACTTTCACAATATCCTAGTTAAAATTAAGAGAAAACCCTAAGCAAATCTTAATATCTAGATTGTCAAGCGCTCTTTAATTTTCAGGCATTTAAAATAGCTTAAAACCTGTGTTGACCTTGCAGCTCTCTTTCTAGGCAAGGATAAGCTACCAGCTCAGAAAAAATTTCTATGTGTGGAATTGCTATAGGGAAGGTGAAACTATGATTTGGTTATTTAGCCAATCCCTCAATTTTTTTTTTGTTTTCACTGAAAATTTAAGAGTGTTCTATCTAGTTCTTACATTTTTTTCCTTTTTTTCAAGGTATTGGAGTTTTTAATTTTAGTAATACTTTCTTGCAATAACAGACCAAAAACAAAGTCAGTCAGGGTTCTCAGGTGCAACCAACAGATACCAAACTGGTTAATTTAAGCAGGAAATGAAATTTAATCAAAGGATAGCAGATAGTTCCTACAGTTCCAGAAAGGTTAGGAATCCAGTTTAGAGGCCAATAGCAAAACAGTGTTGAAAATCCTGCTGTGGATAATTTTCTGGGATGTATAGGATACTGCCACAGCTGCTGGGTGGTGGACATGGTAGATAGCATTCCCAGCATTTCCAGTCTTGGGTCCTGGGTGTTGCTGCTCTGTTGACCATGGAATTGCATATAAACTTACACTCCTACTGCCATCCATCACCAGAAATGATGGTTTCCGATTTAAAGCCTGGGAAAATGCATTTTTTTGGTCATGTAGCCAACATTCTAGCAGCAATGGAGGCAGAAAAAGTGAGTATCTGGCATACTCGGTTTCTATAGTGAGAGGTTTAACTTTTCCTCGTAAGATGAGTGGCTCAGATGCGGGGCAGCCAAAAAAGGAAAATGTCAACTATATGACTGTCTATCACAATAGTTTAATTTTATTAATTTTACTATTATTTATTGTTTTGAGAAGGTAGTATATTCACATTGTGCAAAATTCAGAAGGAAAGATGTACAGTAAAACAAAACAAACAAGTCTTCTTCTCTCCTGGCTCCTAGCCATCCACTTAGCCTCCTTTATATGGTAGATAGTTTACTGTCACCAATATTTATTTTCCCTGCCTGGAGGAGGATTATATCCCCCACCCTCTGTAGTCAGTCTTGGTTATGTGATTGGTAGGGGTCAATGATATATAAGCAGAAGTGGCCACATCACTTCTGGACAAAAGCTTTTAAAGCTCACTTTTGTTTTGACTCTTATTTTCTTTCCCTCTACCCTGTTGACTGGCAACATTTCAAATGGTGTCAGCCTGGTTTCCAGAGTGTGTTAGATATTTCACATTTGTTCCTACAAAGTCTACATTTCCCATGATGCTTTGTGCCTTGGAGGCTGCCTTTTATGGACTATATGAATAAATCTTCTTATCCTCTGGTTTCTGGTTGGGTTCCACTAGTGAGAGACACTAGCTAGAGATCAGAAGGCAAAGGAGAGTGGTGTTAGAATATTTATCTTCTTTCTCCTTCCCTTCCAAGTGTCCATGGGCTAGTTGCATTCCTCTACCAAAGATCTCTAGTTCCTATTGGGTGGCACCTACTTTCTTTTGCTTCTGGCCATTGCTGTTGGTTTCCCTCAACCATACCGTCATCTTTGTAAATAGTCCCCTTATTAAGCTCTCTTTAATTATGTATGTGAGTATAGCATTTGTTCTGTATCAGGACCCTGACTAACACATAGAGCAAAGGATAACTATCATGAGCAAAAGACCCTTTCCTCAACCAGCATTGCTCATGTAGAATAAACACTGAGATTTCTGGGTTATTTGTTAACACAGCAAAATCTTTCCTATCCTGACTAATACACAGAGTTTCTTGTTTCTTATAATGCAATTATATTTTAACCAGGACTTAGTGCTATCATCAGTACAGAGGTTAATAAAAATATACATGCTCAGGTTCTATGATAGGACAGTCTAAATCAGTAAGTCTTAGATGAAGCCCAGGCCTTTTATTTTTAATAAGTTCTAAACCATTGGCTTTTGAGGATTTCCAATATTAAGAATATTTCTCATATTGGCCTATGTTTATTCAGATGTGTTTTATAACTTGTAGACTATGGGGACAGTACTGGGGTTTGAACTCAGAGCCTCATACTTGCTAGGCAGGTTCTTTACCACTTGAGCCATGCGCCAAACCAAGAATTAATTTTTTTGGCAGTGTGTAGTTCAAACTCAAGGGTATCTGCTGTCAGAAGTCCCTCTAGTTTTGGGGAGGCAAGTCTTTTGTTTGTTTCCTATTGGGGTGTTCAGCTGATTAGAAAAGACCTATATTATGGAAGGGAATCTGCTTTACTCAAGGTACTCTGATGGAAATGTTAATCTCATCCAAAAACACCCTCACAGAAACATTCAGAATAATATTTGATCATGTATCTGGCTACCATGGCCAAGCCAAGTTGACACATAAAACCAAGCATCACAAAGCTTGTATGACACATGGATAGGATTAAATAGAAAATATTGAGGGGAATGGTAATCTTATTCCATTGGCAGGAATGTAAAAAAAAAAATCAGACATATGTCATGTCTGGATCTGTTGGTGTCAGTCAAATGAAATGCTGGATAAATTTCTAGATTCATCACGTATATATAATTTTGCTTAAAATTCACATACAGTAATTCTGTGTATTAAAAAATGGGCTTTTC
Source organism: Castor canadensis (assembly GCF_047511655.1). NCBI lineage: Eukaryota > Metazoa > Chordata > Mammalia > Rodentia > Castoridae > Castor > Castor canadensis. Next base: position 44,033,720 of record NC_133388.1, read on the forward strand.
AGCCAGGCACAGTGGCTCAAGCCTATTAACCGAGCCACTTAGGAGGCAGAGATCAGGAGGATCATAGTCCAAGCCCACATGGGCATAAAGCAAGATCCTGTCCCAAAAACAACTAATGCAAAAAGGACTGGCAGAATGGCCCAAGTGGTGCATGCTTAGCAAGAGTGAGGCCCTGAGTTCAATCATCAGTACTACCAAAAAAAAAAAAAAAAATCCAGACTCAGAAAGATAAATTCAACATGTTTTCTCTCATATAGATTTAGAAAAAAAGACATGAAAGTAAAGAGGAACTATTTGGGAAGAGGAAGGGGACCAGTGGGAAGAGGAGGGAGGAGAAGCAAGGGTAATAGGAAGGTAAATATGATCAGAGTACATTTTATATACACGTATGAAAATGTCATCATGAAACCCATTAAAATATATGAAAATGAATTAAAAAAGAAAAAAGTGGGCTTTGTCATCAGACCGGTCTGATTTTGATTCTTAGATCCACCTCTGCTTACTGTGTGGATTTGGACAAGCTCCTTAAACTCTTTGTCTTTAGTTTTCTCATCTATTCAATGTTTTATGTCACATGATTTAATTGGAAAATGTAATATAAATCACTTAGCACAGTACCTGAAGCATAGTAGTAATATCCATGTTCCTTATGGATATTATTAAATACATATCTTCAAAAAAGATTGAGTGAAAAATTGCATTGTAGATCATATCATATGAAAATCTTTTTTACGAAAACTTTTCAATTTTTTTCTTCCAAAAATTGAGAAATGCTGGTGATAATAACTCATCAGTTCCAGACTTTTAGCTGACATGTATGTACCAGGGAGAGGTTCTTGGAGGTGAGGCAGAGTAAGGGGTATGGCAAGGTGAAAGGAAGAATAGTTCAGATGAATAACCACTCACAAATCTCCTGTAGGAACAGTTTCTGATTCAGAATCATTACATGGGATACATTGGCAAAAAACTGTCTTTGTTTTAGTTAAGTGCAATGACTAATTCCTAACCCTAATGAGAAAAATGAGAAAGGAAGTGAGTCCCAGAATTGGCAGGAAACATCCATGTACATCATCTTGCACCTTTCAGCAATCAAAACCATGGTTTATTGTACAAATCTAAGATTTTCATGTTTACAGAGCAAACTGATGCTGTTGAACCAGGGACAGATTCTGTTTAGCATAAGAAGGGGCCAGAGAGGAAAGCAGAAATCTTACAGATTTATAGATAGAAACAACCAGAGCTAACCATGTGCTTGGTTTTGCTTTACCATTTTAGTTTTTTGCAACATTTCTGATGATCAGCTACAAGAATTCTAAGATCATTAGTCCTTGATGATCATAAACCTTGTCATTAAATTGATTTAAACCCATACTGCTTAAAAGATGGTATACCTAATTCAGCAGTCTTGAAACATTTTGAGTACAAGCTACATTTTGAGTACTCTGCTATAGCCACAAGAGTTTCCCTCTTTAATTCCTTAAGTCTTTCTTTACTTGGTACATTTTATTTTGCTCTGCTGATGGCCTAGGTCCTAGAATATTGGCACCAAAACGTTCTTGTGAGAAGTGCTTTGAATCTTTTGAGTGTCTGATAATCTTCTTAATGCACCCATACAAACTGATAGGATTTTTTTTCAGAAATACTCTCTTTTCAAAAACACAAAACAAAGATTGCATGAGCTACTGCAAGAGAATATTAGTTGAGTGTAAATATTTCATAACTATACAATATTCTACCATACTTTCAGAAAGTAGCTGATTTTATTCTTGAGAAACTTCCTTCTGGAAGCATTAACTCTTCAGGTTTGCTCTTAGCATGTTCAGGGGTCTTTCTTCTGCTCTTCCTTTCCTCCACTACCCATTATTTCACAAAGATAATGTGATACAAGAAAACAGAAAACTTGATGGATAAATGAGGAAATTAGGAGGACCCACCTTTCATCAGTCACATGGTCTAGTTTGAGTTATGATGGATTTTGTGAGAAAAAATAGAGCAGAATCAGGTCATCTGTATGTCTCGCCAGCTCCGTGATTCTATGAATTCCATGGAATATGTAAACAAGATGTTATCCTCTTCAAGTGAGACCATTATATAAGTTGCTAGTTGTACAAAATGCTGCTTCATCCAAGATTTACGCTATCCCTCAACAGAAAATAATTTTATCCCTGTTTTGAAGGACTGGGTATAATATAATACTAACATTTTAAAAATAAAGACTGTTTTAAAACATTGATATCTAAATGGTTAACATATTACAACATTATCTTCTATTTTGCATTTTTATTATAGTAAAAACACAAAATTTAACATGATAACCATAAATGTAAAGTTTTTTAGTTCTAAGTATATTCATGTTGTCATGCAATGGACCACTGGAACTTTTCATCTCATCAAACTGAAACTATATCCATTAAACAACAACTTCCCTTTCCTTTTCCTCTGTCCCAATAACCACCATTCTACTTTCTGTTTCTATGAATTTGACAGCTGGGACCATAAAGTATTTGTCTTTGTTGTGCCTGGCTAATTTCTCTTAATGTAATGTCCTCAAGTTTCATCGATGCTATAGCTTATGACAGAATTTCCTTCCTTTTCAAGGCCAAACAATATTCTACGTCTATATATGCCACATTTTGTTTATCCATTCATTTTTCAATGGATATTTGGGTCGTTTCCACCTCTTGAATGTTGTGATAACCCTGTTTTTATTTTATTTTGTTTTTTTTAATATTGAAATTTAATTTAGCTCTTACCTTCTAATTCCCTTTGGTGGATTTAATAAATATTATATCATCTGTAAGGCACATATTACAATAAAGGGGAGCATAACATGAGAAGAGAATTGAAAGCAGAATCCTGGGAAATCCAATCCCTTTAAGATGTCAGCAGATGCAGAGGATGCTGAGAAGGAATGATTGGTGGGAAGGAACAGGCTCAAGGGATGAGATCTCTCTAAAGGAAAGTGGATGAATGTTAAACTACCGGGAGACCCAGAAACAATGACAAAAGGGTATTAGCAATAACAAGGCTGTTAGGATTGTCTAATTTCAGAAGAGACTAGAAGGCTGATTAAAGTGGATGGAGGAGTGAGTGGGAGATAAAGGGTACACAGGAATCTATAACACTACTTGAGAAGTTCAAGTGTGAACAAGAGGCAAGAGATGGGATGGTAGCTAGAGAAGAACATAATGTTTTGTTGTTATTGTCTCTTAAGCTAAGAGAGTCTTGAGACTGTTTAAATGTTTGTTTCAGCTTAATTATTATGACATAAAGATGATTCCAAAACTAAATGGCCTTTAAAAAACATTGGTTTGTTTTTTTTTTTTGATGATTTTGTGGGTCAGAAATTCAAAGACTGGGCTAGGCAGCTTGGCTTTGATCCATGTGATGTCAGTGGTGGTGGCTGGGACCAATGGGCTGGCTTCCAAGATGGCTATGCCATTCACACATGTGGTGCCTTAGTTCTCTTTGGCAGCTCTTCCTCCTCCAGAGCTTCTTTCAAAAACAGTCTCAGAATCATCACACTCATTTCTTCATAACTCAATTCCAAGAGACCCAGCTGGAAGCAGCAAGGTTTTGTATGACCTAGATTTGAAAGTCAGAGAATGTCACTTCTGTGCTATTAGTCATGCAAGTCATGAAGGCCTGCACATACTCAAGAGAAGTGAAGGAATGGATTCCATCTCTTGATGAAGGATTTTATGAGGTCACAGGGAGGTAGGGACTTGAGGACAGCCATCTTGGATAAATAAGGAAGAGGGATTGAGGTTCCTCAGGTACCTGAGGTGGTGGTAATAGAGGAGACTTGAGATGCAAAATGACAGATGGGGTTCGATTGAAAAGTCTTTGGCTAGAGAAGAGAGCTCCTTCATGACACTATAAGGTAACCTGAGGACATTTTAAGCATGTTGCAAAGTCACAGTGTTCTACCTACTTTCTTCATGTACCTGGAACTCTCAGAGAGGAAGTCCAGGTTCTTAGAGGAACACTTTACTAAGCCAAAGAATATTATGGAAGCTCACAGGTAAATAAGTAAATAAACATGCTAAATGGCTTACTACTTTGTGATAGTCTTCTGGACTCTCCCATGTAAAGCACATGCTGAGCAAATCTCTGGTCAAAGGTCTCTCCTGCTATCTTTATCTGCCTCTACCCTTCTGAGTGATCAGCTGCTATCTCTAATAAAACAATTTTTTCTGTTTCATGGAGAGAAAGTGTAGTGGGTAGTCCCTGAAGTTAAGCTAACTACCCAAACTACTCCATCTCTTAGCTATTATGTCCTTCAGGTCAGTTAGTTGAGCTTTCCCCTCTGTAATACTGGCACCAAGAATCCTACATTAATCTCAAGGGTTGTTGTAATAATAAGATAATATTATTAATGTAAGATAGCATTTAGTGAGCTCTCACTAAAGATCAGGTATTTTGTCTATCTTCAAATGAGCTCTTCATTTCATCTTTGGGTGGGACGCAGAAGTTTAAGGTCGTTAACATCCAAAAGCATTTTTTAGGCAACCTAGGAATCATCATGACTCACTCTCCACAAATGGTGAACTCAGGGCAAGAATGGAATTTTACCTTGTGTGCCACAAAAGCTTTATGAGCTTCTCCAAGGGCTACTTTACAAGGAGAAAGTATCTTGGGCACTTACATAAGATAATAAAGCTCACTGAACCAGAGGTAAGAAGGAGACTTTGAACACCTGTCTTCTTTGCTACCACCTAAGCCATCCCAACACAAGAGACTATCTTTGTACAAACAGCTCATGGGTCTTACAAATTCCATCTTCAGCCCCCTTCTCTCGCAGTCAGCCTTGCCTTCCCTGGGCCCAGTCAGGCTCCCAGACTGGCCTAGGTTAGAGCCCTTGGCCTCTTTTTTGCTTAGGAGCATATTTGGAACATTGGCATTTATTGTCTTTTGCCTTATTTTAAAATGAGACATGACAACAGAGCATTTGACTACCATTTTTATAATACTTTAAAAGAGACTTCCTTGGACCAGTTTCAAAAATTTGGGACATTAGGCTTGTAAGCAATGATGCAGAACTGACTTGATCTCTTTGTTTTGGCTGCCAAATAACCATGGCTGGTTATAACCACCTTGTTGGTTCCTCATCCTCCCCTTTGCCCTTCACAATATTCAGCTCTTTGCAGTAAGAGTCATTTCTACACATGACCCTCTGAGCACTCCTGCAGCCAGCCATTCTCTGGAGTCCAGACTAAATATAACCTGACCTCAAAGCTTCACCCACTGCCTGCTCTCATCTCCTGCCTTTGCCATGAGAGTACAGGGACTTAGGTAGATCCTGGATAGCTCCTATTTACCCTGTCCATGACCAGGGCCTTTTTCGTCCTCCTATGCCAGGAAGGGTATCCTGACCAAGTTTTCCATTCTCATGCTCTCCACTTCCCTGAGCTTCTGGCCCTCCCTCTCTTTCCAGACTTCGTGGGCTTCAGTATCTGAGTTTCTACGTATACTCAGTGTTTTATAATTTTTTTTTCTTACTGTAAAGAAAAAATCTGATTCTAGCTCTTAATACAAAATACTTCTACCCAGACTGTCAGGACAGGATAGTAAAATGATGGTGAGCAGTTGTGAGGAGGTGACTATAGGTATGAGTAGTGAAGAGGCTAATAGAACTCCAGAATCAACATGCTGATGTCAGATGTCTGAGTCAGGAGTACCTGGTAGGCTGGGTCCATGTCAATTTTTCTATGTTTTAAATTACTATTCTATTATTATTGTACATGCCACATGAGGTAAGAATTATAGGTTAAAATGAATAATTGGTCAATCATTCTAACAAACTGTTACAGTTGGGTTCCCTTTGGTTTGCTGTGTTTCTCAGCCTTTAAAAAATTATTACTCTTCTAAGGATCCTTTTTTTAGAGTTTTTTTTCTTACTTGCTCCCTATGAAATTTTTTTTGTGTTTTAGTTTTTAAGCCAGGGTCTGATTATGAAGTCCAGGCTGGCCTTCAACTCTTTCTTTTTTCCCTAGGTGATAGTCTTTTTTTAAAAAAATTAGGATATATTCATACAGGGGGGATTCACTGTGACAATTCCAAACAGGCTTATATTGTACATTGGTTAGATCATCCCCACCATCTCTTCCCCTCTTCTACCTCCCCACCCCACTTAAAGCAATTGCAAGAGGTTTCATTGTTCTGTTTTGTATAGGTATATGAAGTCCATCAATCATATTCCCTCACCTTAATCTCCTTCATTCACCCTCCTCCCTCGCAGAAGGACAACTCCACAACACTGTACATACTTTATAGTCATATCTTTCATTATTAATCTGTAAGTTGATGTTCTCAATGTGTCCCAGCTGTGAGTTTAATTTACTTTGGTCCATTCAACCCCTTCCATTACTCTCTCTTACCCTTTTCTTCCCACCCCCAATTTTTCAATAGCTTTCAATACATATTGTTGTGTCCTCTACTTTCACAGATGTTATGTATTACAAGATTGTTGATGCTGTATCATTCTCTTTCCTTTCCCTCCTTCCAAGTTCCATAGAGTAGTTCCACTATTACAAACATGCTCTACATATAAGTTTGTGTATGATTGTGCTTGTTTTTGTGTATATGTTTATCTTTTGGCCTTCAACTCTTGATCTTCCTGCCTTAGTCTCCTGAGTGCTGGGATTATATGAGCATGCCACACCCCATCCATGAGTTTTTAACACTTTAGCTATAATATCAATTTGCATACTACATGTATATTTGTACTTTATATATAAAAGAGCATTTTTTTTGCCTTCCATGTAATCAATTTTCACCTCTTAGGGTATCTACCATGTCTGTTGATAATGTAGGCCCCAGAACCAAACCAAGACAAGACAGGACAAGTAGTTTATTTAGGTGTTGAAGGAAAGCTGGTAGGGGAGTGGGAAAGTGAGGCAGGGAAGGGAAGGAAGGCAAGGTAGGGTGAACTGGAGAAATTTGCCCTGTGGGCAGCTGGAGTTCAATCTAGCTAGGGCTTGCTGGGAACTGGGGTGGAACACCCACCTCCAGGTTACCTGGCCTAAGGGGACTAGTATGTGCCTAGCCACTCCATCAGTCTAAAGACAGAGCCCTCAGCAGTATCGTGGGTGATGGCAGCAGTCTTTGTGCTAGCTGAGGACATTCAACATGATAAATGCAGTGGACATGGTAGGGACATTGACATTTTTTATGTCTCCTCTTGCTTCATATCCCATGATATACTATTTCTATTTAGTTATAATCACAGCAGAGATATGATTTTTTGCACTAAGCATTTTTCCACTGGAAGTATGTTTTTAGGTTGATAGTTTTCATAATTTTTATTTTTAAAGGCTACATAGTTTTACCTCCTATGCATCACCATAATTCCCATAGTCATTCCTCTTTTGCTAAATATTCAGTTTATTTCTATTTTTCTGCTATTACAAATACATTGCTTAAAAACAAAACAAAACAAAACAAAACCCAGGAAGGCATGGATTAACATTAGTTGTCTGTAAGTGATAGAATTATAGGCATTTTTGTTCTATTTTCCTATAATTGCTTTTAAACAGGAAAAATAGCAGTTTATGTGCTAATTTGGCTAGGATAAATAGTACCCAGTTGTTCAAATGCAAATCTAGGTGTTGCTGGGAAGGTATTTAATGCACGTCGTAAAGATCTACAATCAGTAACTTTATGTAAAGGGGGGTTATTCTAGATTCTCTTGTTGGCCTGATCCAACCAGTTGAAAGGCTTTGAGAACAGAACTGAAGTTTTTCGGAAGAAGAAGAAATTTTGCAGTGGACACAGCCTCAGGTCCTGTCTGAGTTTCCCGCCTGTCCTTCCTGATGGTCCACCCTTTGGATTGTGGACTTGCCTGGCCAGCTCCCACAACCACATAAGTCAATTCCTTGAAGAAAACAAACAAACCAACCCTCTTCATATATATTCTCTGGTGGAACCCTTAATGACCCAATAGTCTCTTGCTACCTCCCCAAAGATACTGCAAAGAAAGAACACTTTAAAGCATACAGAAATTTTCTTATTTTACATTTTTTCTTCCCAAGATTGAGATTTCTGGATGGGGTATAAACATATTTAACTAACATTCTTTCTCTTTCTCTCCTCTCGTCTCTCTCTCTTTTTCATGGACTCTTTATTATGAACCCCAAACAACTGGCATGGTGAACTCAGAGCCAGATTAAAGGATGAGCCATATGGCCACATAATGAGGTGTCAATCTAAAATGAGTCTTGAATCATCTCTGAAAAGATGAAGAAAATTGTGTGATAGGAGCACTTTCAGGGAGAGGACTGTGTGTGATTAGAAGGCATAATTTAGAAACTGCTTGATCAGGAGCAATGAGACTTCCAAGGAGAATTCTCAAAGGGAAGCTGATGGTTCCTAATCTGCTCTCTAAAAGTGGTGGATTCCTTCAACACTAGGATTTGAAGCTAGTTGGGTGTGCCAGTTTGGGACCAGAGCTGAACTGTAAGGGGAAGTCAAAGAAAGGCAAAGCTCCACTGAGATGGTTAACTCACCTCCATGAAGCCTTTTGCCTCTTCCCACCCCCAGAAAATTTAAATGGAGTGCTGAAATATCAACCTACTCGGGGATTAAAGGGGCTGCCCATTATTCTAGGCCTCCCTAATGGACCTTAATTAGGTCTATTAAGTACACATAGTGTACATTTACTGCCTTGGGACAATAAGGGACACATCTTATGACATTTTTAGGGTTTGGAGTAGAGAGTTTGCATAGTGGTGGCAATATGAACAGCCTCAATCCCAGAAGGCCCTAAAACAGATGTGGGTTTTCAAGAGCTGTTTTCCATTTATTCAATAAGCGATTCTCTTAGAGTACGAGGCATTACACTAAGTGCTAAGTGAAGAATGAGAGACAGTTTAGACCATCCTCCTGATGGAGTCTAGGGGAAAGCCAGGCAGTCATTGTATCCTGATTTCATGGATAATTACTGAGTCATCAGCTCAGAAAAACAAGCACATATGCTGCTGGAGCGCCCAGAAGGGGCAGAGCTGGGCAAGTCACAATAGTAGAGACACCTTGGCAAAAGCAGGTGCTGGAGGGGGAGGACAGACAACAAAGCTGCCTTCCTAGGCTGCGCCTGAGTGTGTATATTAGGGCGGGAGGGAAGAGTGGGTAGGAGACAGGATGAGGAAGTTGGTACTTGTGGCTCTTCGTCTTGGTATTTAGAAAGACCATCTAATCACCTCTTAACGAAGTGGGTAAAGGAGGACAAACACAATGAGAATAGATCTGCTCTCCAGTGCCTCAGGTAGTCCTTGGTCCTTAGCAGGTTCTTACTAATGACTCAGGGAGGGAGAATAGCCCAATGCTGTACTATGAGCCAGGCACTGTATTCACTTTCCTTCTTAACCATCCCATGATCATATCACTATCCCCTCCCCCTCAAATACCCAGGAAACCTCAGTGTAGAGATTTTTAAAGAACTTGCAGGTCATAGAACCTAATACAGAAGCTAGATGTTGGCTACCTGGATCTAAGAAGGGGACTAGGAAGGATGGTTTTGGAAGAGTAGAATTCACCTTGACCTCTTCCACTGCCTTACTTCTTCCTGGGGTAAGTGATAGAATTAATGTTTCCCTGCAGCGTGATGAGGTGCTTATTCCTTTGATCCCAGAGCATTCAGAATAAGCAATTAAAAAAAGTAAATGTTTGGATGAGATGTTTTTAATTTGGCTCTTTCACTTTGGTTGAAAACCTACTTTCTGTTTCTCTTCTTTATTTCTGATAATTTTAAAATTTACTCTTACTACAAGTTTTTAAATTTTTATTTATTTGTTTATTTGCTTCTGTTAATTTATTTTGAATGGAGTAAATTCTAAAATCTTTCTAATCTAAAAGATTGTCTTGTTTTTATCTTGCTGGATCTACTAAGGCTCATGGGCAGCATGAGCAGGGGCAGAGCAGTATAGGAGGCAGGCTTTGACAGTTTCAGTAAGGCCACTGCACTATGTTTTTAGGGCTCTTGTTTGATTGTGATACACAATTATCATGGCATCAAAATGCATCCTCAAAGTATGAATTAGGAATACCAGTAAGAGTTCTTGGCTGCAAATAATAGATACTAATTCTAGATAACTTAAGCTGAGAGGAAATTCACTGGGAAATGGGGAAGTCAAAGAATCAACTGCAAACACAGAGAATAGGCTTGACAAACAGAAGCTAAGGTGGCTGCACTTAAAGCCCAAATCACACTACAGGAAGGTTCCAGTTAAACACCACTGCTCTGGACACCACATACCACTGCTGACATGAGTGCCATTCCCATAAGAATGTTTCCCAGGGCAGGCATGGTGATACACACCTGTAATTCTAGCACTTAGGAGGATTTTGAGTTTAAGATCAGCATGGGCTACATAGAAAGACAGTCCTCCCCCCAAAATAAATAAATAAAAGAATGCATTCCAAGATGTATCCTGGGTCAGAAGTTCCAGATTCGAACTTCTGCTATACCTGCAAGCTCAGGTCAACTGCAATTGTTCTAGCTATGTAGCTCAGAAAGATCAAGTATGTGTGCGATTATGTCTTCCATAGTACTGGGCATAGCCAGGAATGAAGGGAGGCACAGAACTGAAGGAGGTACTCACTCTCGGGGACTGTACAATGAAAAATTATCATAAAGAATACAATTTAAGGGTTGGGTGTGGTGGCACACGCTTATAAGTCCAGCTACTTGGGAGGTGGAGATAGGGAGGATCACTGTTTGAGACCAGCACCAGCACAGGCAAAAATATTAGTAAGTCCACATCACAACCAAGTTTGGCACGGTGCGCATACCTGTATGTGGGAGGCAAAGATAGGAGGATTGAGGTCTGAGGCTGGCCTGGGCAAAAACATGAGATCCTCTCCAAAAATAACTACAGCAAGAAAAGGGCTGAGGGCATGGCTCAAGTGATAGAGTGCCTGCCTGATGTGGTGACACCCTGAGTTAACCCTATACCACCAAAAAAAAAAAAAAACCAAAAAGAATAAAATTTAAATTTAAAGATATTCACATTTAGTAAAATATTTCATGTATGAACTAAAATTTGCACATAGTAAACAAAAATATCACACTCTGCAGTTTGCAATGTTTCATTGTTTTAAATGTTAAACACACTGAGAAACTCCTTGTGCTCAAATAGAAATGGAATAAGACAAGTGCTGCACCATCATTGCTGATTCTGAATCCATTTAAATGCCAGCATGGGTGGATCCCAGGGTCTGGAGACACCAAACTTACTTTCCACACCTGGAACACCTGTGGCTGAGTCCACCTGTGTCCACTCAACAGCAATTGCAGCCATTGTTGAGAGTTGGCAGGGAGGAGTATTTTATCACCCCCATTGTTTAAATTGTCAGCTTTTGATGCTAGCAAGCATTAGCCTGGCTTGGAGTCAGTTTCATTATCATTTCAAAATGCTTGTCCCCTTATTGCCTCTCCCACTGTGTGGATCTTTACACAGGAAGCTGGTCACAGACACTGCTTTCCCTGTAATGAGGCAGAGCAGAGGGAAGGAGCCAGATTCGTACAAGCTCCGTGCATTCACTAGCCAAAAGCTCAATTCAGATTAAACAAGATGGCATCTCAGTGGTCTTAAGACCACTCTTTCTTATCCTGAAGTTCTTTCTTATCCTGAAGCCAGGAAGGCTGTGAGCACAGGGCCAGTTAGTTGTTCCCAGCTCAGCACTGGCCAGCTGCCTCAGAAATAAATGCTTTTGGCCATGGTGGCAACAGGAGCAGGAGACTTATCAGTTTACTTCCCATTCTTCGCTACTGTGAGAAAGACAAGAAGAACCCACAGTCGACCCACGATGTGTCCTCATGGCTGAAAGATGGGCCACTGCTGATTAAAATCAGATTCCTGTCCTACAAGCAAATCTTCCGCTAACTAAGCACATTAGCTTTGTGTGAGGTCAGGTGTAAAACAACTTTCATTTCACTCATTTCAGAGACAGGGCTGTTAAGGCCACAAGGATATGCCCCACATGGGAAGAGTCACTGGTTCTGCAGGAAGCATTCCTTGTGCAAGGCAGCAAAATTGTCATAGCTGGACTCACCTCCAGAAAGATGATTTTATAAATAATGTTTTTTTTTAACCTTTTCAACTGCATTAGAAAACACAAGATTTACCTAACCCTAACTCTTAGATGAATAGACATAATGAATTCCCAGACACACAGACTTGGCAATGACTGCTTCACCCCCAAAAGGGTGCTTTGCACTAAGCGCTTCTGACACTAATGTTCATGCTTAAGCAAACACATTACAGGGAGAGAAGAATGGCTCTCTGGCTGCCTGGGCTGCTCGGCACAAAGCGAGCAGCAGCTGCCCCGGGTCTCATTAAAGCAGGCAGAGAGACCCAATCCTTAGGTGCATGTGGGGGTCCTCAGATTCACACACTTGCTTACACATCACACACAATCATCATCAAGCAGCTGACTGTAAGTTCCTGAAGAGAGAAAGATAATCTTAATGGCTATTAATAAGCCTCAAATATTTTTGTTTCTAGATTCTCTGCCTCCCTGTCCTTCTCCTTCTTGTTTCCTTTTTCTTTACATAAAAATATTCACATTTACAAAAAAGAGGCCTGTTGGAGAATCACATGATTTCTAGAGAGATCTATATTTGGGACCATTTCTTAATCTTTTCCACTTGTAGCTAGTTCCTTGGAGTGTCTGTGTTCACATTAGTATTTCTGTCTGGGTCTATGAATTATGCTGTCCAAAGGACTTTCAAACTGGGCTTGTTACCTAGATACCCACAAATATGCTTCATCTGTTTGTATAAATCTGAAAAACTTTCCTTGTCCTTAGGAAACTGGGCCATTCTGCATATTAGGAAGGGGACAGTGTATCCAGTCTTCCACTGGTGCTCTGGGCCATACAGGGAACAGTGCCTGGATAAATAATGACAGAAGGGAGCCCAGTGTCCATTCCTGACTCGGGTGGTTGTATTCTGTTCACAAGGAGGTCAACTTCTGTGGCTGGGGACGCAAGTCTGTGCATGCCATCAGCCATCCCTAAAGCAAGTGCAAGACCACATCCCATCTGCCTACAATCACAGCAGTCGCTACTAAAAGTCTCCTCCATGTGGTGCAGCTGTTGGAGCATAGGCCAGAAACAGGGACCAAAGGAGACAAGGTGCTGGAGGGATGACAGAATTCTGTGGCTCAAATCCTGAACCATCTGCAAGCTGAAAGAGCCCACCAGATCTGCTGAGAGATGGTCCAGCCGTCTTCTCATCAGGCTAGACTCAAGCATCTGCATCTGACAACCTCTCACATGTGGCACTCTCACTCTTTTCACAGCCCACTTCCCCCTTACCCACCGCCCAACTGGCAAAGCAACTATGAGTCACTGGGATGCCTGTCATGTTCAGGACCCCTGGAGGCACCACACCCAGCAGCATCCTGGTGAAGAAGTTGCCTCTGGTGGCTTCCTGTCCACAGATGCATTTCCCAGAGGGCAATTGTCAATTTCTATCACCCAAACCCCTCAGGCCAAGCCTGCTGAGATTGGTTTATCGAAAGGGAAGGAAGAAAGGCAGCCGATGATGACAGGACCAGCTGCCTGAGCATCCTTTCCTTGCTGCTGGTGCTAGGCAGATGTTCTGCTTCGATCGCCCCTGCCACTCATCTCCTGTCACTTCCTGGCAGCTTGATTTTATGTAATGTAAGGTGTCTCCAAGTGTGGCTTATGGTCCACTTATGGGAGAAACCATCAAGGGTTCAGAATCTCTGGGTGGGGGACTCACAAATTTGTTCTTTTAATAGGTATCTCAGATTGGTTTTCATGCACAGCAAAATTTGAGAAGCACAGGAGTTTTTTGACTACTGACCCTATGGATTCATATTTTATTTGGATCTCAGGAGAATGGCATAGAGCTTAATCATTCAGTTTGCACAGCACTGTCATCATCACTGTTTTGGTGGACCATCCACATTGCTGTTTGTAAATCCCCTTAACTACTGTAGTTTGACAGTGACCCATCTTGTTTATATTTGTGCTTAACTAACTCTTCGTTTTATTAGCAAACACCAGGTTGTTTCCAAATCCTTGCTCACACACACACACTCCATAATGAATGCCCTTATCATGTATCTTATGATCCAGCATACTTAGGGTGTGGACTGCATCCTTGATTTCCTCTTGGGACCAACTGATTGTTCTGCTGAATGGCTCCACCAGTCTACACTCCACTAGCAGTGCATCTTTGCTAACTAATTACATCTAACTTTCTGTGAAGTGATCTCCCATTGACATTTTAATTTGCATTTCTGTAATCACTAGTAATAGTGAATATCTTCTCATAGACTGATTGGCCATTTAGAGGTTCCCCTTATTTATTTTGTCACTTTTTGTTGGTTTGATTGGGGTTTGAACTCATGGCTTCATACTTGCAAAGCAGATGCTCTGGCACTCTTTCTGTTTTTCTAGGATTTAAGATTTCCTAGATCTAGTTCTTTAGTTTGGAATGTTAGTAACACCCTCCAATCAACCACCTGTTGACTTTGACTATAGTATTTTTTAGGGGAGAGGGAGAATAAATCTTTTTATTTTGTAGATAAATCTATCAAATTTTCTTCTATGGTTTTTACTCTGTGTATTTTCTTTAAGATACGTCTCCACTCAAAAGTCACAGAACACTCACACATATTCTATTAGCATAGAATTTTACATTGAACATTTAGACTTTAATCTACTAGCAGGTTTCTTTTAGATGGTCTGAGGTCCGGCAGAATGGAGTCAACTTTCCCAGCATTGTCTACTGATTAATCTATTGCTTCCCCAGAGATTTGCCATGCCCTGTCTATCATACACCAAATTCCTGGCTATACCTGGATTTCTGGTTCTCCCTTCTCTTTCTTTGGGCAGTTTACCTCCTACCCCTGTCTTTTCTTAAAATCATGGCTTTGTGATACTCTTTAATATCTGGTAAGGGAAATCTCTTTTTCACTCATCTTTTAAAAATTTTTTTTATTAGTATATATTAATTATACAAAGGAGTTTCATTGTGATATTTCCATACATGTATATAATGTACTTTGATTAGATTTACTTTCTCTATTACTCTTTCCTCCTCTATCCCCTTTTAATAACTTGTAGTGAGTTTCATTTTTCTATTTTCATACATGCATATAACGTACTTTGATCATATTTATACACCCCCATCACCTTCTCCTTTCACCTGCTACCCTCCTGTTGATTACTCCAAAACAGTCCCCCTTTTGCATTCATGTAATGTTTTTATGTCTAGATTCTGCATATGGGAGAAAACAGGCAATATTTGTCTTTCTGAACTTGGCTGATTTTACTTAACATGATCTCCAGCTCGTCCATTCTCTTGCAAATGACATCATTTCATTCTTCTTTATGTCTGAATTATACTCCATTGTGTGTGTGTATATTTGCATGTATATATTCACATTTTCTTTATCCATTTATCACTTGATAGACAACAAGGTTAACTCCTTAATTTGGCTATTGTGAATAGTGCTGCTCTAAAAATGGATGTGCACGTATCTCTAATGTATGCTCACTTACATTCCTTTGGATATATGCCCAGGAGTGGTGTACCAGAATCTATTTTTGGTGGGTTGTTTTTTTTTTTTTTGAGGAATATCCATAGTTTGTGATTCTTCTCCATAAATTTTTAAATTAGTTTGTCAAAGTCCCAGAAATGGAGGGAGGAAATCTGACTGAATTTGCATTGGAACAATAATTTAATTTGGGAAAAATTTGTATTCTTAAAATGTCAAATCAATCCACATAATTTATGCATCATTCTATTAATTCAGATCTATGTTATGTCCATTATGGAAATTAAAATTTTCTCCAAAGAAAGATCCTGTACATTTTTATTAGATTATGTTGTAGATAATTTAAAATATTTTAAATTTCCTTTCTCAGTTCCTTAGGATCTTCCTCAGGATTGCTGACTGTTTGCTTGAACTTTTCCTCTGC
This sequence comes from Castor canadensis, assembly GCF_047511655.1. NCBI lineage: Eukaryota > Metazoa > Chordata > Mammalia > Rodentia > Castoridae > Castor > Castor canadensis. The sequence continues at coordinate 44,049,677 of NC_133388.1, forward strand.
CCATCCTGTTTTCTTCCTGAGATTTTACAGCCTCTTGATTTCCCTTTGCTTCCCTGGCTCCAGCCCTCACTGTTCTTTCTGCCTTTTCATCCTATTTCCTTGACCTGCAGCTACCTGGTCCTCACTGACCACTTAATCTTTGTCCTGAGTGTTTCAGGGATGTCACCTAAAGCCACATGTGACACGAAGCCCAGGCTGTTAACAAGGCTCACGTCTGACTGTTGATTGTAACTCACAAAAGGGCAAAACCTGATCGCAGACTCAGCTTTAGGTCATGGAATGCATGTGAAATTGGATGAGTTCTAAAGTGTGTTAGTTAAAGAAAAAGAATTGGTTCCTGGGAGTGTCAAATTCAAGTAACAATTGCCTAAATAATAAAGGCATTTATGGTTTCACATAACAAGAAGTGTGGAGTTGCTTCAGAGTTGGTTCAGCAGGTCACTGAGGTCATTTTGGCATTTCTTCAGGCCTTTCCATGATGCTTGTTCAATGATCGCCACAGTGCCAAACAGCATGTGCACCCTACACACGTAAAAATGAGGGGCAGAGCTGAGGGAGTGGAGGCTAATGAGAGGCCTCCTCATATTCTTTCCTTCCATCAAGGACAAAAATCTTTCCCAGAAGCCCCCTAGAGGATTTCACTTTCTCACTTATTAGCCAGAATGACAGGGCATAACTACTCTGATCCATTGCTGGCAAAGGGAATGGAATTGCCGTGATTAGTTTAGGCTAATTCATGATTTCATCCATGGGCTGCACATTTTCCAACCAAGCAAAATCAGTATTCTGCTAGTGATGCAGAATGGTGTTGGAAGTTAGAAAACTAGCTGGGGAAGATTTCAGCCAAGATAAACTGTATTCTTAAATCCAAGAGCCCACAGGTTAGGGTTTATTTCTCATTTATTTGTTTTAGCAGCATTGATTGAGTTAGGCGCTCAAAATACAATAATGAGCAAAGTAGACAGCCCCCCGCTCTCACCACCACCACGAAGATTGCAGTGTTACTTGGGAGAAAACACTAAATTAATGTTCCCACAATATATATGTTCATCAGTTTAGCAAAATGTTATGAAAGATAGGAATAGGGAATTGGGGGAGGATATAATGAGGGCACTTGTCCTGAAGCAGTGATTATTCTTGCGTATCCCAGGAAAGTGCAGAGCCTGAAATTGTCACGAATGGGGAAGGAGTCTGGGGTTAGAAGCAGGTGGCTGGAGCTCAGGGATCCAGGGGCTCCATATGTTATTGAGCCCAGTTGGATGGATCCAAGTGTACACCACTGCTTACCAGTCCAAGCAGCAGACTTGATTAGCTGCTCTTCCTCAGAGACTGGAGAGACTCTGGACCACACTGGATGGATCTAAGGAGCCTGATTTTCCTCTGCAGTCTCAATGTCACTGACCCAGACATATTCCCCACAAACAGCCTCATACCATTGTGAGAACAGAAGCAAAGATCACTTTAAAGAGTTAACATTTATCCCGAAAGAATTTATATCCCTAAAGAATTATTCAAAGTATCATGTCAGTATAAAATGAGTTGACTGAACAAAAAACACTATTCTTCAGATGGAATCTGTGGGGAAAACTAGAGTAGATAACAAAAATTAAATATATTATCATTGCAACTGTGTTACTATATTTGAATCCTTCAAAACCATTTTCTGGGGCCAGGTGTGCTGACACACGTCTGTAATCCCAGCTACTCAGGAGGCAGAAATTAGAAGAATCATGGCTTGGAGTCAGCCCGGATTAAAAGTTACTGACACCCCACCTCAAGCCAGGAGTAGTAATGCATGCCTGTCATTAGCTATGTGGGAGGCAGTAGGATATTATACACTGAAGCCAACACAGGCAAAATGCTAGACCTTGTCTGAAGAATAACTAAAAAGCAAAAAGGACCTGGGAGTGTGGCTCAAGTGCCAGTATACTTGGGTGGCAAGCATGAAACCCTAAGTTCAAGAAAACCCAGTACATCACCCCCCAAAAAAAGCCTTCTGAGGAAGTTACCATTATTGACTCTGCTAAAAAATGAAGTTACACACATTGAAATTTGCTATCTGTATTTGAGCAGATAGCAATTCACACATTTAGTGATTCCAGGCCCAACAAGGCACTTTGGGGGCTCCACCAACAGGGCAGAAAGCTAAGACTTTTTTATAGAGTGAACATGGAAGCAAGGGAAGGGAAATATTTGGTTGTAAAACAGAGCAGTTGCCTTATTCTGATCTTTCCAGTGGAAATTCTCTAGTTAGGTTATTTTAGGTTTGCGATCCATTAAACTTAAGTTTCATTTGACCATCTACATTTACTTGGCTTTCAGTTTGCTGACTTAGCAGCTCAGAGCTCTGGAGCTGGTTCAGCCTAATTACCTCCCAATTAATTATTATCATTTTTTTTAGCAGTATTGGGGTTTGAACTCAGGGCCTCACACTTGTTAGGCAGGTGCACTATATTTGAGCCACTCCACCAGCCCTCCAATTAATTATTTTAACAACTCCATTGTATACAGAAAGAGACTGGGGCATAAATAAGATATGTAACTCTTCTAGGATCGCAAAGTTAACAAGTGTCTGGTCTTGAATTTGAGCCCAGTGTGACTTTATAGCTACAAAGTACTATTTACATGGTGGTAAGCATAATAAGACATTCAGATGAATTGTCAGGATTCTATGGAGGAGGGAAAGATGACTTCTAGAAAGGGAGGGTGGAAGTCAGCTTCCAGGGAGACAAAGCAATTGACTCCATCTTTTCCTCTTTAATGTCCAGTAGTATTCCTATTAGTCCTTGCCAGCCAACTTCAGCATCTGGATCAGCTGCTTATTTTTTCCCTTGGTTTCTCAGTTATGTGAGCCTGACATGTGGTGTACCCAGTACATTTTAATGGTACGACAGGAATGATGAGACGTTCTTTCAGAGAGGGCAGATCCTCCCGCTGCCATACAGACAGAATGGTGATGGATCATGTTCATCCATGAATGGTTTGCTGAATTTTATCTCTGCTAAGTCTCAGTTGCCACTGACTCAACCCTGACCTCCTGGAGTTTCAACAAAAATCCTATTGTATTCTGCAAGGCTGCTCCTCCAGCCAGTACTAAACTCTATCCTTACACCTAAAACAGTGCTAAAAACTACACTCTGTTTTTGAGGGGCAGGTTTTCCACTTGTGTTTTCCACTGGGGTTCCCTGAATTGTTCCAGTGTTTGGCAAAAGTCTTCAGGTGAAAACAGGCTATAAGCTCGAGGCCCTCCCATGTCTTCCACCGAAACTTTCTTTTCTCTCCTTCCTTAGCAACCTTTGGCCAGACTTTGCCCTGCACACCTGGGATCACTGGTCCTCACACAGTTGCCCCAAGACTATGAGTGGCTGCAGAAACCAGCTCATTCCTCTTAAGTTCTCTCTGTAGACCCTTGGTCCTTTCAGATTTCCTACTGGAACAGCTCTCAGCTTTCTTCCAACAGATACGTTGTGTAATGTAATCATCCCAGGTGGTTGTGCTGGTCTCCTCTCCCAGAAGAGGTAGCCCTTGAGATGGGAAGGAAAATATCACAAGTCATCTGCACAAAAGAATCCCACTCATCTCCCTGTCACCAAATCTATAGGGCTTTATTTTTCCCTAGTCCTCAAACTTGTGGACCTTTCTGTATTATTTGGTCCCTTCTCAAAGACACTCCATTCTTTATTTTTTATTCTTCCAGTATTCTCCTATAGTTTCTCCTCTTGTTCTGTCGCACTCTTTTATTTACTGGTAGAATACAAAATTCAGCCTCTGCCTCTCTTGTTCTACATATTCTTCCTGATAAATCCCCGCTCTCTGGGCTTCAGCAGATACTTCTATGTGGACAATCGCATAGAATATAATGTAGGCTGATGCCGTGGCCCATATTCTGGAGGACGAGATAGGAAGATTGTGGTTTGAGGCCAGCAGCAAAAAATTAGTGAGACCCTGTTTCAAAAAACAATCTAGGAGTGATGATGCACACCTGTGGTCCCAGCTACTAAGGAGGTGGAGGTAGGAAGATTATGGTCTGAGGCTGGTCCTGAGGAAAAGCACAAGACTCTACCTAAAGCAAAAGGCAAAACAAACAAACAAACAAAAACCACTGGGGACATAGCTCACATAGTTGTATACTGGCTAGCAAGCATGAGGCCTTGAGTTCGAAACCCCAGAACCACCAAAAAGAAAAAAAAGAGAAAATGTTGTGTACTTAAGTATTTGAATATATCTAAAATAAACCTGGAAGGGTATGTTGGGATTCCCTAGGAGGACAGGAAACTCAGTGACTGAGGACGATGTATGGAAGGGAGCTTTCTCATTATACATTCTTGAGTATATTTTGAACTTGAAACCAGATGACCATATTTCATATTAAAAAATAAATTGAACCACAAAATATCTTTAGGAAACTAAACATGTTTCTTAAACTTTGGTGTCCTCAGAAGGTTGTTTCCACAAGTTGGGAGAGATAAGAGAAAGCTTTAAAAAGAAGGTGGGACTGCAAACTAGTGCAACCGCTCTGGAAAAAAATTTGGAGGCTTCTTAAAAATCTAAACATGGATCTGCCATATGCTCCAACAATCCCACTCCTGGGGATATACCCAAAGGTTTGTGACACAGGTTACTCCAGAGGCACCTGCATACCCATGTTTATTGCAGCGCTATTCACAATAGCCAAGTTATGGAAACAGCCAAGATGCCCCACTACTAATGAATGGATCAAGAAAATATGGTATTTATACACAATGGAATTTTACTCAGCCATGAAGAAGAATGAAATCTTATTCTCAAGTAAATAGATGGAACTGGAGAATATCATTCTGAGCGAGGTTAGCCAGGCTCAGAAGACCAAAAATCGTATGTTCAGATCTAGGGCAAATATAGTAATGTAGTTGGACCTGGGTCACCTGACAAGGGGAGAGCACACACAGGAGGTATGGGGATAGGTAAGAAACCCAAAACATGATAGTATTTGATGTCCCCACTGCAGAGGAGCTAATACAGAAACCTTAAAGTGTCAGAGGTCAACAAGAGAAGGGGATCAGGAACTAGTGAAAAGGTCAGTTAGAGATTAATCAACTTGGGTTGTAACACATTTGTACATGGAAGCAATGCTAGGAATCTCTCTGTATAGCTATCCTTAACTAGCAAAAATGCTTTGTCTTTCTTATTATTGCTTATGTCTTCTCTTTTTTTTTTTAATGGGTAAAATATTTTATTATTTTTTTATTTTTATTTTATTCATATGTGCATACAATGTTTGGGTCATTTCTCCCCCCTTTCCCTCTGCACCCTCCCTTACCCCCTCCCCCACAAACTCTTTTTTTTTTCTTTTATTATTCATATGTGCATACAAGGCTTGGGTCATTTCTCCCCTCTGCCCCACCCCCTCCCTTACCACCTACTCCACCCCCTCCCTCTTCCCCACACCCCCTCAATACCCAGCAGATACTATTTTGCCCTTATTTCTAATTTTGTTGTAGAGAGAGTATAAGCAATAATAGGAAGGAACAAGGGTTTTTGCTGGTTGAGATAAGGATAGCTATACAGGGCATTGACTCACATTGATTTCCTGTGAGTGGGTGTTACATTCCAGGTTAATTCTTTTTGATCTAACCTTTTCTCTAGTTCCTGCTCCCCTTTTCCTATTGGCCTCAGTTGCTTTTAAGGTATCTGCTTTAGTTTCTCTGCGTTAAGGGCAACAAATGCTAGCTAGTTTTTTAGGTGTCTTACCTATCCTCACACCTCCCTTGTGTGCTCTCGCTTTTATCATGTGCTCATGATCTAATGTCCACATATGAGGGAGAACATACGATTTTTGGTCTTTTGGGCCAAGCTAACCTCGCTCAGAATGATGTTCTCCAATTCCATCCATTTACCAGCGAATGATAACATTTCATTCTTCTTCATGGCTGAATAAAATTCCATTGTGTATAGATACCACATTTTCTTAATCCACTCGTCAGTGGTGGGGCATCTTGGCTGTTTCCATAACTTGGCTATTTTGAATAGTGCCGTAATAAACATGGGTGTGCAGGTGCCTCTGGAGTAACCTGTGTCACATTTTTTTGGGTATATCCCCAAGAGTGGTATTGCTGGATCAAATGGTAGATCAATGTCTAGCTTTTTAAGTAGCCTCCAAATTTTTTTTTCACTTTTCTTTTATTATTCATATGTGCATACAAGGCTTGGTTCATTTCTCCCCCCTGCCCCCACCCCCTCCCTTACCACCTACTCCGTCCTCTCCCTCTCCCCCCCCAATACCCAGCAGAAACTATTTTGCCCTTATTTCTAATTTTGTTGTAGAGAGAGTATAAGCAATAATAGGAAGGAACAAGGGTTTTTGCTGGTTGAGATAAGGATAGCTATACAGGGCATTGACTCACATTGATTTCCTGTGTGTGGGTGTTACCTTCTAGGTTAATTCTTTTTGATCTAACCTTTTCTCTAGTACCTGTTCCCCTCTTCCTATTGGCCTCAGTTGCTTTAAGGTATCTGCTTTAGTTTCTCTGCGTTAAGGGAATTGCTAGCTAGTTTTTTAGGTGTCTTACCTATCCTCACCCCTTCCTTGTGTGCTCTCGCTTTTATCATGTGCTCATAGCCCAATCCCCTGTTGTGTTTGCCCTTGATCTAATGTCCACATATGAGGGAGAACATACGATTTTTGGTCTTTTGGGCCAGGCTAACCTCACTCAGAATGATGTTCTCCAATTCCATCCATTTACCAGCGAATGATAACATTTCCTTCTTCTTCATGGCTGCATAGAATTCCATTGTGTATAGATACCACATTTTCTTAATCCATTCGTCAGTGGTGGGGCATCTTGGCTGTTTCCATAACTTGGCTATTGTGAATAGTGCCGCAATAAACATGGGAGTGCAGGTGCCTCTGGAGTAACCTGTGTCACAGTCTTTTGGGTATATCCCCAAGAGTGGTATTACTGGATCAAATGGTAGATCCATGTCTAGCTTTTTAATTAGCCTCCAAATTTTTTTCCAGAGTGGTTGTACTAGTCTACATTCCCACCAACAGTGTATGAGTGTTCCTTTTTCCCCACATCCTCGCCAACACCTGTTGTTGGTGGTGTTGCTGATGATGGCTATTCTAACAGGGGTGAGGTGGAATCTTAGCGTGGTTTTAATTTGCATTTCCTTTGTTGCTAGAGATGGTGAGCATTTTTTCATGTGTTTTTTGGCCATTTGAATTTCTTCTTTTAAGAGAGTTCTGTTTAGTTCACTGGCCCATTTCTTTATTGGTTCATTAGTTTTGGGAGAATTTAGTTTTTTAAGTTCCCTGTATATTCTGGTTATCAGTCCTTTGTCTGATGTATAGTTGGCAAATATTTTCTCCCACTCTGTGGGTGTTCTCTTCAGTTTAGAGACCATTTCTTTTGATGAACAGAAGCTTTTTAGTTTTATGAGGTCCCATTTATCTATGCTAGCTCTTAGTTGCTGTGCTGCTGGGGTTTCATTGAGAAAGTTCTTACCTATACCTACTAACTCCAGAGTATTTCCTACTCTTTCCTGTATCAACTTAAGAGTTTGGCGTCTGATATTAAGATCCTTGATCCATTTTGAGTTAATCTTGGTATAGGGTGATATACATGGATCTAGTTTCAGTTTTTTGCAGACTGCTAACCAGTTTTCCCAGCAGTTTTTGTTGAAGAGGCTGCTATTTCTCCATCGTATATTTTTAGCTCCTTTGTCAAAGACAAGTTGGTTATAGTTTTGTGGCTTCATATCTGGGTCCTCTATTCTGTTCCACTGGTCTTCATGTCTGTTTTTGTGCCAGTACCATGCTGTTTTTATTGCTACTGCTTTGTAATATAGTTTGAAGTCAGGTATTGTGATACCTCCTGCATTGTTCTTTTGACTGAGTATTGCCTTAGCTATTTTATGTCTTCTCTTTAACAAATTAGAGATAAGGGCAGAACAGGTTCTGCCTGGAAGCGAGGGGGGTTGGGGGGGAAAAGGTGGGGGCGGGGGGCAAGGGGGAGAAATGGCCCAAACAACGTATGCATATGTGAATAAATGAATAAAAAAATTTAAGCTGTGTGCATTATATTTTATATTTTAATTATAAAATATAACTAATTATATTTTAATTGTGCAAATTTATGGCTTTTAAAGATCATAGTTTGAGAGTTTTCCCAATACAGAAAACATTAACACATGTACATGCATCCTCAGACTATCTGTGCTTCCTCCCAGGCCTTGGCTTTAAAAAGTTTTTCTCAAAGAGTCACATTTCCTGCCTCTCAGCTGCCTGTGCTTACTAACTTGCAGCCTGAATGACCTTCATAGACCAACCAGGGAGAGAGGGGCACTACTGAGAATGTCTGAAACTCATCTTTGAATAATCTGCTACTACTGAGGGCACGTGTGCACTTGTGTGCTCACTACTTAGTGCGTCTGTGACATTTCCTCTCTGTGACTTTTCTGAGGACCCAGCAGGATATGTAGCTCCCCTCTCAAAATAGTGCTCCAGAAACTCCTCATCTCCCCCAAAGGTTTTGGATTTTGGAGCTCTGAAAATTACCCTTTGATTAATTCTGCTTTTGCAATCTTTGGTAAAACACTCTTTGTAACTGTCTTCCTCCAGCTTGGTTTTAAGAGAGTAGTTCTAGTCACAACTCTCCACTAATTAGCTTTAGGTCTACTCTTGGTTCTAGTCTCAGATGTGCATGGATAGCCATGTTAACCATGAAAGTCAGTGTTTGTACTACTTGTCTATAAAAATAGGGGATTGAAATAGAAGGTCTTTAGTTCTTTCCACACCTAAATGACCTGGGGGGTGGGGTGGGATCTCTCCTCTATCACACTTCTAAAGTAGGTTGTTGAACCAAGGAGGTGGCAGTGCCTGGGCTCTTGTGTCTTCTTGGTTCTCTACATCGTTGGGGTCACCTGTTTGCCTACTTTGGGATAGTTAGCAGGAGGACATTAAAAGGAACAATAGGTCTTTCTGCCCGAACTTTGGGTTTTCCTTAAAACCCTGGAAATCACCATCAAGCTCTAGACTCTCTGACACCTTCCCCATCCCCTTCTTCCCACCTTTGATGGCCCAGTGGAGAAGCTGAGTTTGCTGTCCATGAATGGAGGTGAAACTGCAATTTCTCCTCCCACAGAAGCAGGCATATTGGAGACACAGGGTGAATGTGAAACTTTCTCCTGCCTCTGGGCTCCCTCTCCCCACTACACAGATGAATGGTGACACTTCCCCTCATGTTAGTTGCTAAACTCCTTCACAGAGAGTCCTTTGGATAACCTCCTCAAATGTTCTCAACTCTCACTTGCACCAAAGAATGAAACAATCACTAGTGCAATAAGAAGAGCACCAGGTTTGAAGGAAGGGTTGAGATTAGACTCAGGTGCTTATCAGCTATGGGAGCTTAGGACAGTATCTGGTTCCCGGTGTTCTGTGCAAAGTGGAAATGCTAATATGCATTTTCTACTATTCTTGTGAGCTGCATGCAAATGAAATATGTATGAAAATATTTTCTCCCAATAATGTTGCCTTACTTTAAAATTTTTTAAACTTTTTTGGTGCCTGGTCATAACCATGCTAGGCAAACTCTCTTTCACTGAGCTATACCCCCAGCCCTGACCTCACATTCCTGTCAAACTTGTTGAATTTGTTAGGGTATTTTGATCTTCAATTATCCAGGGGAGCCAGTTAGTATTGTCCTTATTTTATTAGTAAATTCAGAAAGTATAAGTGACTTATCCAAAGGGGACGGGGAGAGAAGAGGCTTCAGCCAGATTTTTAACTCCCAGGCCAAAGATTCATGCCTGCTTCCCATCCTCCTATAGGTAAACCTTCCATAAACTCAAAACTGCAGTAAGAGCTGGCGAAGTGGCTCAAGTGGTAGAGTGTCTGCCCAAGTGTGAGGCCCTGAGTACAAACCCCAGTACCACCAAAAACAAAAAAAAAAAAGGAGGTAGATTCTTTCAATTAAAAGCAGTAGCCATTATTCTAAGAGCTTGAGTGATCTATGGAATAAGAATGTTCAATGTGGACAGTTAAAACAATAGTTCTGCTGGGTGCCAGTGGCTCATACCTATAATCCTAGCTACTTGGGAGGATCACAGTTCAAGACTATCCCAGGCAAATAATTTGTGAGACCACCATCTCCAAAATAACCAGAGCAAAATGAACTGGAGGAATGATTCAAGAAGTAGAGTACCTGCTTTGCAATGTGAACCCCCTGAGTTCAAACTCCAGTCTTATAAAAAAAAATTCTAAAACCATTCTGATGTTCTAAAACATCAACATGTATGGCAGAGTTTCAGGAAACCACACAGGCAAAGAAAGAAGAGCTTGAGTATTATGGATACACAAGCAACTATAATCAATAGAAAGAATATGGACTATTCAACCCAAATGTTAATGGAAAAACTCATTAGTAAGTTAGGGAAAAATTTAAATTCCCTACCTCACACCACACATCAAATAAATTTCAAATGGCTTAAAATATAAATATAAAAAACAAAAACATGATAGAAGAAACATAGGCAAAATTATATAATTTTGGAATGAGGCATAACTTTTTAAGCATGATTCAATAGTAGGAAACAAAGAAATTATATATTGGCCACTTAAAACAAAATGAAGCTTCTGTGTGTATAAACCACATACTCAAGGTTATGAAAAACTGAAGAAAAGAATTTGCAACATATTTGATGTTGAAGGGTTAATGCTTTTGAATTATGAAGAACTTGTAGAAATCCATGAAAAGATAAAATACAGTTGAAACATTAGCCAACTTACAAAAAAAAGGAAAATATAAGTGGCCAATAAACATGAAAAGTATTTTACCTCACTAGTAATAAGTGAAATGCCAATTAAAAATGAAAATACTTTTTAACCTACAAAACTGGAAAAGCTTAAAAGAATAATAACTAGTGCTGACAATAGTGTAAGATAATAGCCACCTTTATACACTTTAAAGGGAATATAAACTGATTCAAACTTTCTGGAGGGCAATTTGGCAAACTGATATAGCATTTCAAAATATGTATACACTAATTTAAATGTTCACATCTAAGAATTTATCCTAAAGAAATAGCACAAAAATGCCCATACAAGAATGTTCTTTAGTCTATAATTTATCATAACAAAACACTGGCAAACCTAAATGTCTGTCAAAGGGAATGGAAGAAAACTATATAGTAATTTTAAGATCTGGACAGAGATATCTTCAACATATTAAGCAAAACAAGTCTACATAATGGAAAACATTACCATATGATCATATGTGATTACATGAGTGATGCAAATATTTCTGTGACGTGGTTTTAGCTATCATGGCAAAGTGAACTCAGTTATATCCAGGATGAAGCTGGTGTCTGCCAAATGTCTCAGTAAGATCTGCTTCCTCTGTCACAGATGGAAAGCCAAATTTTCTTGTGAACTTCCACAAAGTGGCCACTTCACCAGTAGACTCCAGCAATAATATTTTAAGTAAAATTTGTTGTGGAAATAGTCTTTAATTTCCATTTTCCAGAGAGAAAATATTTCGAAAGCAGAAGCAACATTCAGTTATTCAGTCTCACTATCTTTACCCCACCCATCTCATTCCGTTTTACTTCCTTTACCTCTCTCTTCCTTGTCTTTTTGGTCTCTCTCCCTTCTCCTTACTCCCCCTTTCTTCCTTTTCAATCATTCATTCATCAGACATGTCCAGAGAGCTTTGGGATACCAAGCACTGAAAGCAACCTATGAGAGCATGGGATGGGAACTTTCCCCAATCCCTGAGCTGATGGTAATTCAAGGCAAAATGGTAATGCCAGGACAGGGGGCTTATTTTACTTAATACTGAAATACCGGGATTAATATTGTTATTTTTAAATATTCAGAATTCTTAAAATGTAAAACATCAAGAAATAACATATGCAGTACTTCTCGAAAGCACACACTCACAGCACAATTCACAAACCTGTTAGAAAACATGAAGCAAATGTATATGTTTATAAAGATACAAATATTAAATATACAGTGTTTATGCTATTACAAATTAGCAGTCAAGTTAACATTAATAATAAGCTCTCGGGCTGGGTCTGTAGCTCAGTGGTTGAGTGCGGGCCTAGAACAAAGCTCTGAGTTTGATCCCCAGCACCACACATACATACACAAAAAACCTCTCATAAAATGAAATTTTAATTAAGTTTGAAAAACTATCTGAGCTATTACATTTAATTTTTAAAGAGTTCAATTTTGAAACACAAAGTAAATCAAATGGTGTCATGGCTGAGTTGCCAGTACACTTCTATGCCAAATTTTCTAGCTGTTGAAATTACTCTTTTGAACCATGTGCTGGTAGGTGAATAGTGACAAAACTATTTCCTTCTGATTTATTCACCTTCAAGTTATATTTCTTATTGTTTGGGATATTCTCAGGAGTTTGTGTATGTGTGTGTCGTGGTATAAATGCATACATGGTATGTATGAGGGTGAATGTGTGGGGTCTGTGTACATGTGTCTGCATGTGGTGTGGGTATCAAGTGAGTATGTGCACGTGTGTGAGTGGGGATAAACTGCAGTGTATGTGAATGCATGGAATACATTGGGGGATCTGTGTATGTGATTGTTTTAGGCATGTACAGTGTGGATAATCATGTGGTCTATGTACACAGATGAGTCATGTGCCACATCCATGTGTTGTGTGTGCTATGCAGGTGTTTTGGTTGGGGTGCTGACAGAAAATGGCACAGTGCTCCAACCTTGCAGTTTGAATTGGAATCTGAGTTTTTCTCCTACTAGTTTCACTAATGGGAGCAGAAGGCCACATCAGGGCTTAGCTTGTAACTGCAGGGACAGTTACAAGAAAAATGTTATAGAAAGCCACCAGGCCCAAGGACTGATAGTCAGGAGTGTCAGTCTGTAAGTCACTTGTACAACTGCAGAGGAAGGTAAGATACCAGGCTGGCTAGAGAGATACCATCGAGGGAAGTCAGAGCCCAGTGGAGCTCCCAGAGAGTCTCTAGTCCAGCACTTGTCAGCAGGAGGATTTCCCATTTTAGTGGGTACAGAAATTAATCTGCTGGATAAAAAAGAGGGGTTTTTGTTTTGTTTTGTTTTGTTTTAAGACTGGAAAGGACAGAACAGGATAGGATGGAACAGTAATAAAATAGAACAGAAGGGAGTAATAGAATAGAATATGTACTAGTAATGAATAAGTACAGGTTCTTAGAACTTTCGTGTCAAGTCTGTGTGTGTGTGCCTGTACAGCATTGTAATATAAGATGAATTTGTCATCATAGGTTGTAGTAACTTCGTGTCTTTATTCTGCAGTGAGAAAACAGAGAGCCCCTGAGGTAAAGTGATCTGCCTCCTAAGGTCACAGTGAATCAGTGGCAGGAACACGATCTTTCCTTTCCGTTACAGCACAAGTGCTAAGAGCCAATAGTGAGTCACTAGAAAGACCTGAATAATGCCTCTCTTTCTTTAGTGGAAAGTAGCACTTCTAGGCTTCTCAAACATTCAAATTATCCCCCATTTCCAAATGAGAGAATTGAAAAATTGAACAAATTTAAGATTCCCTTCCACTTCGAAAATGTTTGAATTCATTAATTTTTAAGGAGAGAAGCCAGTGGTGGTGGTGGTGGTGGTGGTTGGGAACGAATTCAGTGTGGTCTATGAGAAAAACCATTTTATCTAGAAACAGTGAATATGACTTCAAGGCTGATGTGGGCCGTGGGCCGTGGGCCCTGTTACTCTAGGCCCTGGGGCAAGTCCTTGGACATCTTCTCTGTGACATGTTCTCTCTGTTTCATAGCTGCTCTGTGGCAGTTAAATGACACATGTGAGCCTGGGCTGGGCATGTGGGGCACATGGGAGGTGAAAAGAGAAGGATCTTTGTCCAAGGAAAACTTGAGACCCCATCTGAAAAGTAAACCAAAAGCCAAGAAGGCTGGGGGCATGACCCAAATGGTAAAGGACTTTTCTAGTAAGCACAAAACCCTGAGTTCAAACACCAGTACTAGCAAAAACAACCCCCCAAAACAAACAAACAAACAAACAAACAAAAATCCATCCTGTGTGTGAGAGAGACACTTGGAAAAGCCCAGTGAAGCAAGACTGTCTATAATGATCCCCCACAGCACCTGGTCTGGGTTTTACATCCTGTCTTGGAACTGCTATGGCCACCTGAGACCAACCCAGGCACTCTTCATGTACCTACACAGGGTGACGATGTACTTCTTATCCTGGTGAGAAGACGCCTCCCCCCCTCCCCCTGCCCCGTGGTTAATGACATATTCAATTAACAGAATGGTTTGAGACAAATTTCAGTTCTCTGCTCCCCATGTGACCATCTATGGTAGACAGAATAACAGATGCCCCAAGATGTCCAAATCCAAACCTATAAATATGTTGCCTTACGTGGCAAAAGGGGCTTGGCACATGTGCTTAATTAGAAACCCTGAGATAGGGAAATTATCATAAGTTAAAAGAGACAGAGAGAGAGAGAGAGAGAGAGAGAGAGAGAGTTAGTTTCTATACTACCACCTTTAAAGATTGGGATTGATATTCTGTGCTGCCAGCTTTGAAGATGAAGGATGGGTACACAGGTCAAGTAATGCAGGTGGCCTCTAGAAACTGGAAGAGACAGGAGACAACACTTCCCTGCTGCCCCTGGAAGGAATGAAGCTCTGCTGACACCTTGATTATAGGGTTCCTGACTCCCAGAACTGTAAGATAATAACTTTGTGTTGTTTTGAGCTACGAAGTTTGGTAATTGGTTACAGTACCAATGGGAAACCAATATAACACTCAGCAAGTAAGGAGAAAATCAGATTACTTCACATGTTTCTAAAATCCAGGCCTGGAGTAGGGACGAAGGCAGGTCAGAGTTGCTAAGAGGGGTCAGCATGCTGCCAGCTGATGCTGTCTCAGAGGGACAGGTGGGTCCTGCTGTTCTTCTTACTAAAGTCCTCCAATGGCCGTCCAGAACTCCACTTCCCAACCCACCTCTCTGCCCTCATCTTCACCCCTCTCCCCTTCACTCACCACACTACAGGTAGAATCACCTTCTTCATGTTGCTAGCACATCCTGATTTTTGTGCTTGATATACTCTCACCTTCTCACAGAGCATTTACCTGACTCCCCTCTTTATCACATCTCACTGTCATTCTCTACTCACTCAACTACTTTTTTCCCTAAATAACACCCAGCATTACCTGAGACTACTTTATTATTCACTCATATTGTCTGTGTCTCTCATTGAAATGTATACACTCTGTCCCAGTGCCTCAGTATGTTGGTCATTTAATAAATATTTGTCAGAGGGGTAAATAGACTAGAGGCAGCCTTGAACCAGGAGCACTCTGATATCCCTAGCCTCACCTCTAGCCCTTCAAGAGGAGTTTGTGCTTAGACATGAACATTGTGTACCCTCTGATTCTATTTTGTGACTACCTTTAGGCACAGGCCTCCTTCTTACTGAGAAAGAAAAAAAGCAGCCCCTGAGAGTCAGCAGCTAGCCTGGCACTCACCTCTGGGGCACAATGTGCTCCTGTTAAACTTAAGTATTTCTATAGAGTACCAACATCCTGTGACCTCAATGGAGCAAAAACAAAACAAAATAAGATTACTCCATAATCATGTCTGTACCCAGACAAAAATAAGAACACTATCCAGACCACAAAAATGACCAATAATTCCCCCTTCCTGGCTAATATGAGTGACTTTTGTTTCTTTACTAATTACAGTTTTAGCCTCCCCTTGTTCCTCCTACCTTCTAGGTAAGAATTATTAAGATTTCCAATTGTATAATTTTTCCTGTTTCCTGATACCATCCAACAAAGAGCAACCACCCATTTCCTTGAACCCTTCCCAATATTAGCCCAGCTTGAATCCTGTAAATTCTTTACTGAGATGTCCCATCTACTAGTCAGCAAACTCAACATTTTTCACCTACAGTATAGATACCCTGGTGTCTTTGGCTGGAAGACTTTGAAAGCAGTCTGTATTTTCCATTGTGGGGTAGAAAAATTCTACTGGGGCCAAATGGTCAGCTTGAAAATCCTGAGCCATTTTGACCATGAATCAATATTCTGGATGACTCCTGGGTGTATGCTATCAACATGCCCAAGACAGGAGCTGGTGAGCTTCCTGGTGGAGTTTTGTGCTTAAGGCACAGGACATGAAGAGGCCCAGCTGTGCCGCTGGGGCCCACCTGGCTCACCTTAGGGATACCTTGTCCAAGGCACAGCCACTCCCCATTACTAATTTAGCCAAGTCAATCTTCCCAACACAGCTTCAAAAGCCTGTTCCTACTTCCACTCTTTTACTGACTCCATTTCCCAAGCTTTTTATACTCAACCTTGAACTCTGCCTCCTGCATGAATGAATCCCCTTGCTGATCCACTCCCCTCCACCCTTTACCCACAGCCTGCACTGCTGCTACAGGTCTGTGCACTGAACCAACTGGGCTCTGGTCCTTGGCTTGGCCTCTTCCCTCTCTTAAAGCCCTGTTTGATGATTAACTCACAGCTTCTCTAACTCTTGGTTGAGCCCAAGCTTTGAGCAGCTGCTCTCAGCTTTTACCAAGCGAATTCAGGTTGTAGGTGCTGGACTTCTGATGTTTGATTGTGGTAGGAGTGGAGCTCATTATCACCCCAACTAGAGCCTAAGCTTCCCCAAGGCATAGACCACACCTGCTGCTTTGTGTTTTGACTGTTTTCTTCCCAGAACCCAGAACCTGAGTCCTGAATGGTGAGTGTCAGCACCCCACAGGCTATTATTCTGTATGACAAGATCAATCAAGAAACTGTTTTTCTGTGGGGTTGCAGAATTCTACCTGCTTCTCAGGTGATCTCTCCACCCTCAGGATGGCATCAGTACCCCTGGCTGTCAGGAAGGTGTCTGAAGAAGCTACTTCTGGGGACCCTAGAAGCATATCCACTATGCTAACTAGTTCAAGTTGTTTGCTCTAACTCAGAACTTCATGGCTTTCTATCCAAGAAACACTGATCCTACAATACTTTTCTTTCTACAGCTGGATGTCTTCTAGCCCATCTGATCACCTCAGGGCCCAAGTCACTCCACTTAAAGGTAAGAGTTAATCTCTGATGTCCTTCTCATCAACCACCTCAGACAAACACCTGAGGACTTTATAGAGCAAGTCAAAATTATCCTCTTTAAGGCCAATAGGAGAAGGGTACCAGGAACTAAAGAAAAGTTTAGTTCAAGAAGAATTAATTTAGAAGGTAACACACATGTACAGGAAAGCAATGCAAGTCAACTCCCTGTATAGCTATCCTTATCTCAACTAGCAAAAACCCTTGGTCCTTCCTATTATTGCTTATACTCTCTCTTCAACAAAATCAGAGATAAGGGCAAAATAGTTTCTGCCTGGTAGCAAGGGGGGTCGGAGGGAAAAGGGAGGGGGTGGGGGGGAACGGGGGAGAAATGACCCAAACATTGTATGCACATATGAATAAAAGAAAAAAAAAAGAAATACAGTGAATAAAATGTATTACAGAAAAAAATTATCCTCTTTTAAAAACGGTGGTGGTGGTGGGGGGGGTAATTGGGATAAAGGATGTTCTGCCACTTTAAATAGAATCAGTTAATCTAGAGGCACAGATTTGGAGACATGTCTGAGATAGGAAGCTAAGTGGGAAAAAAAAGAACAAAAGTTGCAAAATAGTGTCATCATGAGGTCATTTTTATAATCCTATATAATTGATTGTTATATATAGGAAGAATTAAAAAGATATTTACCAAACTGTTCTACAGCAGGAGTTATAAGAGGACTTTCAATATTTAACCTTCCCACATTATTTCAGATGGGCATGGTAAGTGTGCACCTCAGGAGAGAGGGAGGCTGAAGCAGGAGGATCTCTTTGAACACAGGAGTTCAAGGCCAACCTGGGGAACACAGCAAGATTCCATTTCAATAAGAGTTATTTGAATTACTTTTACATAGTTGTATTTGTTATTATCAATAAAAAATAATTTTTAAAAGAAATTTGAGATAGCAATTCTTACTTTCATCCCATTTAATTATACGTTGTCTCTTAAAAAATAACATTAACTTTGCTTTATCATTAAAAGCTCACTACTTGAGGTGTGGTGGTACATGTCTGTAATCCCAGCCTATATGGTGCTCAGGGCTGCACACTATCACTTGAGCCACTCTGCCAGCCCTAATCCAGCACTCGGGAGGCTGAGGCAGGAGAATCATGAATTGGAGGCCAACCTGAGCTACACAGTGAGACTCTGTCTCAAAAAGAAAAAACAAAACCAAACAAAAACCAACCAAACAAAACCCCAAAACAAAACACATTACTTAATAAAATAAAGCTTTATGCCTAGTTTCTCTGTTTAAACTTATATCTGTCATTTCTAATTTATTATTTTCTTTCTTTTAAAGTCCAAAGCACTTTGGATTTTTCACAAGCTTTACCAGCCTAGGGGAATCTGAGAAGCAGGGATCACCCTAAACCCCTCAGAAGCAAGAGTCCCTGAGAAATGGCTGAGGGGCAATTACCCATTGTATTCAGTCAATGTGCATCGAGGATTGTTCTTGACTCCCAGGCTATGTGCTTGATGCCAGGACCAAGCAGTCGACAGAGGGGATTATGATTCTAGGCAGATGCCCAAAGGTAGTCCTAAGGCCACAGGATCGCCCAAAAGTGCAGGTCAGTGGGCGCGCACAGGGGTTGGAGTCAGACTGTTTGAGCTCAGCGGTCAGTACTACTACTTAGTAGCATGGGAGTAGGGGCTGGAGGGTTATGCCAGTTCTGGGTCAGGTCAGATGCTGATAACAATAGGCAGAAATAACACAGGCTTAAACAAGATAGCTTATTTTTATTTCACTTAAACAAACAAGTCTGGGAGTGGGCAGTCCAAAGCTGGTACTGAGAGCCCCAGGCGCTCTCTGTCCTTCTGCTCGGCTGTCTTTAGCTTGTAGCTTTCTTTTTCAAGGTTACAAGTTGATGCTGGAGACTTAACTATCTTGTCTGCACTTCAGGCAGGAAGAGGAAACAGGGATAAGGGGAGAGAGCATGAAAAACCCTATGTAAGTAGCCCAATCCCTGACCCAATGACCTCTGCTTCCATCTTATGAACCACAGCTGCCTGCAAGAAGAAAATGAACTTTTAGCAGCCATGTTGCCTCACAAAGTCAGGATTCTCTTAATAAGTAAGAAGGGGGTGCTTAGATATTGGGTAGAGGGCTGGTGGAGTGGCTCAAGTGGTAAAGTGCCTACCTACTAAGCACAAGGCTCTGAGTTAAAACCCCAGTACTGCCAAAAAAAAAAAAAACCCAAAGATATATTGGGCAGGCAACTGGCTGTCCCTGAACCTGGAGTAACAATTCTGATTGCTTCACTGAGTACTAGGAGATTAAATAAAATAATACCAATAAAGCCCTCAAATGTCTCTTCTCTTTTGAAAAAAATCTTCCTCAAGTAATGTTGGTCATTTTTTTGCCTAGGGATCTAATAGCACATTTTCAAATCTAAATCCTAACAGTGGCTGGAGTTTATTGTAATTTTACATGACTATCAACCCCACTGGATTCTGGCAGCAAGACCTTATTCACCTTTGTACCTGGAATGCCAGCACACTATAGATTATCAATAAATCTGTCAAATAATGAAACCACCCTTGTACTATCAATGAATACCCACCAAAAATAAAATAAATAAGGGCTGGCAGAGTAGCTCAAGTGGTAAAAGCACCTGTCTAGCAAGAGTGAGGTACTGAGTTCAAACCCCAGTTGCTGCCCCTCCAAAATAAATAAAAATTAAATAAAATATTTTAAGAATAAAGAAAAAATGAATTTCCCTCTCTTCCTTTCTTTGCTACTTCCAGAACCAATATTACTTCCAAATCCAAATATACTTTATGCCATAAGATTTGAAAAGCCACCATCTGACCTAGACAGAGTAGAGAGAGCAGATAGGGTGACCTCAAATACCTACTTTCCCCTTATCTGCTGTGCAACATTGGAAGGACTACTTAACCTCACAGCTCGAGTTTCCTTCTCTGAGAAGTGGGGATGATATTAGTGACTATGTGTATGTGATGTAAAGATGAACAGAATGTATTCAGCATGTCCCTATCGTACATCAATATTCTGCAGACATCAGCACCCTTGGTCTTATCTTCTTGTTCTCTTTTCCCTCCTACTTGAATACAGCTAGCCCAAGCAAGTTAAAAACAGCTAACACTTTTTGATCACTCACTATGTGCCAGCTGCTCTTCACTTAGTCCTCATGATAACTCTGAGGAAGGTATTATTGTCATCACTCTCATTTTACAGATGTGAATACTATGGCTCCAGGAATCACCCAGGTAGAGGACAGAGGCAGAGCCATAGTGATCAGGCCACAGCTCATGCTTTGAACACCACGCTGCTTTTCATGTTGCCCTTGGCAGCTGTTGGCCTTAGCATCTCTGCCATAATCTCTCCGCTGTTTAGTCATTGGCAATTTCTCTGTATCACTCTGGGGATGGGGCAGGAGGACAATGGGTCAACCTACCCATGGGTATGGTTGTCTAATTTAAACCCTCATGGAACCCTGGCAGCTACTTATACTCCCTAGAGAACTCACAAAAAAGTTCAGTTTCAGAGTCTGAGAACACTTGTGACCTCAGAACAGTTGTTGTTATAACGGGCACCCCCACCTCATGAGAAATCAGCCTGTGAAAAATCCAAACTTATAAAAAAGATCAGGGTGTGTGTGTGGCAGTGGGGGTGGGGTAATTCACTTTATATAGTGACTCATCCACAGGCTGCCTTAATTTAGCAGTCTTGTGTACCTACAGTGATTTAATTTTTTAAAAATTCCATTTATGTGAAACTTTACAGGGACTCATCTATTAAGCCAAGTGAGATACACCCATATAATTCCATGATCTTCATGTTACAAGAAATTGCTACAGAACCGGCCTGAGCTGACCCTATCCTTTGTATTTTTCTCTTCCAAATTTTCCTTGGAGGAGGGATATTTTTTGAATCCTATTGTAGGAAGTGCATCATTGAAAATCACTCATTTATCACAATAGAAGTTAATTTTAGCTTTGCCGGGAGCTCCCACCAACACTACCACCCTTTTTTGGCACTGGAAAAGTACAAAATTTCTTAGCCTAGTATTTAAAAACTTTTAGAGATCTGGGAATCACAGTTAGGGAGCTGGCCACCTGCCAGAAGCAGAATGCTAATGACAGCCCAGAACTTAGACGCTAGCTGAGAAGGAAGAGACAGTTCAGGAAGTTAGTTGGTCTTTCAAGGCTGGCCTTGGCTGTTCCTGGGTAAGCTGTCCCAGTGGTGAGAATTAATGATGTGCCTCTGACCAGGCTGCCAGCGACAGGGCATAAAATCACTGGCAAAAAAAAAGTGTAGAAAGCAGAGAAGGAGGAGACGGGAATGAGAGCCCATAAAACCTTGGAGAGGAGAGGGAAATATATACTTTTTCATTCCATTTTGCAGAAATATAAAACCATGTTTGAATATGAAACAGAATCTACAAGATGCCAGAGACTAAAGCTACTGAAACATCACCAGGCTGAACTGAAAAGAAGGAGAAAACCATGCATTTTTACATGTTTATTAGGAGCCTTCTAGAGGAAACTGGAGCCTGCCACAAGTTTACATTTCAGAAAACCTGACCTGGCAAAGTCTGTCCTGACTCATGCTCATGGGCTAGAACTCATGGTCATTGCTGGGAAAGGGCAACATTTCCTTCTAAAGTAATAAAATGCAGAGATGGGACTCAGGACTAAGAAATTCTCTGCAAGCTCTTTCTTCTATACAATCCTTTGCCTGCTTTCATCTTTTCAGAGGACCTGATGAGGGTGCCAGGGAAATGTGCAGGGTGCAAGATTTAAAGAGGCTCTCAGTCTGGGGTGGAGCAAGTGCAGGATTGGTATCTGAGAGTGAGGGCTCCTTAAATCTTAGGCTCTACACACTTGCCTGGCCTCACACTCTTTCTTGCCCTACCTCCCCAACTCCTCATTCAATAACCCTTCTTCTAAGTCAGTTGGTTGGGGATGGGCTGTGGCCATTTGCAAAACTCCTCAGATGAATCTAACTTGTGACCAAGGGTTCACAGCATTTGAAGGAATTCAACTGAAAGCCAAAAATCAACTTTGACTTTATATTTTCCTAGTGTATTAACTGGGAGAACACTTATCACATTCATTTTGGTTGTACACCATAAGTCAAAAAGGATCCTGTATAGATAGAGTTGTCATATAAAATACAGAATACTCAGTTGAATTTGAATTTCAGATAATATTCAAATTTAACTGGGCACCCTGTATTTTCGTTTATTAATCCGGTGGTCCTAGTCTTGTGCAATATGTTAAAGCAGGTCTTGATTGTGTAGGACAATGTTTCTAAGTTTATTCTTTAGAACACACATTGCAGTAGATGTAATGTGTATTGTGATAAGAAAAAAATATTACACAGTCAAGTAAGTTTGGCAAACATTGGGTGAAACTAAGTTAATCAGGTTTTTTGACTGCAAAACTTCTTGGAGGCTTTCATATACTAATGTGCAGTGATACCACGATTGGAGACTTGGGGGTTTCTGAAACCTCTATAACTGGGGGACATCATGTAGAACTGATATCCCAGAACTCTTACTATAGGAAGCACTACAGGGAGAGGAGGGCTGCTGTTGAAGGGTTTTAAACAGACAAAGTCAGATGAATGACAGGGAGAGATAATTCCATTTTTAGAATGCTAATTTGAGAGGGTCAAGATGGGAAACACAGAGCCCAGAAAGAAGGTTGTATATCTCACTAGGGCTACCAAACCAAAGTACCAAAGACCCAGAGAGCTTACGAAATTTTTCTTCTTCCATCCCTTTTTTTCTCCTGTGTGTGTGTGTGTGTGTGTGTGTGTGTGTGTGTGTGTGTGTCTGTGTGTGTGTGTGCTGGAGTTTGAACCCAGGGTCTTGTGCATGCCAGGCAAGTGCTCTTCCCCTGAGCGACACACTCAGCCCTCCTCTCCCATTTATTTTCTTTCAGTTTTGGAGACTTAAAGAACAAGATGAAAGTGTCCACAGGGTGAGTTTCATTCTGAGGCTTCTCTCCTAGGTTTGTAGGTGACCATCTTCTCCCTTTTCTGTGTGTATCTGTGTCCTAATCTTTTCTTATAAGGACACCAGTCATATTGGATTAGGGCTTCCCCAATTGGGGGGAGATTGGACCTCATTTTACTTTAAATTTCTTTAAAGGCCTTATCTTCAAATTCAGATATATATTCAGAGGCATGGAGGGGGAAGGGTTGAGACTTCAATATATGACTGTTAGGGGGATACCATCCCACCCATAACAGAAGCTATTGCAATAGTCCTACTGAAAAATGATGGGATTGTAAGTCTGTTGCCAGTGGCTCATGCCTGTAATCTTACCTGGGAGGCTGAGATTGAGAGGATTGCTGTTCCGGGCCAGCTCAGGCAGGGAGTTTGTGGGACTACCATCTCAACCAATAGCTATGCATGGTAGTGCACACCTGTCATCCCAGCTACAGAGAGAAGCAAAAATAGGAGAACTGAGGTCTAGGCTGGCCTGGGGAAAAAAAGTGAGACCTTATCTCCAAAACAACCAGAGCAAAAAGGACTGAACATGTGGCTCAAATGATAGAGCACCTTCCTTACAAGGACAAAGCCCTGAGTTCAAAACTCATATCAAAAAAAAAAAAGGATGGAGTTGTGAATTAAGGTGGTGGCAGTAGAAATGGAGAGAAGAGACCCATAGAAATATTAAAAAGCAAGGAGTGGAAAGTAGGGGAGTTAATTAGACACAGAGAATAAGAAAAGAAGGAAAAGCATGATTTCTAGGTCAGAACAGCACTCTAATTTTCTGATTTCTTCTCCTTACTGTTTCCTGAGTCTAGAATTCAATCTTTCGTGTAACACAAACTCATACTCATAATGGGTTGAATTCATTTCAGGGATAAGAGCATTGCAACAACACAATTATGAAACCTTCCTATTTTTTTCCAAAATGTCCACTAGTTTTTGTTTTGAGATGACTGACTGATCTCTGCATCATCCCTCTCCACCCTTGGAGAGAGATGATGGGCATTATGGAAATGTGTGGCTTCTCTGTGTCAGTTCGGTTCAATGGGTGGAGTTCGGGTGGTTTCCAGGGAGAACAGAGGCTTGGTAAGTAGTCTTTGAGTTGGGAGCAATGGCTTAGACAGACTTGACTCTTTTGGGGGCTGTGAAGACCAGCCCCAGTCCCTGCCTTAAATCTACAAGTTAGTGAGAATAGCCAATAACTTTTGGAAATGAAAATCCTAGTCTTTTTTTTTTTTAGCAGTGCTGGGGGTTTGAACTCAGGTCCTCACACTTGTTAGGTAGGCACTCTACCACTTGAAACCATTCCTTGGGTAATTTCCAAGATAGGGTCTCGCAAACTATTTCCTCAGGCTAGCTTTGAACCACATTCTCCTGATCTTTGCTTCCTGAGTAGCTACAATTATAAGCATGAGCACTTTTGATAGTATAAAAAAAAATCATTGAGTGGTTTAAACAGATGAAAAACCAGCCAAAGGATACTTTGAGTGGTGGCCTTCAGTTCTACAGAGTCTATGAAAGAGCTAACTGCACAGAAACAAACTCTGGTGATTGCCACAGTTGGGACTAAAGACACACAGGTTTACACACCCTCCAAGAACTGCCTCTAGGCTCTTCCTGGCCTTGTTTGACCTGGACACTAGGAACACCAGCTACTGGACAGCCATGATATGAAGGTGTGTCTTGGTAGCACCCTGAAAATCTGCCACAAGCTAGGACCCATCTTTGCTGAAGTGGGTAGAATTCTTGTTGATACAAGTGTTCTTTTAGTTAAAACAATAAATTCCTTCTGGCTTAATTAAAAAAAAAAAAATAGAGTTAGGAGAACTTGGATTCTTTTCCCTTTGTCTCCTGAGGATTGATGCATTTCTCAGCCTTTTGGCCTCTCCACTTATTAAATGAAGATTCTGACCAAGTGCAACCACTGCCTATAATCCTTGTCTCTTTTGGGGTCTTTAATCTTCTGTGACCTCTTCCTGTCCGCTTACACTTTCAGTCTACCTCCTTCTCTTGACTGGTCATCTCATGGTTCCTAATATTCTTCCTCCCTTTGTAGAGCTAGAAGTTTGCCCTGGACCCTTTTTAAGTAACAGCTCCTTGACAGGTAGGAGGGGATCCTCTGTTACTCTCCTGGGGCTCCCAGAACACACCTGGATAATGACCAACAGCATTACACTGGTCCTAAGTCAGATATATAGTCTCTGCCATATATCTCAAGCCAGCTGGGGCTGGTCTTAAAAAAAAACTACCTGTGAAGCTCAAAAATTACTAATAGAGTTGACATCTTTTTCTCTTTATATCTAATTAAAATTCATCTCACAACTAAAGTCCATTTCATACTCTATTTGTAGTACATTGTATACAAGCATTTCCAAAGTCATTCCTTTCTTGTGTCCATGTTCCTTTGAAATGTGGCTTTCCAGCTCTTCCCAGAGATATTCCCCCACCCCTTGAATGTAGGTTGGCCATGTGATCTGCTTTGATCAGTAAGTGGTAGCAGAAGTGACACTGTGCCATTTCCAAGTTCTAGGCCTTACGGGGTCTTGCCAGTTTCTGTTCTATCTCTGGAACTCTGCCCAGCTACATGTGAACAAGCTTAGGTTTGACTTCTAAATGGTGAAAGACCACATGGCCAAGTCAACCCTGTCATTCCTGCTGCCTTACCTGCTAGATGGTGAAAGACCATATGGCCAAGTCAACCCAGTCACTCCTGTTGTCTCAGCTGACAGCCAGTTAATCCCCAGATGCAGGACTCCTTGGCTGACCTGTAGCTGACCATAGATGCATGAAAGATCTCAGAAGACCAGAAGAATGTACAGTTGATCTACCCTATATAGCTGATTTGCAGAATCATGAGCTAAGTAAGTGGTTGCTGTCTTAAGTCACTAAGTTTGGGGATTGTTTGTCCCGCAATAGTTAACATGCCATCCAAAATGTTTAGATGTTCGAAAAATGTAAGGAACTTTTTCAGTCAATCAACACAGCTCCTTAAATTTATGCTTTGATACAATTTTGGTGCACTAAATCATAGCAATAAGAGATAAAGTAGCCTGGTGCTAGTGGCTCACACCTCTAATCTTAGCAGGAGCTAGGATTAGGAGGATCACAGTTCAAAACTAGCCTGGGCAAATTGTTCGTAAGACCCTATCACAAAAATAGGGCTGGTGGAGTGACTCAAGATGAAGGCCCTGAGTTCAAGCCCTGGTACAGCAAGAAAAAAAAAAGTGAAAAATAAAACTGTATAGCTGGCTCAGTCATCTCTACAGACCAGAACTTTACTGTGCTCCAGGATTGAAATCAGGGAAGGGACAGGGGGAGTTTGATCTCTGCAAATAAAGGGAGTTGAAGAGTATCATGTGAGGCAGAGTAGGAAAACTGGTTACTGCTTGAAACCAAGTGGGGATGGATCGCATCCCAATTTTTCCAGTTCACTAAAGAAGTCCTGAAAAGAATTGTCAAGCATGGTCACTCCAGTTAGGCATTCTCCTCCCCCATCCTACCAGTTTAGCTTTGCTAAAACTGAAGATCTGCAATCTCTCCTCATTTTATTAAGCAGAGTTTGGTGGAACTGATCCTCTCACACGTTCTTCTTTTCCCATAAAGCAAAACTCTCTCCTGGCTTCCCTACTACCTCAAAGGCCACTTTTCTCTGTTTCCTTCTCTCTTTTTCTTTCTTTCCTTTTCTCTCTTTCTCTTTGTGCAACAGGGATTGAATGCAGGCCCCTTGAGCCATACTCCCCACCCATTTTACTTTAGTGATTTTTACATAGGGTCTCATGCTTTTTGCTCAAGCTGGCTGCTAATAGCGATCCTCCTACCTACACCTCCCATGTAGCTGGGACAACAGAAGTTCACTACCACTCCTGGCTTGTTTGTTGGAAAGGAGTTTTGCTAAATCCCCCCACCCCCACATGCTGGCCTCACACTGTGATCCTTTTGAGTAGTTGCGATTACTCTCTGTTTTAATGGTTCCTTCTCTTGTCTAACATTAATGTCAAAGTACACTTGGATTCAGTTCTTGAGCCTTTTTCCATCCATCTTTACTCCTTTGATCTTATCCAGGCTCATGGATTTAAACATCATCTACATCAACTACTTCCAGTTTCAATCTCTAGCTCAGACCTCTCTCCAAACCCCAGGCTTCCAATTGTTTTAAAGAGAGCAAGAGTCAGGTGTGATTGTACTTGTGAATATTCACAGCACTCGGGCGCAGGGGGGGGGGGGGTGGAGACAGAAGAATCGAGAGTTCAAGGACAAGCCTGAGCTACATAGTTTGACCTTGACTCAAGACTTCAAAAAAATAAATAAATAAGAGCAAGACATGAAACACAAATAGGTAGACATTAAATAAGACTGTAAATATGAAAAGAAACAATTTGATATTTGAAATAAAATTGTAGTAGTTTAGTGGTACTGTGGTTTTGAACTCAGGGCATTGTGCTTGCTAGGCAGGCACACTACCACTTAAGCTACACCCCCGGCTAAAATGATAGTAATTCAAACTAAAAGATCCAATGGGTAAGATAAACCCTGGGCTGAACACAATAGAGAACTAGTGAAGTAGAAAACAGTCCTGAGATATTTGCCCTTACATAGCCAAAGATATAGAGAGCTAAAAATAAGGAAACAGACAAGAAACATAATTTGAATATCACACATTTTCTGTCATGTGGAATCTAGGCTGAAAAAAAATTTTTAAATGAAATGAATAGAAAGGGGGGATAATTTGGGGGAAACAGTGGGAGGAGGAGAAAGAAAAGCCAATTACTACAGTTGTAAAAAGTGTAAAATGAGCAGTTTGGAGCCAGCCCAGGAAAAATGTTAGTGTGACAAGTCACACTAACATTTCAACAAAAAGCACTGGTGGCTCACTACTATAGTCTCAGCTACATAGGAGATGCAAGTATGAGGATCATGGTCCAGGCCATCCTGGGCAAAAAAAACACAAGACTCTATTTGAAAATAAATAAAGCAAAAAGGACTGAGGGTGTGGCTCAAAAGGTAGAGCACTCACCTAGCATGGGTGAAGCTCTGGCTTCCACCACATTACCCACTCCCAAACACACGCAAAAGATAAAATTAAAGCTCTCTGCAGCATTCATAAAGAAGGGGAAAGGAATGCCATCTTCAAGCTCTGAGAGGCATTTGCAATATTGAAGAGAAAGAAATTCTGAATAAATGTAGCCTTTGTTAGAAAAGTAGTTCACAGTTAAGTATATGTGTTAAAAAATTAAAAGAAACCATTGAAGTCAATAAATAAATTTATATTTATTAAATACTATGAACATATGGAAACTTTGAAGGCAAGAAAGGAGAAATTTGTAAGCTGGAGGTTCAAGTGATAGCATAGCAAGCATGCGGCACCAAGTATCACTAAAAAAAAAGAAATCCAGCTATGTATGTCTTACAGAAGACACAGCTAAAACCATAGAGAAATTCTGAATATAGAAAGGAATAAAAAAAGAGGTACCATAGCTACAGCAAGAAGCAGACTGGCCTAGGTAAAAAGCAATATTTTATGTGGCTGAGTAGAGTTTTTGGCCAAATCATTAGAAAGAACAACATACCAAGATGTGGTATTCAATAGTACACATATGTCTAACAGAATAACTCTGAAAAGTACATAGCCAAAGCTGAGAAGAAATCAACAATTGCACAACCACAGAGTAGATTTGAAATCAAGTAAAATGAGCATTTGTCAAGAATTTGAAAAGTGTGAACAATAAAGCTATTATATATGTAGAAAAAAGTCCTCAAACCCAACAGTAGGTTCATAGATTTACCTTCCAAAATCACAAAAGAAGTCTCAACAAGTGTGAAAGTATCTCACAGAGACCATGTTCTCAGACTCCAGTGCAATTTAATTTGACTCAACAATGAAAAGAAGTTAAACACAACAATAATGACAACATTGTTTTGGAAATTAGTAAAATAACCTAAATAACTCATGGGTTAAAGAGGGAGTCAGGATAGAATGATGAAATATTTATAAGTAAATGACAATGAAAGTACCTTATATAACAATGTGTGAGAGCTTTATTAGCAAAAAAAGAAGTCCAGTTAAAGGTATCTGGGGGATAACTCACAAAATTTGATTGAGGTCTGTAGATTAGGCATTATATTAAAATTCCTGATTGTGACAATTATGCTGTATAGTAGATGAACGTCTGTGTTTTAGGAATATACACTAGAACACTTAAGAATAAAGGAATATGATTCTTAAAACTTACTGTCAAATGGGTTCAGATGAGGACGATGATGATGGTGATGATGAAGGGGAAGATAGCTGGAGACAGCAAGTACGGCAAAATGTTTTTCCAGAAACAGTGAACCTGCATGAAGGGTATACGGCAGTTTTATTTGTGCTATTCTTGTAATTTTTTGTTTGAAGTTATTTCCAAATAAAAAGTTTTAAAAAGATAAACCCTATAAAAGGCAAATAAAGCTAAAGGAAGAGTCTATTTTAAACCTAACTAGTTCTGTTTCGTAAAAGGATAGTGAATTGCCAGACTTCATTTCCCTTCTGAGGGGTCTCTATTGCACTGGCTGGGCAAACCAAAAATCTGTTGTGTGAGAAAATGGTGTGTTCTGCAAAGCAGCAGAGTTGACCACAATACCTGTTTTACACACTGTACATGAAACAGTGCCTCTCGGTTGCCAACACCATTTGTTAGGAATTGCCTTGGGGGTAAACATAGGCCAGTGACTACACAATGATGTCACCCAATTGTTTTAAATAACCGAACCAAAAAAAGCAACTTGTGCCACATTCCAACTAGGTCATAAAACCATATTTAAGAAGCTTTGGTCTTGGGAGTTCTCTGAGGCTTTTATAATACTTTGTGTTAGTTTCTCTCCATGTGCCATAATTCAAAACAGAGAAACCCAATCTCCTTTAAATGTTTCCTGAGAAATCTGCCTCTTGACTTCAGGAGAGTGTTAAAGTGTCACACATCGTGGAGAGATTGTTTCCAGATGCTTAGTGTGGTGATGGAAGACAAGAGCAAGAATGCCATGAACCAAGATAGGATCACCAGAGAGGAGGAGGAAGGGTGACAGAAGGAGGAGAGAGGGGAGGGAAGAGACAGGGGATCTACATGTGATTTGGGGAAGAGTTTTAAGGACAGGGTCTGAAAAATCTGCCAGCCCCTATATGTTTGCAGGATGTCTCCATTGCCAAATAAGCCTTTTTGATGAACAAGGAAGAAGCATTAGACTGGAGTCCCAGAGGGTTGTGTGATGAGGAGTGACTACTGGATAGAAAAGAGGAGCACACAGGTTTTAAATGTGTGATATCCCTGCTTTTCCATTCTGTAGACTACAGTGGGTGGATGGAGTAGGACAGGTGGGTTATTTAGGACCTTACTCATTTGCCAGCAGACTCACTTTGGGGACTTCCTTTGGGATACCCCCTCCCAGCCCATCAGACATACACTCTTGCTCCTGAGTTACTTGGCAAAGTCACAGCAACCTTGGGTGGATGGCACTCCATACTGATGGCCAGAAGGAGATGAGTAAATTATACCACCTCTAGAAGACAGCACAGTTGAGGTTTTTAATGAGTTCTCCATCTCTTCGTTTTACTCCAAAGCCTGTCAATTTTAATTAAAATTACTCAGGAAGACTGAAAGATCACAGGCTTTAAGAGGCTTAAGAGCTACCTGTAAATTCCTGAACTGTGCCCATACTCTCTTGGGAGATGACCAAGCTATAAGGATTTCAGCCATGGTCCCTTTTTCACCTGATCAAATCCTTATCATTGCCTCTTCATATAGTAAAACTTTCTAGATTGATGGATCAAGTTAAGAAGTCCTAATCGACCAGAAATCAATGTGATTATCTTTTTCTAGCTACTGTTGCCCGACAGTTATTAGCATTGAAAGAAAAAAAAAAAAAAACAAGTCTGGACTGGATGACAATAAGTTTCTGATGGGATCAACCAGTGAGGGTTTTGGTGGAATTACTTGGGCAATAGAAGATTAGCAATAGAAGAAAGCAATCTTCAAACTTTTTTTATTAGCCCAAACTTTATACAGATGTCTCAAACTGTAAATAATAATAACAATTCTTCCACCAAAGGGTTTTGGTGATCTCACTTAAAAACTTTCAAAGTAGAAAATGAGGTTCAAAAAAACTGACAGCCATACACCGAGCATGCCAGCCAGTTGGTGACAGCCCTGGAACCACAGCCCTTTCCCCCACAGAAGCATTTACTCATTGCCAGGAAGTCACTGACAGAGGACTGGTTTCTGCCCCCAGTAACTTTCAGTGTCAAAGTCAGAGCACACTCACAAGTAGTTTTTCAGGCCCTCCAAAAAGGGGCAGTCAGACTAAAAATCTTAGTGGAATTGATGTTAATATGCAACAAATGGTACCTCCAGGAATTTCTACTGACTTCTCGCCCTGCCTCCCCCCTTCCACTCCCCAGTCTCCAGCATGAGGTACAGGCTGTAGAGACAGTGAACAGAAGCAGAGACACAGAGCGTGTGCAGTCGCAGGAACCCATGGAGGGTGCTGTCATGCTGTCAGCTTTCTCCACTCTGGCC
This sequence comes from Castor canadensis, assembly GCF_047511655.1. Classification (NCBI taxonomy): domain Eukaryota; kingdom Metazoa; phylum Chordata; class Mammalia; order Rodentia; family Castoridae; genus Castor; species Castor canadensis. Next base: position 44,081,264 of record NC_133388.1, read on the forward strand.
TAAATTAGGCCTGCCTTCACAAATACTTAGTTTGGCATGAATTTTGTTTGTTTGTTTGTTTGTTTGTCAGAGAGAATAGGGAGAAGGGTAGGAAAACACTATTTCATATAGTAACCAGTTATTATAGTTTTATACTATTTTAAAACTTTGGACGGTTCACCCATGTACCACACAGTAAGTAAGTTTCATAATAACCCTGTCCCATGAGAACATAATGGTCGTATTGTCCTATTCCACAAACCAGGAGAACGAGGACAGAGAAGTCAGGTGGTTTGTCCAAGGTTATCCCATCAGTTGGCGACTGACAGGGTAGTCAGCCGGTGACGGAGGGAAGAGCACACCGTTTTATTTTCCTCATGTTCTAGACCGGACTCAGGCTCTGCTTTTCTTAGAACATGTCCTTAGAACAGACAGACAGACTGTGTTAATTTAGAGGAATGGAACTGAGAAGACATTCCAGTGGTGCACAGATCAAAAAGAATGGATTTTAAGTGTTCTCACCACCAAAAATGGTAAGTTTGTGAGGTGTTAGATATGTTCAGTAGCCTGATAAGATCATTTCACAATGTGTTGAACATCACATTGTACCCCAAAATATATACATATTCAATTATTATCTGTCACAGGACATCATGTAACCATGTGCTCTTCAGAATTATTTGTTGATCATATATATGTATGTATTTATATGTGTGCATATATATATATATACATTAGTGTGTACTCATGCCTTCCTACTTGCAAAGCAGGAGCTCTACTGCTTGAGCCACACCTCTAGTCTATTTTGCTGTGTTTATTTTGGAGATGGGGTGTCATGAATTATTTGCCCAGGCTGGCCTCAAACTTTAATCCTCCAGATCTCAGCCTCCCAAGTAGATAAAATTACAGGCAGGAGCCACCAGCACCCAGCTCAATATTCAAATACAGGTTTGCATTTGGTGGATAAGTTCTGGCACCATAGACTTACATTTTCATTGGAACCTATTCGCTGGGGGAACTAGCCTTTCCTATGAGGAATTTTAAGGCCGTTTAGTCCAGCTCTGAAGTACACAGAACAACGTTTCAGTGAAGAGCAGACTTTGAAAGGGAAGATTCGTGGGAGTAGCAAAAGCCAGCCTAGGAATGAGAGGACTAATTTGGCAGCTGTCAGGACAGATCAGCTCACAGAGTGGGAAGTAGGTTGAAGGGAGGGAGCTCTGTCTACAAGGACAAAGCTGGACATGTAGGTCTCATTTGTCAAGCTATTCCTCTTCCAGCAAGCCACCCATAAAGCCTCATATGCTCTGCCACCTCATCCAATGAAAGGAGAATGCTACCTCTGGCACAAGACTCATTTCTAATTTCAAGTGCATTCGTGGGGCCTGAAACATCCATGCTCAGAAGACCTCAAACGACACAGTACTTCCAGTAGCTTGTCTGAGCACTCCTGGAATTTCCTTAAAATGCAGGATGAGTAACCTTGGCTCTTATTTCTGCAGAGGGCTGAGGAAAAGCCCAGACACAACCTGCCTACAATGCAAAATTTGTAAAGCTAATCAAGTGAACAAGCCATTACTTTTCAGAACAAAACTGTTGAGGATTAAGGTGTCTCTCTGGCAACCTGGGGATTGCTCCTATGCCTGTTCCAACTCTCCCCCTAGCTTTAGGAAATAGCAAGGTGGAGAGGCCCACAAGAAAGCTATCATCATCCTATTGGGATGCTAAGGGCTCAGGAAGAGCCAAACTTGGTTAAAATTGCTTTTCAAATAAGGAAGTAATTTATATTCAAAGAGAGTTTCTGACCGTCTTGGAAGCTGATCCTGGAAACTTCTTAGAATAAATATGAATACCAAAGAACAACTTCAAGCGTTTGGGGGAGCATGGATCTTTTGTTTCCTTCTTTCTCTGTGTGACCCATTTTAGAAATCCCTGACTGCATTCTAGAAGAGTACATCTGCCGGGGTTCACAGCTGGAAAGCTATCCTTGGTGAGGCATCTCACTTGCTTATCGGCCATGGGCTAATCATTTAATTTGGGATTGGCAATTCATGGTTACTGTGATCCAACAGAAGTGAGCCTGCCTGGGCCTGGGGACCTGTGGGTTATAATTTGAAGGATTTATTCCTTGGGAGAGGAGGCAAAACGCTGGTGGGAAAAAGGAACTCGGATTTGAATGCCTGAGCAGTGAGTTTGACCAAGGCCTCCGCATCTTTCACCAAGCCCTCTGGGCTTTTCAGTGGGCTCAGAGGCATGGAAGCAAGACTTGGGTGGCTTATTAGACTATGCAGTGGGAGAGGTGGGAGAGACTTGAGTGATGATGTCTTTGCTCACCATTGTCTCACCAGGGCACTCTTCCGGAAACAAGTTTAATGTTCTCATCCCTTACTTAAAATGGCTTTGCACTGTTCCAAAATAAAAGCCAAAGCCAAAGTACTCAGCACTGTTAACACATTTCCATGTTATTCACTCCCTGCAGCCCCCCATCCTTGCTTTCCTCTGTTAGCCACTAGGACTTTATTTCAGTTTCTCCAATGACTCAGTTCACTGTCTCTCAAGCACTCTTACTTTTTAATTTCAATTTCTCTTCCAATGCTCAGTTCAAAGGTCACTTCCTCTGAGGAGCCCTCCCTCCGCACCCACATTCAATTAGATAAAGTCTCTCACAGTAATCTTGGAGACAACCCTATTCTTTTTCTTCAGGGTCTTCATCACAGTTGATAGTTACATATTTACTGTGACTTGTTGGATTAATTCCAGTCTTTCCCAATGTGTATTTCACTTGTCACTATATCTCTAATGCCTTCCACAGTGCCTGGCAGATAGCAGGCACAACGGTCTCAGCAATCTCATAAGGAAGGATGAAGGTGATGTAGAGTAGAAGACAATGTTCTAGAAGTCAAGGACACTGCTCTCATTCACACCCACCGCCTGAAGGTGGCTGGCCACTGACATCCTGGCTAGCCAAACTACTTTTGCAGCATTCATTCATTCATATCTGTGAATAAAACATATACATTTTTTTTCAGAACATTGGTTCAGAACACTGAGGGAATTTGAAAAGAGATGAGGCCCTAAAGTGTCCTGGTTTCTTTGGTTAAGAATAGACCATGCTTTGAACACATTCCACTGCCTGCCCCATCTCTGGGGGTTGCACAGGGGAAAATGAGGGAGTCTGTGTGTAGGTACTCTGGCCTGACAGTGGGATCCAACACAAGCAGATACTTAAGAAATATGCTGACAGTGGGGCTTTGTCTCCTTAATTCACTAGAGAGAGAGAGAGAAAAACCTGCCTTTAAAAACAAAGCATTCATCCAGAGCCAAGACTGTCCTGGAGTCAATAGTTCTAATCCTTTTTCAATCAGCCTAAGAGGTCCTGGGTCTCACATGGGTGAGCCAAGGACCTGCATAGGAAAGCACTGTCCCGATCAGGCTAGGTGGCCTGGGCCAAGGACCTGCTGTATGTGGGGGGAGCTTGGGAGATACGTGAGAAACAGAAGAGAGAAGGCTACTGATCTATCTGTGCAGATAGACAAAGGTAAAACCATTAGTAAAAGTCTAGGAGTTCAGGGTTATACAGAGATCAGCGTGATGGCAGGGTAGGCTGTTCCTGAGCTGTAAATTTCCTCTGTAATGAGAGTGGATCCCTTTGCTCTGGGATCATTCAGGAAGTCTTCCTAATATTTTGTACATTAGAGGAGTTGAAATTTTGGATGCCTCTACTTAATCATTTTGGAGAAATATGAATCTCTCTGTATAAAAAAGTGCCCAACACACAGATGATGGGGCAAAGTTCTGTTCTTTTCAACTGGACATTGGTACACTGTGTAGAACCAGTGCCTCTCTATTCTCTCACTAGTCCAGGATTCCAAGTAATAATAATTTCAGTAGCTGAATCTAGGTCTTCCTTCCCAAAAATCTTTAAAATTTAAACTACTCAATTTTGCTTACAATTATCTTTCCTATTGTCTGAATAAATCTCCATGGAAACATAAGTCCTAGTGAATTTTAAAGAGCTCTGTCCACTTAGCTACTGTTCACCTAGGTAAAGATGCAAGAGCAGAAGGCATAGGCCATGTGTACCACAGCAGCAATTACTTCCCACAAGGAATCGGAGACTGGAAGTGGAGCTAAAACATCTTCAGCTCTAATAGCATCTCTTTTAAGGCAAGCCATTCCCCCAGGGAGAGACAGCTGCTCTGAGTAAAGGCAGGACAATAAAAGATCAAGGATTTCTTTCTAAAACCGCAAACAGAACAGTGAACACCTTGAAGTTGGACTATTTTTGACCCCGTTAAAAGGTAGGACAGCAACGAAGTGCTCACATTATATTTCTATAAGCTGGCTAAGCATCTCTTACCCACGGAAAGCCCAGTATTTGTAAAGACCTGAAGGAAGGGACATTCTAGGAGATCAGATATCTGACTCAGCAGGTGTTACCCCAGCCTGTCTTCCCCTGAGCTGTTTTCTGCCTGTCTCTTCCATCTTTCTCCTTCTGTTCCACTCTGTAAGTCACTGGTCTATGCTATTTTCACCTCCTGTAGTCTCTGCACGTTCATTTCCAAAGGAAAATGAAAATAGTGCTAGATTGTGCACATGGGTAACTCTAAGGAGTCATCTTCCTCCCATTTCCAGTTTGATAATTAGATGTTGGCACTGATTCCTGCAGCACTGTGGTCAGAGCTACTGCTAGAGCTAAAACCAAACTGCATTCTGCTCAGGAGCTAGATCTCTGACTTCCCAGAAGATAAAATAGAAAACGAGGAGCCCAAGGTAGATGACTGTGAACAGGTAGACGAAGTCTCTGGTTGAGTGATAGGGGTGTCTGTGGGCAGTGGGTCCTCCTTGTGAACACAAGTACCATCTTGCCCACAGAGTTTGAAGGAATTTGTTCCATCTGCTGTCCTTTTCCCATGAAGGTGAAAGAGACACCTATGACTCTAGCATTGACCATTGTCAAACCTGAGTATGCAGATCCTCTCACCATCAAGTTAAAATGCAGATCTCCTTTCTTTTTATTACTTTAATTGATTTAGAGACAGGGTATTCCTATGTAGCCCAGGCTGACCCTGAACTCACTGTGCAGCTCAGGCGGGCCTTGAACTTACTATCCACTGAGGTCAGAGCCTGCATTTCCATCAAGCTCCTGGTGATGTGATGCTGATGCTCCCAGTCCTGTCTGCATTTTGAAAAGCAAAAGGTTAGGATTCTATTTACTGCTTTCCTGTCCCTGGCCAGGCTACGTTATTTTATCCAAACAGTGTGGTAAGAGTGAGGGCCAATTATGGCCTCTTGAATCATCTATTATTAGCCTATTTCTTGCCAGTACTTTAAAAAGGCCCTCCCCAAAGTTCCCCATTGTGCAAGAAATCCATCTGCAACAAGATAGGGCCAGCAAACCACTTGGTTCCTTTGCCTTGGCCAGGTGGCTGCTGGTTGATGTTGAAGTAGAGAGATTAATGTGTTAGCGCTGACGGTGCAGATTCTGAAGTGGGTGGGGAATACCTTGCTGCAGCAGCCTTGCCTCCCACTCTTGTTCCCCCCGGGGTTGTGGGAAGGATGAGGAAGAGGCTAGAGAGAAGACATCCCACATCTTTTACAACTATTTATAGGACAGTTTCTCTCTCAGAGTGCCCAAGCTAGGGGGTAGGAGGGAGGCTAGTTGAAGGCAGACAAGAGGGGGAAGGTGGTACTCATGGTGCAGGAGGCCTGGAAGGTCAGAGAAACCCTGAAGGCCAGTTTCAGGCCAGTTTCCTCATCCACAAGGGTAGCCAGACAGATTGCAGATGTCAAACCAGAGGTCTTTGGTTGAAACAGTAACTCCCAGCAGTTGGAAGAAACTGTCTGGGAGGTGTGCTAATTTTTCTAGGGAGAGAACCCACTATTTCAATGAATTCTTGTAGGGTAAAAGGTTAATCAGTACCATTTTCAATCAGGATCATCAAGTCTCTCTCTCTACAGTGGATCTTTGGAGTTCTAGAAGCAGTAGCTATCAAGTTCAGGCCATGGAATTAGGAGAGACAGTCAGCTCCTTAGAATTATTTTCTATCAGAGGTAGAAGGGGCTCAGCTACCCACAGTCCCATTTTACAGAGGGGAAGCTGAGCCTTAGTGAATTCAAGTGACGCCCCTAAACCACAGAGTTGGAGGCCAAGTCTAGACTAAACCCAGGCCTCCTGCCTCACAGAGGTCAGCGCTGCACTGGGGTGGGGGTGGTTAGGTAGCGTCTTTAACCTAGCAGTTGCCTAGGAAGGGCAAGACATTTGTAGTCACGGCGCCAGGAGCCCAGCTGGTTATTTCTAGCTTGCCAAATGTCAAAAATCCAGGCTGTTTTTTCACAGCAGCCTCCACTTGTCAGACCAAATCAAGGCATCAGCGCGTCAAGCAGCCGAATCGGCTGCCCGCAGCACCAGGCTCCAGGCGTGGTTCCAGCCCCGCGCGGTGCACCTGACCGGGTCCGCGCGCGGCAGGGCTGGGAGCGCTCTGCCCACGCGCCCGCCCGGGGCGCGCTCCCACCTGCAGCGCGCGTCGCCCTAGAGCGCAATCTGCAGCCTTGCCTGTGCCTCCTGGGTTTTCCCATGGTTGGAGCCGATTCTACAGCTTTTTTTCTGGTCTTTTTTGGGGATTTCCCACCTTCGTTTGCTTTTTTTCCCTTAGCACAACCCCCCATCCGTCACTCTTCATCCTGTTCCCCCCCCACCACCCCGTAACACACACACACACACAAACTCCAATTCCTCTCTAGGTCTAAATTGTCGGGGTTGTTTGTGTCTCTGCAGAATCAATCCACTTTTATAGGAACAAAGGCAAAACCCAGTCCCAGCTGCTACTGAAATATTGGAACATTTGCCTGCTAAGCATGGAAACCCACAGACTGACTTTGACCCTTAGGAGGCAGACAGTCTCCTGGAGGGAGAGCAACTGATGTTTTCATGCTGTAATCACATGGTTTCATAGGAGTTTGCTAGGTGAAATGGGGCTTTCCCCTCCCCTCCCCTCCAGGACAGAGAACAGGCATTGCAGGCTGAGAGAACAGAGGTTTCCAGGGAGAACATGGCACTTTGTAAGACCTGAAAGAAGCCAGGGTTGACAAGTGCAGGAAAAGGGGGATAGACAGATATAGCATGTGATGAGATGGGAAGAGGCAAAAAGAAATTTGTGAGCCGGAGAAAGGAGTGTGGACTCTATCCTGAAGCAATGCAGGGTTCTGGAGTTGTTAAACATGAAGTGACCAACCAGATTTGCTTTCTTAGGTGGAGCTGGATGTAGAACTCTTTGTAGGTGCCAGCACAGGGGTAGCAGATCATTAAAGGCAGCAGCGGTAGGGATTCAAATTACCCAGTTCTCTTCTGCTCAGCACCACCCCCATCCTGCTACCTTATTCCATCCCTGGCTCCACTAGAATTGGTTTGGCCTTCTACATCCCGTTGGCCCCTGCCTGGCCTTTAGGTAAGATGCTACGTTGGCTGTATTCCCAATCCACCACCCTGCTTTCAGTCACTCATTTGCTCATTGACTCAATAAATATTACTTGGTTGCTTAGGTGCCAGGTGTTGTGCTCATTTTTGGAGGACGTGAAGGGGAAGATTCATCTACTTCCCGATTTGTCCAGTGGCTCTCAAACTTGCTATTGCATCAGAATTATCTGTAAGGCTTTTTAAAATCCAGCTGATTGGGCTTCACCCCAGGCTGACTGAATCAGAGTGTTTGAGGGTAAGCTCTAGGAAGCCCTGTTATTAAAACTCTGCTTCAGGTAATTGTGCTGAGCAGTCAGAACCACTGATCCTTAGAGGAATGCTGAACTGGAATTTCTCTGGTGGTGACTTTTCCTCTGTAGAGTTGATGGGGACAACAAACCCAGAGTCTGGCATCAGAGAAAAGAGCAGGAAAAGCTCAACCCTATACAGCTGTGAGCCTTGGGTCTGCTCAATTGCCTTCAAAGCAGCAGGGGGTACAGGTGGATGGGGTGAGTCAATGGGGAGAGCATTCAGACAGTGGGGTGGGATGTACCTGTTTAGAGGAGAAGGTACCTCTTTCTTTATCTAAGTCATATAAATTGTCCAGTTAGAAAGCAGGAGAGCTCTCTGAGTGGTTAAAACACACAGTCTCTCTGAGCAGTAGCACTTTCTTTACTTTGGTCAAGTAAGGATGGTGGCCATGGTGAATACAGAACAATCATTAAGCATGTTGTGCACAAACCAGTAAATTTCCTCAACTTAGTCTGGGACAAACTAAAGTGAAAAGTGTCTGCTATCCCACTGCCTCTGGAAATAGCCCCCATAAGCCTCTGGTCACCCTCTGAGGGATTCCAGGGAATGATAGTCCCATTGGATCATGTCTACAATCTCACATCCTGAGGTAGTCTTCATGGAGTAGGAGAGGATTAAGTTTCAGTTATAATTCACTGTCTGATTGTTGGTAAAGACCATTCCCAAAATCTAATTGTTAAATATTTGTTGAGAATTAACTGTGGGTCAGGTACTGTGGAGCCTCAAGTATGAATATACCCCCCTGGAAAGATAGATCGCAATTGCATGTTAAAGTAAATAAACATAAGGTTTAGATATTTCAGGCTACATGAGAAGAAATGGGTTTGTGGTTATCCAAGGTACTCTATCCTGAACACTTATCCAAACAGCATGAATTAGAGAGCAAAATACTGTGGGGTGACATATTGGCATGTAAATCAAAGTCCTTGTCTTCAAGCACTCTACAATCCTATAGGAAAGACTGGATATAGAATTTAAGATATAAAATGGTATAGCTGGGACAAGTGAGTGATTCAGAGTCAACTTTACCATCAATAGAATTTATACTGAAATATTCAACTTTTTCACACAGCTCTGGACAGCTTTCAGGAAGACAGCTCTGGCCTGGAGCAATTAGTACATGATCATCTTCCAAAAAGGGGTGAGGAGAGTGCCGTTAACTTAATAGTGATGGGCTCTTATGTGTACCAGTAACATAAGTGCTTGATGGGAGTATCTACTTAGTCCTCTCAATTATTTCCCAGAGATACCATGGCTTAAAATGGCAGGAACCAAGAGATTTGCCAGCCTGGATGAAAAGTAATTTTCCCCCTGAAAACAGTCACTGACTGCACCTGTGTAAAGAAACTAGTGCAAGGGACCTGATGCTTGCCTGAAGGCAAGGAGAGGGAGACTCAGGACAGGCAGGTACGAAGAGGCCACAGCCTCCCTCCTGGTGGAGGTGAGAAGGCCAGTTCCTGGTTAGAAATCTGTGTGATTTTTTTTCCAGGTTTGCCCACAGGCCATTACAAAGTCTTTGTCAGGCAGGCAGGCCTCACTGGAAAAGTACCCTCCCCACCCCAGACTTGGGGCACAGCCAGAGTTGTAGTCTCTGGAGGGAGCTACGGTTAAGGTCTCTGCTCCCCTGCCTGGTCCAGTTTTTAACAAATTTACATACCCAGGTCTCTTATCTGAAGCCTCAGCAGGTTTTCCTCAGGCTCCATGGTGAGGCAGGAGAGGGGGAGAAAAGCCTGAGGGCACCCACTTCCCCCACTCAGACTCAAGCCCTGATACTTCTCCACTCCTAACTCTCTCCTCTCTCTCACCCTCCATGCCAGGGGCCATAGAACTGCTGAAGCTTTGGTTCAGGGCTCCCCCAATGTCTGTGCTAAGCACCTGACCCTGGGCCCCTGTTCTGTGCATGGGGGGAAACGGAACAGGGCAGTGGGTGCCTTCCCTGTCTTTAGGCTTTTGCCTATACCATGGCAGCAAGTGATAGGGACTTGTTGCTTTCAGTTTTGGTTGTGGCTTTAATTGGATGCTCCCAACATCTGGCATTTCAGCCAACATGTCTTCAAATTCAGCTGAGCTCCTGACATGAAAGACTGCTTTTCACCTGCTGGGAGCAAGGACTTAGGATTCAGAAGCTTACCCACTTCTTATGGAGACAATGGCTTCATCTAGCCATGTTTCTATTTCATTTCTAGAGTCTGATTGATCTCTCTCTTCCTCTCTGTCACACAAACACACACACACACACACACACACTAACGGACTGAGACCAAGAGATGCACAGACTACCTTTGGGACTGGGCTGAGAGTTAGTGAGGACAGGAACAAAGAGGCAGCCAGACATATACAGACTGAGAAATATATGCTTTGAGGACTACCCAACCTCAGAAACCCAGTTCTTCCCATTTTCTTTACAGAGGAGGAATAAAAGAGTCCAATGAGGCCAGTGATTTGTCCAAGGTGACCCAACAAAAACTAGGTCCTGACCCTGGGTCCCAGGCTGTCACTACCAGGCTGCCTCTTTGAGTCTTTACTCTGCTTTCCTAGTAGAGCTTCTGCCCAGTGCTATGGCCCCTGGTGCCCAGGACTGCATTGAGCTATTCCAATCTGGACTCTGCAGAGTCTGCAACCTGGCAAGGGTCCTTAAATTCAGAATTACCTGGAGGGCTAAAGCATAGACTTGCTGGCCTAAACAGTGTCTGATTCAATAGGCCTGGGGTAGAGTCTGACAATTTGCATTTCTAACAAGCTTCCGGGTGTGGCTGACGAGAACCACTAAATTAGATTACAAACAACAAAAAAGTGCAGAGAGAAAGACTGGAAACAGTAAAGTCAGGTTAGAGGAAGGGTAGAGTTAGGAGTGACAGTGTTCATTAGGTGAGGAAATGAGCTCCAGGGGCTCATCTTTTTCCTGTACCTTCTTCCACCCTGAGCTTGGATTTATCTAGGACTTTCCCAGTACAAGTTAAATCCTCCCAGTTTCTGGGATAATGGGGGCTCTGGCCCACAGGTGAAGCCAAAACTTGCAGGGTCTTACTTAGAGCTGGCACTAGAAAAGCCCAGACTTAGGATTTCTCTCCACACTCCTTATCTCTATGTCCCTGTCAAGATCACTACAAACTATACAGCTGCCTGCCCCATAAGGCCCAGGGACTCCAGTCCTAGAAGCCTCGAGGATAAAGAGTCTGGAGAGTGGTTGTGGCCATCTCACCCACCTGTCTTTTGCCATGGAAGGCCAAGGGCCTTAACACCCAGTGGGCATGAAGGATGAAGGCATGGGAATGAGGGTGGCTTATAAAGTCCACAGCTCACATCCATTGACTCAGCTCATCTTTTGAGGCCCCAGTTCTCCTGAATCATCAGTGAACATGGACTTGGCATTTATAGTCATCAGTACTGAATATGGGTCACTGTGGTCTAAACTGGTTTTTAAATGTAACAGCATAGAGCTGAGCCAGGCAGGGTGGGGAGGAGGAGGAGGGAGAAGAAAGAAATTTTCAAGTGAAGGTAGAAGTCCAGGATGTATTCTGAAATGATCCACCTCTTCAGATCCATTTGCTGTTTAACAAGCTTCATTTGCCTGAGAAAGTACACAGATGCTTTTCCAAGGTTGGCAGCAACCTCAGGGGGAACCAAGAGACTGACCAATGAAAAGGCAGAGCAGGAACACTCTACCTATGGTTGAGCCCCCAGAGGGTTCTGGCAGGAAGCTGGAGCTGTGACTTTATTGCCTTTCCTCAAGACTGTTCCCATTGCCTAGTAAACTGCCCCCCATTGCACCCCTTGACCTGAATTCAGTATAGATGGCCCTCATATCTAAAGAACCATCTGACCACAAGACCAACCAACAACCTTCTGTGAACTTCTCAGACCCTGCTGGCTCTGCAGGTAAGAGACTGACATCACACTGAAGTAAATACAACCCATGCCATAAATATATATAGATAGATAGATAGATAGATAGAAAGATAGATAGATAGATAGATAGATATCTCAAGATGGGAAAGTAGAAGAAAGCAATAGATTTATTAGGACACCATTAAAGAAAAATGGTGGACAGCCTGGCAACAAGGGAACTGTGTCTACTGCTGTGCAGTTATGTGGTTGGAGAAAGGCTTTCATAGAGTTTACATGGGATTTCTCTGATTGGTTTTTGCTTTCTTGTGGGCCTTGTTGATTGGTATTTCTTCCTCAGATCATGATTTGAATTTTCATGTGCTCACTAGCTTGGGTTTCAGATTCCATCCTATCCATTTCTCGCTTTTCACTCATTCCACAATCTACCCAGGCTTTCCTCAAAAGGGGGGCTTCCTCCACAAGCTCCAGACGAGAGAATTAGAAACTGCATGATTTTCTGTATCAAAAGCCTGAAAATATTCCCAAGGACCCAGGTAGAGTCTGGAACTTAGAGGACAGTTATCTTATCCCCTTCACGCCCGGGGTGGGTGGAGAAGCCACATGGAGCCCCCTGTGCAGTCCCTTCCAGCAAACAGATTATCCCGTGCGTGTCTGGCACATTTTGTGCTCCTTGGAGAGGAGATGGGTGAGGCCCTGGACATACTTCCTGAAGCCACAAAGAAAGACGAGGCAGCTGATTCAGGACCAGCTGCTTCCTGGAATTTTCAGTGCCCGGTTGGCAATGAACAGTATTTTTCCAAGGTGATCCAGAGCTGTTACGACATTTCTGCTTTACTCCCATCAGACCTTCCTGTAAGTCAAACCAGAGAATTACCCAAACCACACATTCCTGAGCAGTCAAGCACAAGGTTCCAGATACAATGTTTCCAACATGCCTTAATATCCCCCTTGGGACCTGGGGTCCAGTCACTCTAGAGCCTCTGTACTTCCTCAGTGCATCTGGCAGAATACAGTCATGTGGAAGGAAGCTGGTGTATGGCTCTAAGTCAACTGGGTGGGAAGCTCAGGCCAGGGCAGATTCCCCTAACAGGATGGGTGAGAGAGGAGCAGTCCCCTGATCTTGCTGTGACCCTGTGTTCATAGACACTTTCTCTGTCCTGCTTCACTCTCCCAAGTCTGAGACAGAAAGCTAACATTTCCCGTACTGAATTAGTCTTGGCTTTTTTCAGAAATAAAATACTGGTTTGGAAGTGCCCCTGTTTGACCCTGGTATCTGCTTCTCTCCTTTGCATATAGGAGACTTGGTTTCTCTGCTGCCTTTGAAGTGTAGTGGCTTTTGCTCGGAATGGAAATTCCAATGGTGGAGGAAGGTGAGGTGAAAGTGGGGGTGCAGAGAGGAGCAAGACAAGTTCTGGATTTTTCATTTCTGCCTCTGAGACAGATTGAACTAGGAAATACCCTCCCTCCAAAAAAAAAATTCTTTGTTTTTCCTTTCCTCATCCTTTTCTAGGAAATAGAAAACTGAGGTGGAGATGTCTAGGAATAAAGTACACAGAGCCAAGAAGTAGGGGCCTGAGCTTAGAAGAAGTAACTCCACCCTTCTCTGGGATGAATTGGAAAACAGCTTCTCTCTCTCCTTCCTTGACTGATGGTCTGTGGCATCTTTAGGTGGAGAAATGCTAAGCCAAAGGACCCTACATTTAAAATGAATTCCTCAGTTATACTAACTGTAATTTGTACTGAGAGTTAGGAGTTTACAAATTGTCCTTTTTTATCCTCATCACAATCATAGAGGTGGGTATTGTTAGTACTACTGTGTGAACATCTCTAAGTCCAAAGTCCAAAATCTGAAATTTACCTAATGATTTCAGTGCAGACACAATGCTATGGTGGAAAAATTTCACACCCAACCTCATGTGACAGGTAACAGTCAGAATGCAGGTGTACTAAAAATACTGCATGACATTACTTTTTAGGTTGTTTATTAAGGTTTATGTGAAACACAAGTGTATTTTTTTGTTTAGACTTGGGTTCCATCCCCAATATACCTCATTATGTATATGCAAATATTCCAAAATCAGAAAAAATTCAAAATCTGAAACACTGCTGGTTTGAAGCATTTTGGATAAGGGTAGATACTCAACCCATATTGCCATTTAATAGATGAAGAGAACAAGGAATGGTGGTGGTGGTGAACAGCTAGGCCAGAGTGAATGCATTACTTCCAAAGCAATATTCTTCAAAGCCCATAGTATATACTTGGCAGTTACCGTTGGCAGGTCTGTGAGCCTCAAGAAGTAAGCCCTTAGAATTCCTACTGGGGCCCTAATATTCTGAGAAGGTAGAGACCCAGCACAGAAGTTTGCTGAGTCTGTGACCCTGTCCAGGGTTTGTCCACAGTCAGCACGTGGTGGTCCTCATGGGGCCTAGCCCAGTGCTGTAACAGGCTGTGCAGAATGAATAGAACAGTGCTCTTCATAAACACTGTTGGCCATGTCTCACTCTCTAAGACAAGTAGCAAAAGCATTCTTAACTCTCCCCTGCTCACTCTTTACGGTAGGCCCATTTTCTTTATAGGCCTCTGGTTTTCCCAATGAGCTCTTTGCCCCAATCCTGTCTAGTAGTAGGGAGTGGTTACCTGATAAACAGCCTTCTTCCCTCTTCTACCCCTTTCCGAGGCTCCTCCATCTTTGTCCTGCAGGGAGAATGAACTCCTCTCTAGCCCAAGGGGGCTAAGTCATAATATTTCTAAGATTTAGACTTGCAGCCACTGGTTCTGTATTGTGACTGTTCATTAGAACTATCCAGCATATTTCAAAAATCCCACTAATCCCAGCAGAGGCTCTGAGAGCTGTGGCTGGGCTCCCATTTCCCTTGTTAGTGATTGGTGCAAGGTATGGTCATGCTAAACCGGCTTGTAGAATATGAGACCAGGAGGCTGGGAAACTCCTAGGAAGGTTTTCCACATTTAAAACAAAAGCCCACCATTTAGGGGTGTTGTCTCTTTCTGTCTCTGGAGTTTGACCAAGGGAAAGCACTTAGTTTAATAAATGACTTGAGGATCTTGATCTTATCTGATCCTCACAGTGCTCTCTACTACTCTGAAGTAGTTAGTATTTTGATTTTCATTATTATCTCCATTTTATAAACAAGGAAACTACTGGGTACACAGAGGTTTCAATAACCCCTGTCCTCAGACCATAGAGTAGAGCCAGTCTGAATCCAGTTTTGCCTGGCTTCAAAGTGCATGATTTCCTTTCAACTCCACTGTTCCTATGGTTGTGCTGATAAACTTTCTAAAAATAATGAGAATGATACTAATAATGAAATTTCTGGGTTTTGGCACTTCCCTGTTTCTACAGTGTAAATATTCCCACCACAATCAAATTTGAGCTACCAGTGTGAAAGCCACTACAAATGGGACAAGTGCTTAAACCCAGACTTGACGCTAAAAAGAAAAAAAATCTTCTCCCTAATCCCCAAGCCCCCAGCAGAGTTTTCTCTTACCATCTATCTCCTGGAACACCTCTTACCCTGGAGTTCTGCATTGGTGGAGGGTGCTTAGCTCTTGTTCCTAGAGAGCAGAATATGCACGAGGAATAGACCAATAGGGGTGAACCTCGGGGGCTTTCCTAATATCTCCAGGATGCTCAGTTTGTAAACAGAAGTCCTGGAGGCTTACCATTCTGCATGATGGTGGGCCAAGAGCACCTTCACCATTTGGTTGATCTCCTGTCATCTGAGCTGCTGTGCATTTGGGACACACTTGCTGAGCCCCATGGCAACGCTGGGTCCAGATTCATGCCTGTGTGGTACAGTGAAAGCGGCTGGGGACTGGGCATGTGGCCACTGGAAATGTTATGGTGAGCCAACGCCCGGCAGCACAGTTGCAGCCTCATTCCACACTGTGACGCGGTACCTCTCAGTGTGACCTGTTTTTCATAATATTGCTGTATTTGTATTAGGTCTATATTCCACATATGAGAGAAAACATGTGACTTTTGGTCTTCTGAACCAGGCTAATTTCACTCAAGATGATGTTTTCCAGTTCCATCCATTTACCTGCTAATGGCAAAATTTCATTCTTCTTTGTGGCTGAATAAAATTTTATTGTATATAAATACCACATTTTCTTCATCCATTCATCAGTAGTGGGGCATCTTGGTTGTTTCCATAGCTTGGCTATTGTGAATAGTGATGCAATAAACATGGGTGTGCAGGTACCTTTATTGTAACCTGACTTACATTCCTTCAGCTATATCCCAGGAATGGAATTGCTGGGTCATGTGGCAGCTCTATTTTTAGTTTGTTGAGGAGCTTCCATACTGTTTTCCACAGTGGTTATACTAATTTACATTCCCATTAGCAGTGTATGAGGATTCCTTTTTTCCCCACATCCTCACCAACATTTGTTGTTGGTTGTAGCCATACTAACAGGGGTGAGGTGGAATCTTAACTTGGTTTTGATTTGCATTTCCTTTTTGACCAGGATGTTGAGCATTTCTTCATGTGTTTTTAGTCAATTGGACTTCTTCCTTTGAACAAGCTCTGTTCAGGCCAGGTGTTGGTGGCTCACGGATGTAATCCTAGCTACTCAGGAGGCAGAGATCAGGAGGATTGTGGTTCAAAGCCAGCCGGGACAAATAGTTTGCAAGACCCTATCTTGAAAAAAAATCCATCACAAAAAAGGGCTGGTGGAGTGCTCAAGATGTAGGCCCTGAGTTCAAACCCCAGAACCTCAAAAAAAAAAAGAAAAAAAAAGAAAAAGCTTTTTTCAGTTCATTTGCCCAGTTCTTCATTGGGTCATTGATTTTGGGGGAGTTTAGTTTTTTTGAGCTTCCTGAATAATCTGGTTATCAATCCCTTGTCAGATGTTTTTAGCTGGCAAAGATTTTCTCCCATTCTGTTGGTAGCCTCTTCAATTTAGAGAGCATTTCTTTTGTGCAGAAGCTTTTTAGTTTCTTGTAGTTCCATTTGTCAATCCTTTCTCTGAATTGCTGAGCCACTGAGTTCTATTTAAGAAGTCATTGGCTATGCCTGTTAATTCCAGTGCATTCCCTTCTCTTTCCTGCACTGGCTTCAGAGATTCAGGGCTTACATTAAGGTCCTTAATCTACTTTGAGTTGATCCTTGTACAGGTGAAATACATGAATCTAGTTTCAGTTTTCCGCAGGCAGATATCCACTTTTCCCAGCAACATTTATTGAAGAGGCTGTCTTTTCTCCATCATATGTTTTTGGCACCTTTGTCAAAAATTGGGTGGGTATAGCTGCATGGATTCATATCTGGGTCTTCTATTTTGTTTCCCTGGTCTTCATATCTGTTTTTGTGCCAATACCATGCTATTTTTATTGCTATGGCTCTGTAGTGTAGTTTGAAGTCAAGTATTGTGATACCTACAGTGTTGCTCTTTTTGCTCAGTATTGCCTTGGCTATTCCTGGTCTTTTGTGTTTCCAAATGAACTTTAGGGTTGATTTTTCAGTTTCTGTGATGAATGTCTTTGGGATTTTAATGGAATTGCATTGAACATGTAGATTGCTTTTGGTAATGAAAAAGCTTATTTTTTATGCTAAAACAAATTTCATAACTCCTGTTGCGGTCTGATATGCTTCAGTTCTAACCCTGAGGTTAGTATATATAGATATAATAATAATATAGTAGATAGATGTATTGCTAGACTAGTCACTTTCTACACAGCAGGCATAGTAGTTGGGATAGATCAGCGTTTGTCAGTTTTCTATCACTATGACAAATACCTGAGACAAATCTAATTATTATGAGGAAGAAAATGGTTTTTTGGCTATGGTTTCAGTCCATTGTCACCTGGTGTACTGCTTTGAGCCTGTGGCAGCACAGTGAATAATGGAAGGAAGCCCAGAAGAGGAAGACTATTCACCTCATGGCAATTGGGAGCAAAAAGAGACAGGCAGGCACTGTAGTACCAAGATCCCCTTTAAGGGCACACCAATGACCTAACTTCCTAAAGGCTCCTTACCTTTGGAGCCTCCCAAAGCACCACCCTACAGACCAAGCCACCAACACATGGGCCTTTGGGGGGCATTCACAATCCAAACCATAAAGCCAGGTGTGGTGTCCCACACATGTAATCCCTGAGCTCATGAGGCTGAGGCAGGAGGACCATGAGTTCAAGGCCATCTTGGGCTGTATAATCAGACCCTGTCTCAGAAAACAAACAAACAAACAAACACCAAACCGTAACATCTAGGTTATGTTACAGTGACAAAATGTGGCCACAAAGAAAAGTAATTTTTTAAATGTATTTTTTGTTCATTCAAAATGTCCATCAAAGATTGTCTAGGAGGTCATTTTAATCATTCAGGCTTCTGGAGTCTAGCCACCATCTTTTGTTATTGCCACTCACTAGAGGAAAAAGCGCCTCTCACCAGCATTGAAATATTCCAGTTTGTAGCTACTGGACACCATTCTGCTCCCAACTCATTGGCTAGAGCTGGAGAAATTAGAGTAGCATAATGAGCACCTCCATACCTTTCTCACGCAGATGGCCCCACTGAACTGTGTTTGACTTTTAAGACGGTAGGAAAGCGATATGCATTCAGTAGAAACTGTAGTTGGAAGTTTGATCTTTTCCCAAACTAGCGACATGTGGTGCAGCCATTCTTTTTTGACACTGGGAAGCAGCAGTGAACTGTGGCTCTCAGTCAGCCGCACGGTCACCGTGTGAAATAGCCTGTGCTCTATGGTGTGCGTGTTGTTAAGCGCTGCTGTTCAACAGGTGAGGTGCATTAAATGCACTCTGGATTCATGATATTTTCAGCTTACAATGGGTTTTATTGGGAAGAGCCCCAGCTTGCCGTGTTACCTTCATTTATCAGCTCACAATCTCTGAACATGATCAGAGATTATATCTCTCCATGGCCATGGTAGTTTCTAGAATCAAGTCCCCTTACCCAGACAAGGTCAACCCAAGGCAAAGTTCAGTGGGGCTCGCCCTTCTTGCCTGAGACACTACGCTTATTTGTAACTCTGGAGCCTAAGGTTACATTTCAATTATTTTTAGCAGCTACAGCGTCCTGCTACTGTGTTTTCACAAGACTCAATATTAACATCTCTAAATTAGAATGGAAACTCCATGAATGCAAGGATCTTTGGCTGTTTCTTTTTTCACTCTAGTTTTTCCAGCAACTAGACATGTCTAGAATATAATAGGTGCTAAACAAATATTAGTTTAATGAGCAAATAAATTTCCAAGCTTGTTTGCTCTTTATATCAGAATCTCCTGGGAGGACATGTATAGTTGGAAAACAAAGTAGCATTTTGTTCCATTGTTTGATTTTTGTGATTAGTCATGATGTTGAAGATTTGAAATTTCAAATATCAGACTTGAAATTTATTTGATAACCCAAGGGGAGCAAGGGTTACTCAAGGTTGCAGAATCATTACTCCAGACTGATATTAATCTTTTAATCACCACACTTTGGGAACCATTGGTGTTTTGGTTTTTTTTAACTGCAGTTTAGGTACAAGGAAATAACATGAGATTTGATCACATATGTTATAAGAAAGTTATCATATGTCCTTGATCAACCAGTCTACTAATTGTCAAAGAAAAAAATGAGATTAGACTTTCAAGATACATTCTTTATGAACTTCTGTGCAGTCCTATTGATCCATGTCACTTCGATGCTTATAAATTATTGATGAAGTATCCTGTTCTGCAATTTTGCCTGTACTCACCTGAGTGCTTTGCAGGATCTCTGTATCTACCTTGGACTACAATTCATTTTATCAATGAGTATTGTACTCTTTCATCTGGAAAATCATTTTCTCTGATGGGAAGAGAGAGCAGAGTGAAATCCTGCCTGCTTTTCATCAAGCGCTCTGTTATTGGTTGCTGGAAAAGGGCTTATTTCTTGTGATCTTCCTGTGCTGATCATAACTTTAAAATGCCTTTTTATTTTTTATGTATGAGGAGGTGTGAGAAATAGGAATGGCAACTAGGTATGTGGTACTGGTGAATGACAATATGGATCAGTGATCTGTGTGAGAGTCTAAGGGGAATCTTGGGAGTGAGAAAGAGTGCATATGTGAGTTAGGGAATAAGGTGGACAGGGAGGAAATTGGAGTGAAGGATGTCTGGTGTATGACAATAGAATCCTTACCAGTGGAGGCTCATTGACCATATCCCTCTGCTCACTTTTAGTCATCGGAGCCACAGACTAGAAGAATTTAAGAGGTCATCCAGGTTATTTCTGGTACTGTCAAGTTAACTGGCTAGACTATCCCTGGTTTCTAATTTGAAATGTCTCCAAAGAAGATTCTGCAACCAACTTGAATGTTTGACCCCATTTGGTACCTACATAATCTTCTCTTTGTCTAGCCCAAATTCTTCTAGTTGTGGTCCAAACCCTTGGAAGAATGAAGCCTGTGAGGGGTAAGAACTGCCATGATGGCATGAGAAGGCAGCCCAGGGTGATCTGGAGGGGCTATTGTATGGGTACAGGGGTGTTTAGCTAGCTGTGTGGCTGTTTCCAGAAGGATACATCTGACTATGGGGAATCTTGTTACACTAGAACCTTCTTCATAGAAAGCTTAATCTAGAAAAGAAAGGCCTTTGGTTCTGTCATTGACTTTAACCTCCCATGTGTGACAGGACTCACTGAACACCTTGAGCACATGTCCCTTCATCTCTGTGCTGATCCACCAGCATGTTGAATGTCTAAGTAGAGAGTGCCCAGCAGGTACTGAGGATAGGTGTAGTCCTGTGCTAGTTGGATGGAAGTGAATTAAATACACCTTCCTGCTAAATCCAGTCAGACAGAAGAATTCCTGAAAGGCTGGAGAGAAAAGCCATTCAGAAAAATCATGGGTATGTCTTGGTTTCTTTGTTTCAGGGTGATAGCAGTTTCAACCTCACAACTGATCCTGTGTGCTAATCAGGACTGAACTCAAAACACTTTAGAAAGTTTTAAAGGTTTTCCGAAGAGGCTCT
The DNA here is from genome assembly GCF_047511655.1 of Castor canadensis. Lineage (NCBI taxonomy): Eukaryota > Metazoa > Chordata > Mammalia > Rodentia > Castoridae > Castor > Castor canadensis. Next base: position 44,101,829 of record NC_133388.1, read on the forward strand.
GTGGTCAGTTAGTTAGAAGAGTTAAATCCCCCTAACTTGGAGCTGGTCCAGCATCCCATATTTGATGAGAAAAGGAGTATGAAGTACATGGGTGTCCTACTCTGTCCATTTTTGGGTGGGCAAAACAAACCACATTCCCTTCATCCTCTGTGGAATAGTAGACAATTACCAACACTGCTTGAGCATTTGCTATGTCCAGTCGTGTATTCAGTGCCTGACATGTATTACTGCAGTTAATCTCTGTAGTATTAACACAAGGCAGGCAGCTGTTAGTCTCACTCCCACTTCACAGAGGAGAACACTGAAATTTGGGGAATGACTTGGTTTGCTCAAGGATGCAGAGTAGATGTGGGTTCAACACCCAGATCTGCATTCCCACAGCCAGGACTCTCAGCCTATGGGCCTCTTTTCTCCCAGGGCAAGGAGGGGTGGCTCTTAGGCAGTGTTTGCTAGGGCAAGTGCTGACACAGGATGATGATGACAAAGATGCAGACATACATGGAGAAGGTGGCTGCCATTTCTGGACTATAAAGGAGCTTATGAAGTAAATGTGCATTTTATGTCATGAAAATCTAGTGGTGGAGGGAGGGAGAGAGAGAGAGAGAGAACAGAACTAATTGTTTTACATTGAGGAATAGAGTGAGGAGGGAGGAAGTGGAAGGAAGGAAAGAACAACTGAGAATGGAGTGGGGGACATGATGAAGCAATGGTGGCACCCTTAGCTTTGGTTCTATTCCAACACAGGAAGAAAGGGGGACTACAAAGCTCTGATTACAGCTGTGCTGTGGCCTGCTCTGTCCAACCTGCAACTCACTTCAGAGGAACATGACAAAGACCTCATTCTCACCACAAGCGTCTAAGGTCGATCTGTGTCTTATCTTGAGATGACGCACAATGAGAAGTTACAGGACCCCGAGTGCGTCTGAGCCGGGGCAATCGCAGTGGCTGTCTGGTCATTGTAAGTCAAAACCACCAGATGAAGCAACCAGCAAGCCTGGCAATAAAGAAAATGGAAAGCTTTTGTCACTGGCATGTGAAATGATCAAGGCCAAATCTGTGGCCGGAATATTTTCAAGGCATTATATACCCAGTTAAGACTAATGCATGGCAAATGGAGTGTTTGTATTTTGCTCTTTTCTTCACAACCAACTCACATCAGCTCCATAGCTGAAAGCTCTCAGCTGAGAAGGCAGGCTCTAGGCCTCAGGCCTGCTTCCCTCTGGCCTCCTGCCAAGCCAGCAAGTGGTGGAGGGGAATAACTGAAGCACGAAGAGGGGTGAGGAAAACACTGGAAACTACCAAGATTCAGAGGTTACCCCAGAGGTTCAGATGCGTTTATGGGATCCAGCCTGACCCAGACTATTTCCTCACCCACCTCCCTGTCCCCTGTGGAGGTCAAAGTCCCCATTGCATCACCCTGGCCTGCCCCTGTTCCTTGAAGTCGGCAGTTAGCAAGCTTCAGGCCCTTGATATGCAAATCATGCCATTTCCCTGCTGACCTATGGGTCTACAGAGGGGATGACTCACACTGTCCTGCTTAGCTGGCACTTTATCTCTTGCTAACCACTAACCCCAGATTACATCCTTTTAGTTGCTCTCAAAACCTCACAAAAATGGAGAAAATACAATTGATTTTAGTTGAGGAACTCATTAATTTGGACTAAAAGTAGAGATTCTGGAACTAACCTGCCTGGTTCCAGTTCTAGCCCTACCACTTTAGTTGTGTGACTCTGGACAAGTTTCACAGTCTTCCTATACCTCAGTTTCCCCATCTGTAGAATGAAGATGAGAGTACCCAACTCATGTGGGTACTGAATAAATAAGTACACTTAAAGTATTTAGAACAGGCAGTTGGGAGTGGGGGCAAAGTCTTGTCAAAGTCCTGTAATCCCAGCACTTGAAAGGCTAAGACAGGAGGATTGAGTTCAAGGTCAGCCTGGGGTACATAGCAAGACCTTGTCATAAACAAAACAAACAAAAATGTGTTTAGAACATGGCCTTACATCTAATAAACAATATAAACATGAACCATTATTATTGAGTGAAAATATCTTTTGAAGTAAAAAAATTGAGCAAATTGAAAAAAAAATTGCACAGAGGGAATGTTTTGGACTTATTCTATCAAACACTGAAGACCATGAGTATAACTTACTTAGTATGGGATAGCTTGGGAGAGGGGGGCAAATGGGCATGGGGATGAGGACTGGCTGCGGAGGAGAGGACTGAGGATGTCTCAAACTTCCTTATCCAATGTATTTTGTATTCATATGTGAAAACAGAAGAATGAAATCTGTTAAAATTGTTCTAAGACGGGGGAGAGGATGATGAAGGAGAATGGAGGGGGTAAATTCACCTAAGGCATATTGTAAGCACATATGTAAATATCATAATATATGACCCTGTACAACTATTATATGCTAATAAAATAAATAAATAACATTTTATAAAAAGATTCCTTATCCAAGAGGCAAGATGATCTTGAGTGAATGAAGGGTCACAGTGTGACCTTGTCTTGAAGTCCTCTGTGCTACCAGCTGAGCTCATACAACCAAGCAGCCCCAGCCAAATCAGCACCTGCTGACTGGATGGCTTGCTGCCAGCTCTAGCCAGTTAGTTCCAGGAAGTAGAGGAAGGGCAACCCCACAATTGATCACAAAGAAGGGAGTGTAAGATTAGAAGGAAGATGTGAAGCAGAGCTCTCACCAGGAATTGGAGGTGCTCTGAATTTTAGGTAAATATCCTGTTTATTCTGTTTTATAAAAGAGGGAAGAGGGAGAAGAACCAGAAATCCCATCATAGCAAAATCAATTGCTATTGGCTAATCTGATAAATTTGGAATGGTTTCAAAAGAATGGTCTCGACCCAAATTGGGGGCCTAGGTAACAGGCTTGAGAACTGACTGTGATCGGCTACCGAAACTCATCAAAGAGAACACTTTGGATCCTGTGCATGGCTGTGATGATGGATTTTGTAAAGAAACAGGAGGCATACTTTATTTTTCATGGCTCTTTACCAGACTGGTGTAAACCATATCAAAAAGCTGATCAGCCCAATGGAGGAATAGAAAACCTGGAGCTGCAAAGAAGCCATGAAGGCCAAAAAAAGCCTCAAAGTCAGAATAATCTGTCCTTATCCAGAGGCCTGTGGGATTAGGATATAAAGATTCAGAGTCCAGACTTCCATCTACTGCTTACAAAATCTGAAACCTTTGGGAAATCAACTAACTCGATTTCTCTGAGTCACTCTTTTCTTTCAGTGTGTGAGACGTACTGCAGTATTGACACTGTTGATAGTGTAACTAGCAGGAGAGGGACCTGCCTACCTCCCAGACCTGTCATGAAGAGCCAGTGAAGTTGTACAGGCCAGGCAACCCTTCAACTGCTAAGTGCTAAACAAATCTGCAGGGAGGCTCCTGGCTGCTCTATTCATTCAAGTAAAACTTCACTAGGAATGCAAAAAAGAACCCACAATAGAGATTGCCAGTTCTGGCTAGTTCCTTCCCGGCTGCTCTATAACTCCCCCATCCTGTTGCAGTTCGAGGGACATCACATTTTGTCCAATCAAGTGAGAGAAGTGATGTATGTCCCTCTGAGGAGAGGTAGTAAAGCAGCCATCACCTCTTCATCTCTCTCTTCCCTTGCTCTAGTAACCTTGGGAACTATACTTTGCGGACGGCATACTTAGAAGATAGAGGGGGTCCATGAACATGTGCTCTGTGTGAATGAGAAATAAATGTTATGTCTAGCCACTGAGATTTTGAGAGTTAAGTCTGTTGCAGCAATAGCCAGCGGTCACTGTCATGATTGGAACAGAAGCATTGATCAGTAAGAGACAGGCCATATCCACTTTTGGGATACGAGAAGCTAATGTCAAACTCTCCTCTCAGGAGTGTCCCTTCAGTCAAGAGCTCGATCCATTCTGCTCAAAGCTTTTATTTTAATTAATTAATTACTTTTGGTGGTACTGGAGATTGAACAAAGGGCCTCGTACTTGGTGGACAAGCACTCTACCACTTGAGCCTTGCCCCAGTCCTCAAAGGCTTTTAATTCTGATTGGAAATCAACTCTCCTAGTGAAGAGAGAACAAATCCTTCCGAACAGAAAAGTTCCTTTTGTTACAAAATGCATTTATTTCCAGCCAGATAAAATTCTCCAGTTGCATATGTGGTTACACATTATAAGGTCCGTCTTTTCTCTAGCCCTCTTTACAAGATCCACTTCTAATTATTAAAGTGTATATCAAACAAACTGTCTCTGCAAACATAACTTAAATAAACTGCTAATGGAGAAGCTGTACATCTGGTCATGGATACGAGTGGCGTGCAGTTCCTCACTGATGAGTCCGGAGCCATAATCAGATTCCACAGGTCAGCGGGCAGCATGCACTGGAAGCTTGCCTGTTTGTCTGTGTTGTGGCGGTGACCCTTCTGTGAAAAAGAAAGTATGTGTAGACAAAGAACTGTGGCAGAGGCAATGTGGAAAGGCATGTCACAGAATGCAAACACCATTCAGGTAAATTAGTGGAACCCAGAATGAATGAAAGCTTTATGAAGGTAACTATTGTTTACGATACTGGGCATAATGACACCTTATGGACACTCAATGGACTTTCAATAAATATCTAGCTAATCAAAGTAAGGGTGAGAGAACCTGTTGTGGCCATTGTCTTGGTGCCCAGTATCTGTTTTCACACTGGGCTTTAAGTTGGGGACTTAATTAGGTACACCATTTTTGTTTGTTTGTTTCTTCAGTGTAAATCATTACTTGGAAATCTATTCATTTCCTTAGAAAAACCTTTAAATTCTTCATTAGCATTTAGAGTCTTCTTGCAGACTGTGGTTTTAGGGGTTCATTGACTTAAAGAACACAAAGTAGTCCACAGAAAGTCTTGATTTGTCTCTTACAGTAAAAGGCCTGTTTGGCTCAGAACTTCTAGGACCTACTTTATTCTTCATGCCTTCTCTCTTTTTGGCTCCTGTTAATATCCCAGGTCTGAAATAGCCATGGAAACTCATAGATTGAACATCTATGTCTTCATAAAATCTCATTTCATTATCAACTAGTCCCAGAACTACAGCTCCCTTGGGACTTGAAATAGTTGATCTCTTGAAGCTCCATCCTTCACAGAGTTGTGAACATTTGTTTTGAAGGTAAAGTTGGTGTTCTAAGGCGGATGCTGGGGAGTTCCCACAAAGGAAATTCCTGGAAAGTCTCTATTCCCTTTTGATTCTCATACCAGCTCTCTTTCCCCATAAGGCTATGGTTGCAATTCTGGAGACACATAGGAAAAGTTTCTAAACTCATCCTGGTTAATCATAGGAAGATGTCCCTCATCAATTGGAGTTAAAACTGGCTCTTCTTTTATGAAGTCAGGGTCAAAATTACTGACATCTTCTCGAGATTTCTGTGAAAAAAGGGAAACAAGGTCAGAATTTATGTACCTGAGACTAACTCATCTTGCGTGGGACTCAGCCCATTCCAATGAGTTCAGAGTTCTCTGTAGCTTGTTCAGCAGCATTATTTACAGTTGTGATCACTGCGATTAAACAGTACTTTATAGCAATTCCAATGCAATGTGAATTATTATGGCATTTGGTAACCACCGATTCACTCACCCCATGAAAATCTTGCCGAGCAGGCCAACCTTAGACTGGGAGGCTTAGGACTTAATTTGGTCACTAAACCAATTGGCTCACTCACCCTTTATTTCTCCATTTTACCAAAGTGCCATTTCCCAGCAGCCCTCAGTGAGGGGCAGATGAGCTCCAATTTGTCAAGGCGTTGCGTAAGTTCACACTCACCTCACCTGCTTGTACACAGTTCTACACATGTAAAGAGCTGTTGTTAAAAGACTTCTTGGCAATGCTGACCTTAGAGAAAAACTGCCTATCATTTCTTTCACTAGAAAGATGTGTTACTCATTCCTGGGCTGGTTGTGTAGTCAGGACTATGGGTTCTAGCTTCTGAAAGCCAAGTTATCCCCAATCTCAGAGGAGCTGACAAGAGTCTATCCATGGAAGGAACTGGCTTTACCTCTGGTTGATTGGTATCCAAAGCCTAGCAGACGAGCACAGACTAAGCTTACTGTCTGCTTGAGAAGTTGCATATGTTATATCTTTTTTGAGGGGGAGAGCAGGTTGGAATTATATCACTTGAGCCTTACTCCCAATCCTTTTTGCTTTAGTTATTTTTTAAGGTAGGGTCTTGTGTTTATGCCTGGGGCTGGCCTGGACTTTGATCTTCCTACCTATGGCCTCCCACCTCGCTGGCATCACAGGCACACACCACCATGCTCAGCTTATTGATTGAGATGGGGTCTTGCTACATTTTTGTACTTCTCTGACTTGATTCAATGATACGTCTCTCTCCATCCCATGGACCACCCCTCCTCCCTGAAACTCTTGATCTCTTGCTATCCTGGCTTCTTTGCCTTTCTACTGTGGCTTTCTTGACCCACAGATAAACAAGAGCTCAGCTCTCAGACCATGAACTGGGTCACCCTCAGGAGGGCTACCCCTCTTGCTGCATAGCTTAGAGAGGTACCCCTGGTGCTCTCATATTTCACCAAAAAGGCTTGGCCCATTCTGGTCTGAGCTCTGCATCACAGTAGCTATTATAATAAGTCCAGGCTCTATAAGCCAAGGAGCCAGGCTCAGCAAAGGAATATCTTATGCCTTCTGTGCTTTCTTGGGAGCTTATGAAAGGCACAAATGGTGCTTAAGGAGCATGAGGATATTGGCTTAGGAATCATGACTTATCAATTACCTAACTCGTTGGGGAGAAACCTACAACATCTCAGGCATCTTAGACCCTACAATATTTTAACGTTGGTTAAGGAAGGATGAAGCCAGGGCAAGCAAGAGATGAAAATTCATGAGAAATAACTGGTACATGGAGAGATGCTATCTCAGGGGCAAGGAGCCGAGCTCCTCTTGGGTAAGACTGCCCTGTAAAAGTGTCATGTGAACTTCTACTCTGTCACTCCACAGGGCACACCAGCTGCCCAGTTGGACTTTGGTCATCTGAAGAAAGGGGAACGTCTACGCTAATGGTCTTGACACTTACGATTCTGGGTCGGAAAGGTGGTTCTATCTGGCGATGGTTCAGTTGGGCCCAGTCGATTTCTTTAAAGAAAGGATGTCTCAAGATAGCATGCTCACCTCCCTGAGTCAGGCTGCCCAGGCGCATGCTGGGGTTCTTGGTCATGAACTGAGAGAGAAAGAGAGAGTCAATTATTCATTCACGTATAATCGCTGTGTCACAAGACAGCAGGCATCAGCCCTGGCAGACAAGCCTATGGGAGGCGTTCTGGCTGACGTTGCTTAACTAGCTGGATTTTCCATCCTGGGCAGCACAGCCAGTATGAATCATGCCTTAAAGGCGCAATTGCCTGTGTGGATTTATGGCCTTCCCCTGTCCATTTCAGACATGGCCACTAAAAGAGGACTAAAGGGTCCAGTTTTCTTTTTCTGTAAACACCATGTATTTTTCTTTCCTCTTTAAAGAAAAGAAGCTCTTTATGAAATAGTATGCCTCTCTCCCACACTGCAGTTGTGGACAGCAGGCATCTTATGAATGAGGCTACTTTTAGGAACAGCCGTGCCATTTTCCAGAGAGACCTGCCCAGCTGGCCAGGATTCCCGCTCTCTCACAAGACCACAGACAGAAGAGTGAGAGTCATTGTTTTTGAAGACCTGTGTGAAGAAGTAGCAAGGATTAAAAAAAAAAAAAAAAAGCTTAAAAGTTCTGTGTTTAGGCTCTAGGAAAAGCAAAATTGGGTACTTTTATTTATGCAGCAAAGATATTATAGTCCGAGATGAAAATATTTTTTCTTCAAGATGGCTCTTCTTCCATTTTGAAATAGGTTTACTGGATAAGAATTTAAATAGGTGATGCCACATATTCAAGAGATGTTTGTATATAAATTCTATCTTCGTATCAATTCAGAAATTTCCTTGATGCTCAGCTCCTATCAAAGTATTTTGGGCTAACTCTGCTTTCACAAAATGGCCTTGGTGTTTTGATCATTTCCTGGCCAAGGACTCATACACAGAACAATTCACTTGTCATGGCCCAGACTATAATTCTTAATTTCAAAGACAGCTAATTTAATTTCCCATTTCAAAAAAGAAATTGACTTGGATAAAAAGTTCTGGTATTGGTTTGGCTTTTATTTAAATTGTCATCTTTAAACAGATTTGTGACAACCCCCACCCCAAGCACCCCTTTTCCAAGTTCGATCTGTGAACACAACGGTGTTCCCAGAAATGTTTTCGGAGTAGATTTTACAGAGTAAATAAGAGGAAAATCTTGGTGATGGTGCAGACATGAAAAGGTAGCATTTGAAGGTGTTGGAGGTGACTACGGCTGCCATGCCAGGTGGCCAAAGCTGCAAGCCTCCAATATTGGTTCAAATGAAAATAATAATGTTGAGGAAGGAGGCTGCAAAACTTCCCAAGCAATCGTCAGTCTCACAGAATCTGTATGTAAAGTGATTTAAAAGAGTGTCAATAAAAAATGAAGACACTAGTGGGGTTTAATGGCTTTTCTCTCCAAGTGTCAAGGAATTAAAAGCCTCAAGTGGTGCTAGACTGGAGGTGAAACCCAAAATAAAATAAGCATTCAAATACAGACAGGTCCAATTAGAACGGTTTCTACTCTAGGGACTTCTCATGGTCAATGTGGATTTAGAAAATCTGTACCTTGTAAATTACTCTACTACATAAGAGCTGGAAGTTCCCACTGCTCAGGATCTTCTGGGTAAACTTCCTTCTCCAGAAGGAAGGGGAAAGTACTTACAAAAAAGAAATGAGTAGATTTCTCTCCATGGGAAAGTCAGTAGGATACAATCCCTAATGGATGAGCAGTTGTGATTCTGAGAACTAATTAACAAATAACAATGCTGCGAAAAACTCAGGAGACAAGGATGACAGAACAGACCCAGATGGCTTGTGGGAAATTCCCAGGCCTGCCAATGATGTCAGTAGAGGACATTTTGTGAATGTGTGGGTACAACTTGTACTTCTGGGCAAGAAAAAGAGTGCAGGACTATATGCCAGAGTGGCAGAAGCCCTGTTGTCTGAGAGACTTTGCCCATTCTTCTCTGCCCTGGCACTAAATCCAAGCTTCCAAGGGGCACCGTGGCAGAGGCACTGTATGAAGACAAGCAGACCAAATCACAGTGGTTCCTTCTTTGAAAACCACATCCCTGAAATAGGGAGCAAAAAGAATAACCATTTCACTAGCATGATACTTTCTCATGGTGTTCTGATCAATCCTGTTCAATAACCAAATGGCTTTGTTTTGACTTTTAATATCTTGGTTTGGGCTCTTTAGATGAAGTCATCCTCACATTAAAAAAAAATCTTTCTATTTACAAAGGTTGAGAGGGTAACTGGTGAATGCAAGGCAGTGCACTAGACTTCCTAGGGTAGGGGGCTCTGCAGATGACAAGACACTGTCTCTCTATCAAGGCATGAACCAAGGGAAGGGGAAGAGGCAAGTGAACTTTAAGGCACCGATGAAATGAAGAGACTTAAGACAAAGTGCTGTGGAGCTTAGAGAAGGTCTGGGTGGGTGGTAAGAAGGTAAGTGACAGTCTCATGGAAGAGGTGGCATTCAGCACAAATGAAGAAGAAGAGATGAAGAGGCATGAAGAAAGAAAACAGTCATGCTTGAGGGCACAGCCAGCAGAGTGCAGATGCGTACAAGCACCTGATGTGCTGGCAGAGGAACATATAGTCTGGTGCAGGTGGTACACTGAGATGGGTGAGGAAATGTGTGGGCAGCCAGTGAGAGCCATTAAAAGTGAAGGCGAGTGATAAGAAATGTCCGTGATTTAGGAGATGACTCTGGCCACAGGGTGATGAATAAATCCTGCATGGAGAGTAAGGATTGGTGGCGGGGTGAATGAAGCTGAGACCACAGCTGAGTTCAGAAACTCAGAGAGCCTCTAGTTAATGGGAAGGGAGAAATGGGAGCAAATTCTAGAAGGCTTGGGGAAGAAGAATGAGTGCAATTCACTAACTGCCTAGGGCTGGGATGAAGGGTAGAGTCAAGATCACAGTGTCCTTTCTGGCTGTCTGATGGAGCGGGGCGGATTGAGTAACAGAGGCAAGGAACAAAAGAGGAGTAACGGATCATTATCTGAAATATTAGTATTAATGGCAGAATCAGTAGTAGTGATATTTTTTTTTAATCAGGGGAACAAAGATAAATACAACTAACCCTTCTTGAGATTGTGAAAGTTGTCAAAATCAAAATGGAGTCACTGTGTCAAATCCTAACTAAGTAAAGAAAGGTGGGAGGTTGTGAAAGGGAGGTGCCTGTGTATGTGTGCCTTTATGACAGAAGACTTGCACAAAGGCCACCACAACCTGACACAGAAAATACTTCTGCAAGGTTGACCACCCCACAAGGGACTGATGTCACCCTTATTATTGATCTTGTAGCCAAGGATTATTTCAAGAAAATTTGTAGAATCCTCATGTGCCCTCTAAAAACTTCCCCTTGAATATGAAAACAATCTCTTTGAATAGGCCCACAGTTTACTATGGCACACACATTGCCACTGCAATGTCAAATCTTAAATCAGCTTATTAATCTTTGGAGAATGTCTGTTTGCTATTTAGTTTGACTAAAGGTCTTAAGAGTTGCTAAGCCTGGGAGGTTGATGAGCTCGACTTGGCATTTGAGGTGTACAGGCACTCCCATGGAGATGACCAGCCCTGTAAATGTGGGTTTGCAGCCAAGGTTAGAGAGCTAACTCTCAGAGATACTGGTATTTCAGATGAGAGGGCTGAAGGTGGGAAGGCAGGCAAGATTGCAGTAGATGAGACAGGGAAGAGAGGGAAGGAAAGAGGGAGAAGGAAGGAAGGAGAGAGAGAGAACAGAACTGAGACTGCCTGTAGTTTTTAGATACATTTTTAGTCCACAGAATGTGTTTTTTAAAATAATTTTAATTACTTATCAAGAATTAAAAAACCTGGAAATGTTACATGTTACATCACATAAAAGTCAGGTTTTGCAACCTTTTGAGAAAATGGGATATTGCAGAACCAGAGTGCTGGGCTTGCACTACTTCTTCTTCAGAGGGATGGCCGGCAGTTGAGCTGTGGTGGGCATGACATTCCCAGTTGGCCACGTGTCTCACCACTCCCTATTGCCTCACACCTGGCTGGCTTCACTCACTGACTTTCATGGCTCCTGAGTCCTGGCACAAAGGAAGAAACAAGCCAGGTGGCAGTGGGTGGGGCTCATGAAGAAGCCAGAGGAGGATAAATACCAGGAAACAGGAACCATCCCGAGGTGATACTAAGGACTTTTGAGGGCAAGTGGCTTGTAGCCCCTCTATGACAACCCCTGTCCAAAGATGCTGAGCAGGGCATTAAGGAAACATTTCCCACCAGTCCCAGGCCTGAAATGGGTCATGGCACTCACGGGTGCAAGCATGTACAGGTGCAGGCCATCCTGGCTGGCCATAGGACTCTCCGTGGACACCCCATTCCCACTGCTGTGAATGGTGACAGCATAATACTTTTGTGGAAAATGTTCTCAATTTGCTTATGTCCATAATGGGACCCAAATGCCAAATAAGTTAAAAGCAATTCTGTTTCAAGCAATTCCTTTCGTCCATGTCTAAGTTCACTCTTCAAACTTGCCTCACCTCAACTGACCTCCTTGACTATGGTCCAAATGGAAAGTCAGCCCAAAAGGAAAACAATGTGACTGAGTGGAGGATTCTTACACATTTACCAAGGGAAGCAGAAAACTTCCTAGGTCAACAAGAGCACTTTATAAGCTGCAGAGAGTGAGTTAGGCACCCAGCGTAGAAAGTCTGACTCTACCCCAATTTAAGTGTCACCCTGGAGAGCAGGAGAGGGGTCAAGGTCTCATGGATTCACTTTACATACTCCTTCCTTCTGTAGCCCTCATGCAAGTGGAAATGAATGACAGCTACTGAAGGAATCAGAGACACACCTGCCCCTGGGAATGGGATGCTCAGCAGTCCTTTCCAGGCTAGACAGGAGGTGGACCATAGAGGAGGGCAATCAGCTGTGCTCCCTCCGGAAGGCAGCTCCAAAGAGTGATGTAGGCTAAGTTTGCTCGAGCATGTCCTGGGAAATCTCCAAACCAGGGAAAGGTACCTGAAGGATATGGGGTCTCCTCTGATACGGAGCAGAGGTTAACTGCTCTGGCTTTGCTGTTCCACTACTTATGCTTATACACCAACTTCAGCACGGAGGAGCTATGTGGCCTTGGACTAATTCCTTAATTTCTCTGGACCCCAAATGCCTTTGCTATGAAACGGAGGCTTTCCCATACTTAATAGGTTATGGCGAGTACATGAGAAAATCAATATAAAGTGCCTGGCGCAAGGAAAAGACCTCGAGAAATAACAGTACAGTAAGATCTGTTAAAATCACTTGCAGGTCCATCTTATTCTACTTCAAGACTCCAAGAGAAGACACTAAAATCTGAGGTCAGCCTTGACCCTGAGGCTCATTTGGCCTTCCCTTTTGCTCCATCTTACAGCCAGGACAGATCAAATAAGATCTGGGTCTGTTCTCACAGTCCCAGGCCCTAACTGTGGAGTAGCTGAAATGGTCTTTGGAAAACAACTTTCTGATAGCAGATCTTTTCTAAGCCAATCTTAAAAAAAGAAAACAAAAAATGCTGATGTGCATTACCAATAGATGGGAGGCACCAAATTCAGAATGTGGCTGCAATCGAGCTGCTTCTTGTGTCCAGTGTCTGGTACAGGACAATCATGTCTTGTGGGATGGGCTACACATGAGGAGGTCTTGGTTTTGAGTTGTTGGATGTTCCAGATGACAGATTTAAACTAACTCTGTATAAATGTGAGTCTTGAGATAACAGGATCCAAATGGACTTTGAAACTCATTAAAATGTAAGCAATGGTGAAAAGTACTTTTTTTCCTCTTTCAAAATATGTCTGATTTCATAGGAAGGGGACTAGTTATATAAATAGAGCAATTAGTCTAGTAACAGTTTCTTCCAGGAGCCAGAAAACACTGAATTTTCTACCTAATAGTTGGATTTGGCTGTTGGGCAAACAGAATGACCTTCTTTTTTCATTCCATTTCAGACCTTAAACAAAGGCAGACAGAGTTAGCAGCTCATACTGCCAAGCCAAAGGGAAGGAAACCAAGCCACAGGACATTCCTGTCAATATTCCAGGGAGGCACTCCTAAATGGGAAGGAGGCATTTTATGGCTCCAAAGAGAGTCCGGGGGAGGGAGAGCAGAGAAAGAGAGCGGGACACAGAACAGAGACTGTTTCACTGTCACCACGGCCAGCCTCGCCATGGGCACACAGCCTGATGGCCACCCAGGGGCTAACAAAATGTGCCTCTTATGCATGGTGCAGGTATGTCTGGCTTTTGCTACTGTGCAGTCTGACTCTGACCCAATTGTGAAGTCCAATCACCAGCCTTGGGCCTTTCACACCTTTTCTACTGGTGAAGGTGTGGGGGGCATTGACCTGGGAATGACTTGTGCCAGCAGCACCTTCAGGCTCAGGACAGTGGTCACAGAGGGATGGGGTGAAGATGTCAGTTAGTGGATGAGGCATCACAGGAGAGGACAGAAGGTAGGGCCTTGACCTGATGTTGGTAAGCCACTTTTCCATAGAAGGCAGAGGCAGACACTTGAACCTGAGATGAGACCGATGAGAAGCCACTGGTGGGATGGGGCTTGGCAGGGTAGAAAAGAGCTCTGAGGAAGCAAACGCCATTTTCTCCCAAGTTCAGGCTCTTATGCAGAATGGCGCTGCTATGGAATGCTGGACGAGCCAAGAGGAAAGCCACTGTATCTTGCTCCAAATGGACCTGGATGGAATTTACTTGCAGAGCTGGAACTAGCAATCTGCAAATCTATGGGACTGGACTGCCCTGCCAGGTGTCCAGACTGTTTTGGGAAGGGACAGTATAGGAATGGAGTATGTGGAGAAAAGAAGGGTACAGTTCTTGTAACTCTTATCACTTACTAAGTGGTAGGCATTTCCACTATATATGTATGTTAAATACTCTGTATTGCACCTGATAATTGATTTAAGTGTTTGTTTCAAATTAATTCTAGGTAATCTTTGGAGCGACCATGATTATTGTTTCCATTTTTTCAGATTTGGAAACAGAGGAAGAGACCCATCTGTAACCTGCCCCAGGCCACATGGTTTGACAGTGGGTGGGCCTGGGATTCATACCCAGGCCTGTGTGACAGCAGAAGTTTTTGCTCTCAGTCACTATGCTTCACTTCTGAAGACTGCTGAACTTATTTGGATTCTGGGTTGAAGAGCAGTGTGGACAAGACTTAGGTTGGGAAGAATCCTGGCTCCACTCCCAGGACTTCACCTGGATAAGTGTTCACAGCGCTTGGTGGATCCCTTTGGCTTGCACTGCCTCTCCTGGCCCATGTGACACTGTCTCCCCGATTCATAGGGGGAAAAGTGGTTGTGAAGTGCACCCAAAACAGGTGCTAAAGGACGGGGGAGGAAAGTGTTAGTCTTGGGAAGAGTCTGAGCCATCTTTCAGTCTGACACCAATTTTACTTTACACAACTGAGGGTCTTGAGTTGAGAAGACAGAAGGACACTGCTGTGTTTTTAAGTGTCTGAAGAGCTGTTGGCCAGAAGAGTGATTAGTGGCCTTTAAATGGAAGAAATAAGTTCAGGGGAAGAAGACACAGGAGACATGTATAAGTCCTCATAAGAACAATTTTTTAAAGGTTCTTTTCAATACTCAATGCTGTTATGTTACAGAAGGGGCTTTCCTAAGAGAAACAGGACTTTTTATTGGAAATGTTTGAAGCAGAACCTGAATGATCTGTCTGGCACCAGGTGGGAAGTGAGAGCAGTGTCTACCGTGATCTCTGCCAACTTCAGGAGCAGTCTCAGCCTTTTTCTCTTCTTTTCTTGCCTTTGTCATTAAAACTCTGGGAGAGAAAAGCTGACATTCTGAAGATAACTGTTCCTCACTCCCTCAGTTGCAGATGCCATGTTCTTAGGGAAGTAGGCTTTTCTTTATAAAAAAATAAATGAAACTTGCTCTAGCTGAACTCACCAAGCTAGTTATTGAAGGAGTGGACATGTGAGTATGTGGGTATATCTGAAAATGCAAGTGGGTCAATGACTTCCCTAACAGGTTATAATCAACCCACACCAGAATATTCTGTGACCTATCTCCACAGACACACTAAGCACTGTGCTTTATTTCCTCCTAATAAAACCCAGTACAACAAGTGCCCTGTGCTCTTCCTGTTCCCACCCTGGGGCAGAACAGTGCTAAATCCGTAGTGGACTGTTGGCTGTATTTTCCTCTGCGATGGACATATATTTTCCTTTTCGTGGACATCCATTCAGTTCCTTTTCAATGCTGCCAGTACACTGCCTCTCCCGTGTTTTGTAAGCATAATTGCTTTTCTCAAATCCTAAGCCATCTCATGGCTCATGTCACGTGACAGTATTGGTTAAAACAAGTAAATGTCAGAGGTGAGTGCCTGAGATGGAAGCTGAAGGTCATGCCCTTGAGCCAACTCCGATGCCTTTGTTGGCCAATGGAATTTTATTCCTGGAATTAGTCTCAAACAGCTCTGGCTGATAGAGCAAGTTCCAATGCTCTCCAGTAACTTCCCAGTGTTAAAGGAAGTTAACTTCTGCCCCCTCCCCCCATGCCCAAGCCATACAAATGACTGCTATCTGGACACCATGCCTAAATGTGGCTATTAGAAAGAAGTGAGTACTGGAGAGGTTTATCTAGAGGTACATGCAACCATGTCCTTTGTTTCCTCCTGACAAAACTTAGGTCAATACCCTCCATTATTCTGGATATACATTAGCTTTGGTATCTAAACTGAACCTGATGATCAACTGGTAGAGATTATGGATCTTTGATAGTTGGCAAGGAAAATGGAAAAAAAAAGTGTATTACTTCTGTTCATAGGAGTTTTTCTAACTTAAAAAGCTCTTCTGACTCACAGATACTAGTTAGCAAATCTCCAAATAGAAAAAAAGTCTCCATGATCATTTTACGAAATCTTTGACATCTTTATCCTTCTAGCTGGAGATGGAGATGAATGAGATGTGGTGTGAGTGCTCATTAAAGAAAATCTTTACCCTGCTGCCTGCAAATAAAACAGGAGGACCTCTATTCTTAGGAAACCTACAATCTAATGAGGGGGAAAGAAGAGAAGAACAATAGCTTTAATAAAAATACATGGTTTTAAAAAATCCCCACCAAATACATAGTCTCTGGGCAGCTCAGCAGTTTTCTCTTATAAGCCAACAGTAGCTGTGATCTGAGACTTAATGGTTCACTTCTGAAAGGTATTGACCCCCCTAGGAGTTTCAGTAGACACTCCATCTCCTCTTATGGGATTACTTTCAGGCTGCATGTCAACCACCCCTCTTATTAAAAGGGTCTTTTGATAACTTTCTTTTGGATTGTCCCCAAAACAGTATTAGAAAAATCAGCTCCAATGACCTGGAGTTGGGTTCTTTGCATTACTTGGGTCCCATTTTTCCTCCTCTTCCTCAGCCTCCTCCCAGCTTACCACCATTTGGCCCCTCCCTTTGACACTCCAACCTCTACTAGATGGTGGGGAGTTAGGAATGGAGAGGGTAACGGTCAAGGCTCCTTGAATGAATCAGCTGCTTGGCTGTAGAAGAGGATCCCAGCATTCAATGTGGTTTCCTCTTTGTGCAAAGAGGCAAGCAGGGATCCTGCAGACAATGCAGGGATGACAAAATCTCGTCAGTTTGATGACAGATAAACCCACACATGTACACACACACTTGAATTTTTGTGATGCTCAGAAACAAAAGCAACCTTACAATCTCCTGTTGATGCCAAGTTTATCATGGTGACTCAGGAGAGCGCAGCAAACTCCTTTCAGCACTTAGCTAAGCGGCCGCCTGTGTGAGCGTGGAGACAAGGGTGTTGACTTCACCTGAGTCAGCATAGAGCCACGGGATTTCTCACAGATGCTGACTCAGCAAGGAGCCTAACCTCTGAGCCGGGTATCACCTTCCAAGCTCTGAGACACGTGAGGACCTCCCCCAAGCCTTCCTTAAAACGGGTAAAACTCAGACAAACCTCAGAAGCTCAACACAAACTATTTTCTTTTGTGTCATGATAATCAGCATTCTGGCATAATTCAGTGTCAGCCTAGGATGGTAACAGGGAAATAACAGCAAACTTGTAGTATTTACTTTAAAGGCAATAAATAAAATGTTAAAATAAAATCTTTAAGGTCAATACCGTGGAAAGTCTATACTTATTCTTTATGCAAATGTGTGTATCTTTGAATATCTTTTTTGTGTTAACTTCTGAGGATATTGCCATTTTTAGTAACTTACTCTCTGAGGTGGGGCTGTCTGGAGATGCATGTGTGAATATTAACAGATATATTTAAACCAAAGATAAGGAGGACAAAAGCCAACTAAGAAAACAGCTCCCCATTGGGTTATTTTTAGTTGTGGGGTTCACTGGCTCATGATTTGGAAATTTATTTTCAGATAGAAGTCCTGGCCTAAAAACTGTGTGTCTCCTAACTACCTACCTCTCCAACCAATGACCGTGCTCCATGGGAAGTGCTCTCATAGGTAAGTCCTTTGAACTCTATCTATGTCTTTATAAGACTTCTGGACAGCCACACACAAAGAACTCAAATATCCACAGCCTTGGGGGTGGCAGAGATGGAGAGAGTAGTGATAAAAGGGATGACAAGAAGGGTAGGTGTAGGAAAGTAATATTGGATTAGGAGTCAGAAGAGGCTGGGGCCTGTCCTGTCAATTCCTCAGTCTCAGAGGGACAGTGGGGAAAGACACTCTGCCTTCTCCACTCTGAACTCAGGGGATTCCCTACCACTATTTCACAGATGAAACACTGACGTCTTTAATACCTATGACTCTACAGTGTGTTACATAAATGGAGCACAAACATTTCTACAGATGTAGAATAATAATGCCTTCTTTTAAAAAAAGTAAGAGAGAAATTCAAAAAGCTTTTTCTTCTGAAGGGGAAAAAAGGCATGCAAAATATCTAATGTACATCAATTCCAGGAACAGTCCTGTTCTTACATTTAAAAAAAATCATAAAATACCAGGAAGTCATGTCAAGATGATGCACAGTGCTGACAGAGGGGCTGTGAGGGTTGCTTTGGAGATCCTGGTTCTTCCTGTCTCTCTGGAGGGATAGGGCTGACCCAACAGGGCAGTAAAGGACCCCATAGGGTCACAAGGGCATCTTGGGGCAGAATCAGCCCAGGAAGACTCTCATCTTCTCTGTTTTCTTTTTTTACTTGCTAAAAATACTTCTTTGGGGGTACACTGAGCTGCTGACTTGGGGGCTGAAGGATACTTCTTGAGAGGACATGGAGACTCTTCAGGGATGTTGAAGAAATGAATGTGCTAAAACCCCTCTGGTTCATTTTATCTACAGCATAAAAATGATCAGGGTGATGTCAGCTCCTAATCCAGAAACCTGAGATGTTTGTTTTGTCTCAAAAGATATAGCTGGGATCCACAGGAGAGCTTTATGTGGTTCACACCATTTGCTCTTTCTGTATATGGTATTATTAAATCATTTCCTTTCATTCATGAAGGCTGGGCTCACTTTTTCTAGACATTTCTATAGAAATGTTTCTTCATCTGCACACACCGGGCTTGTGCAGGAAATTCATTCGTATATTGGTGTTCACATTTTTCTATTTTGTAAAGTTTCAAATGGATGCAGGTAGGGAGGACAGTAAGATGACTCCATGTGCCCAGCACTCAGACTTGGTGTACTGATATGTGCCTAGGCTTGCTTCACCTGTTCTTTCACCCAACTTTGGATTGTTTTAAAAGAAATCCCAGAAATCATTTCACCTGCAAATACTTTTGTCTGTTGAGTCCCTCCTTCTATCATAACCAGAGTGAACTTTAAACATGAAAAACGATTTTGTCACTCTTGCTTGCTTAAAATGCTCCAGACCTGTCTTGGAACTTCAAAGTCCAAACTCCTTCCTCTGTCTACCATGCCCTTCAGCTTCTTGCTGTGTCTTCTCCCTCATCTTCTGCATCCCTCATTGTCCTACCCTTGGCTTGTGATACTCCAGCCACCCTGCCACTGAGTTACTCAAAGGGTGTCTCTTTCTCAGGACCTTTGCATATCTTAAGCCTGACGAATTACTCTTCAGCCTTTACTCTCAGCTTAAAAGTTATCTCAGCATGGTTTCCTCAGACAGCTCAGATCAGCTTAGCTTTGTCTGTCATGCTTCCAAAGCACCTTGCCTTTTTTCCCATCAAATTGTATATGGTTTTGTAAAACTGCTTCTTTTAAACCTCTTTGTCCTCTCCACCCCAACTAGGCTGTAAATTCCACAAGGCAGGAGTCACGTCTACCTTGCTCATCACCAGATCTCCTGCACCTTGCCCAGAAGCTGACAGTAGCATATTGTGGTTGCTACGTATCCATGTACAATACATGAACATTCATTAAATGAACACATAGCTCATTATCTATTTGGCTATTTACACCCTCCCCACGCGTCTGATTTAGATTGAAAGCTCCTGGACAAATAAAGTATCATTCTCCTAGGAATAAAACTCTAGCACAGCCTCGTGTATAATTAAGCACTTAATAAGTGTGATGATGTTACTGGATTGTTCAAGAATAGAATGGGGATAATGACACCTGTAAGTGTGCTGTGAAATTACTGCTCGTAATTTAACGATGCTAATAACTTGCTCTTATGCTGTGCATTCCACTTTGAAAAGGCTTCCATGCATGTTGCCTCATTTGAAGTGGGTACTGGAGCTGCTTGTCCCCACTGCTAACAGAGGTGAAGACTGAGAGCCACTTGTGGAAGTAGACTGAGGACTCATGACTCTAAGGCTAGCATTCTAATATGTCAATCCCTTTGCATCAATGGGACTATAAACTAGGGATTTGGACAAAATGTTTTTGTCCAAAATTTCCAGCTCTGCAATTCTGTGTTTATGTTTCTCATATACACAGAGTTCTATGAAATTAAGAGCAAAGGCAAATGACTACAGTCCAATCCTTGGTACTCAGGACTTCCCTACTGTTTTTAGGACTATGCAAGACACTACCAGTAGATTCAACTATTCATCTCTAGGAACTCTTGAAGTCACCATGATCACAGGATGCCTGACCAGGGGTGGCCATGAAATTTTGAAAAAATCCCTCAAATCTACACTAGGAAAGAAAAACAGTATAATTTGATCTAGCATTGTACAACAAAATAAAAGCCTGCTCAGAGCCCTTAAAAATGCCTAATCTTACCTACTTCTAACATGAATTCATTCCCCAAGCCTTCGTTATGTAGCCAAGGACCATGTGTTCCCACCTTGCCAGCACTACATCTGCTGGAGGCATCCGCTTTAGGATGAATCACACTGCATAACCACTGGCTTATTTCACTGGAAGCAAAACCAGCAGACATGTTGCAGCTTTTCATGTTTATATGATCAGAAACCATTCATTCCTGGCTTCCCAGCTGAATTGACTTCACTGCCCCAGGTCCCATCCTCTTTACTCTTCACCTCTCCCCTGGTCAACATCTACTCCCAGAGTCCACAGTGATCATCTCCAGCCCTCTGTCTTGCATTCCAGAGCCATGTGATCAGCTGCTATCTATACCACTTTCCAGACATCTCCCAGCTCCATCAAAGTTCACATGCTCTAAATTCATCTTTCCTTGTCTCCTACCCTGCACAGGATGCTCCAACAGTATAGAACTAATAACTATGGTTCTTGGAACATATATGCCACTTCCTTCCTCTGAGGCTTTGCATAAATCATTTCCTCTAACTAGAATGTTATTCTCACCCTTGTCTGCACACTGAACCTCATTTGTCCCTTAATGCCCAGTTTAAATGTCATTTCCTTTGTCTTATCCTTTTGTCACCATCCCTGTTCTGGCCTCCAGAGAAAGTTCTCCAAAGATGATTCCTCCTAGGCAGTACTCAAAGTATTCACTTACCTGTTCTCATTCCTACTTGACTATGAGCAACAGAGAAAAACCAGGTCTTTTCACCACTGCATCCCCAGCTCTAGCACAAGCCAAGTAAAGAAAGACACCTAACGAGCATTAACTGAACTAAATTAAGCATGGATTCCAATTGCCTAATACATTGGCACGGAGACTCATGTCAGGTCAATAGATTGATAATTATTTCTGATATTATGGCATTAGTCAAGTGTACGCTCTTTAAATAACAATTTAACTTATTATTATCATAAACATTATGCCTTACTTTATTGAACATTAAATAGGTGAGTGATGAGTGAGTAGTAAGTACACGCACCCTGGTAAATTCCTCTAGTGGCTAATGTTCCTGGTATAATAGGAACGAATGACATCACGGAGTAATTTGGGTGCTAGAAATATGGAACTCTAGGGGTAGGAGATACTTTTTAATGGGAAGTAGAAGAAAAATGGGCAACAATCCAGCTTAGAATCTTAGACTAGGAGTCAGGAAAATCTGGAATCTGATTTCTAGGTTTTTGGAGTTTCTCCCTTTTTTTAGTATAGCACATGGCATACACTGTATGGCATAAATATACATAAACCATGTACACCTTCTCCAGAACTTTTCATCTTCCCAACTACAACTCCACACTCATTAAACACAAATGCCCCATTCTCACCTTCCTCGAGCACCTGACCGGCACCATTTTATTTTCTGTCTCTGTGAATTTGACTATTTGAAGTGGAATCATACACTGTTTGTCCTTTTGTTTTTGGCATATTTCACTTAAAATAATCTCTTCAAGTTTCGTCCATGTTGTATCATGTATCAAAATTTCCTTCCTTTTAAAGGGTGAATAGTATATGGTGTATGGATAAACCATGTTTTGTTTATCCATTCATCCATTGAGAGACATTTGAGATGCTTCCTCCTTTTGGGATTGTAAATAACATTGTTATGAATATGGAGGTACAAGTTTCTGTTGGAGTCTCTGTTTTCAATTCTGTTTGGGTATATACCCAGAAGTAGAATTGCTGGATCATATGGTCATTTTATGTTTAATTCTTTTGAGGAACCACCTACCAAATAATTTTTCACAGTGGTTACACCATTTTCCCTCTGCATCAGCAATGCACAGGGTTCCATGTTATTTGCTTAAGAGATGTGCTGCGTGGCCTCTGGTGAGACACAATTTCTCTGTGCTTCTCATTTTCCTCATCTATAAAATGAGAGAGTAGAATGGACAATCTCTAAGGTTTCTTCCAGCAGTAAAATCATAATCTTGGCCTAATTACCTCAAGATGTGATTACAGCCAGGAAGCTGTCTGGATAGTTTATGAAGTATGAGTTGATACTTAAACCCATCTCCTATTACAGAAATGCAATAATTTTTCCTAGAAAAGGCAAAGAGTTTAGAAATCATTTCATGCATGCAGCTCTCCTAACAGGGGAGTCCACTTCTAGGCATGTGCCCTTTCCTGAGAAATGCATCAAGTACCCTTGCCCCCACACAGTTTGGTACATGATCCACACAGTAGCCCTATAGGACAAATACCCAATAACTTAGGTGAGGAAACTGAGGCATGGCAGAGTGAGCCATTTGCCTAAGGTCACATGGCAGTGGGAAAAAGTCAAAATCTGCTCTTAGACAACTCTGCTCAGAGCAGACAGGCTTTTAACCACCAAATCTGATACCTTTCCCTGTCCGCTGTTTCCCCTCACGTCTTGAGTTTCAGTTGTTTTCCTTGGTCCTATTTCCATTTAAGTGTCTCAGCCGTATGTGAGGTCTAGATCACTGTCCTCAGCTATAGCACTAAGTTTCTTAGTTTTAGGTATAGAGAGTAAAATATACAAAACTGTCCCAAGAATCATCAGTGAATTTTTTTCTAGTAATTTTATCTGACAGTTTTTAAGAGAAATTACTTCAAAAGCATATTCCTTGAAGGGAGTAAGAAACAGTATGCTTATTGTATACCTGTAAGGTTTACATACATTATTTCATTTAACCCCGATGATAAACTTATGGCCTGGATTTTATGACCTCTCCTTAATAATCAGGGACCCTGAGATTGAGAGAGAGAGAGAGAGAGAGACAGAAGCCCACCAACATCACTTAGCCAGGAAGTAACAGCGGTGGGAAGCAGAAGTGGCACCATGGATCCCCAGCTCCTTCCTATCTGGATGACCCCAGAGAGAGCACAGAGTGCCATTTAGGAAAATCACTGCTAGTTAAATGACACATAATGATCTCAGGTGCTGTCATTAGCCATGAGAGCAGCTGGCATTAGAAAGGAAGTAAAGAGATTGGTAGCTTCCCAGAAGAGGACCTGCAGGGAGAGGGAACAATGGAGTATCCACTGATGCTGAGATTCTCTTTAGATAAGGGACAGGAGGCCATTTCTTCTTAGAACCAAGACTGTAGAGGATGTTACTGGATAACACTTGTGCTAGTTACTAGAAGTATTTACTGTATATATACATTGGAGATTCAGCTTTAAGCAATTGGGCTTATTTGTTAAGAAGAAATGGTCTTAATAATTCTTAACCTTGCTTAGCATCTGCTCTAGGTTCTGTAAACCTTGGCTGAAGGGGTGATATCTAGTCTCTTTCAAGAGAACTCTGAAGTATTGGAATGAGGATGTCTCCCAAAAATGTGAAAAAAAAATTAAGAGAAGCAGATATGAGAGATGTCCAATCCAAATTGTGATGTGACCTTCCAGATTTCTATAAGCCTGGATGCAAAAGGTATGAGGTATTTATCAGAGAAGTGCTGATCTAGACTGGTAATCCCTAAAGGGAGAAGAACATCAATGTTTCTTGAGATGCAGACTGACTTTTATTTCCTATCCTCACAGTACACTTCAAGCATAGCGATCTTTATGCAGCAAGGCTAGTGATGGGCATTCCTTTACAGCTTAAAGTAGCATTTTCATTTGATTGTAAATTCTGGGATCACCCTTTCAAGTATCAAATCAGCTGTGGTAATTGGACTGAAATGTGCATCATGAAAAGTCATTTGTATTCTGGGTTGGCCGTTACAGGCCAAGGGGGCTAGCATGCCCTGGGAATCACAAAGAACCAGATTCTGGGTCATGGGCCTTAAGAAAGTAGTAATGCAAAACAAGCCTAAGTTTGCCACATGGGAAGCTGTGTTATCACAGCTTATGTTATCAGGGTTAGCCGTGGCCAGACCAGGTGAATACGTTCCCTTCAGGAAGTTAAGAAATTTCATGGCAAAAGTCCACACAGATAAGTCCTTCCCCATGATTTTTTTATTCATAAAATTATCAAAGCCACACTCTTGGTCTCCTCAGTCAAAAATTTCCACTAATTTATATAAATTGTTCTTATGAAAGCCTACCAGACAGTAGGTAATTGGTAGACTACTCCAAAGTATTTTATTTTTATTTCCACATGAGATTAGTGTTTTGTTTTGTTTTTTTTTAAATTTCAGGAGTATTGGCTCCTGAGCTCCTGAGAATCGAGTTATGTGTTGTGATTCACTCTGGCAATATTTTCCTGAGGAGGACTTCTGTGATTCTTTTTAAGTGACACAGAGAATTTTCAGAGGCAATCTTGCCCAGTACACAGTGACCTGTATACAAGATGTTCTCAAAATGGCAATAATTGTAAGGCTGGAGGTTTCCAAAGAGACAAGTCTTTCAGTAAGACAGCTAACATTTACCAAATTCAGCTTTTTGTTTCAAAGCACTGGAAAGGATATAACTTTTGGAAACTGAAAGAAATACAAATTGAGGACAGTTATCTATGGGATAAAATTCCATAAAATCCCATAGATACTACCCAACAGAGAATAGATTTTCTGCATCTTTCCCTAATGAATAAATTTTTAATTCATTTTTATATCCCTCTGTGTATTATAGGCGATACTACATTATTTTTTAACACAACTAATGTTTTCCAGAACTGACCTAAATTACACAAACTTTGTTATTTTTAACATAAGAGCATCAAATCCATGTTTCTTCCCTCATTTCAAAGTAAGGTAGTGCTTTGACTGCATTAAAAAAAAAAAAAAAAGAATTTCTCACCATGACACATTGTACCAGAATCCTTGGCTTGGCACCTGTCTTGCATAAAAGAATAACATGGAGGCCAAAGAAATCCAAAGATGTTTTAAGAACCTCCTTCTTCCTCTTCTAGCACTAAGGGAAAGTCTCCTTTGTCCTGTTCTTTGGACACTGGCAACAGAAACATAGTTGTTATCAAACAAACTGGGAGTGGAATCCACTAGATCCAACACCTTGGTATGGCCTGACCAAACCTCAAGCCACTTAAACTTAAGCCAGTTTAAATTCAGTAATTAAGAGAAAGAACGGACAAATAGGACTGCATCAAACTTGATTTTTGGCAAACAAAACTACCAACTGATATTGTACTTGGCCCACAAGTAACTGCTGCAGCAGAGAGGAGAAAAGCTGGAGAGAACTCCTTGATTCTTTAGCTCAAAAGACTCAAGCTGGTTTGCAGGAGCTTGGAAGCTGGCTGGATAAGGCAAACTTACAGATTTGAGGATCCCTGTGGCATCTTCATGGAGCCAGGTAGGGTAGATCACTTCATCATTCAGTATGGCCTCAAAGAGGTCATCTTCATTTTCAGCCTCGAAGGGCGCGTGACCACACAGCATCTCGTAGAGCAGCACGCCCATGGCCCACCAATCGACTGCTGGCCCATATAGCATCTCCTGGAGGATCTGAACAGAGGGGTCAGCATGAGAGGTGCCTTGTGCACCTGCTTAACAAAGGTGTTCTTCATAACTAGGGAAAATGATAGGTTAAGAAAAAAGTCTCCCATGCTGGTATGCATGCTTCAGCTGTCTCTATAGAATGGTTTATTTTCACTGTGGTTAACTCAGAGGTGTCTTCTCTTCAACGTGAGCAAACATTAGGACCTCTCAATCTAAGAGGATGGCAGATCTCAAACACAAAGAGCTTTGGAAATACTCTAAGGTGGAAGGAAAGGGAGACAGGGTTTGCTCATTCATATGGGAAAGACTCAAGAGCTTTTCTTTGGAAGTGCTACATCAGGCTGGAATTAAAACACTGAGTGAGTACAGCCAAAGAGGAAAATAGTAATGAGTAGAACACACTTTGTCCTCATTTAGGGTAAAGCCTAAAGCAACTGAAAAATTTACAGTTTTTTTAAACTCCAGTTTTTATTTACATGAACCTTGGACATTTTCAGCCCATTCACTCAATGAGCCATAGAGTCTGGAGGTGTCAGCTTTCAATGCTGTTGTGGCACATAAAAATAGCCCAGGGCATTTGTGGTCAGGGCTAAGTAGAGCTCAGATTTCAAAAGCCACACCAAGTCGGTGCACTCACCTCTGGAGCAATGTAGTCAGGTGTGCCACAGAAGGTGGCTGTGGTGACTCCATTACAAATACCCTCTTTGCACATTCCAAAGTCCGCCAGTTTACAGTGACCCTCGTGGTCCAACAGCACATTGTCCAGCTTCAGATCTCTGAAAGAAAGCAAGTGTAGCATGTGATAGGTTTGCCAGGCCCCAAACCACTCACCTGAGAGAGCAGATTCACAGGATGGGGGATGAGACCACAGTGTAGTCACCAGGGTTTTCTGCACACACTTCAGAAGGAATAAACTTTTGGGGAAAAATATATGTTAGGTCTCAGAAGCTGCTTCAGAGACCCCAAAGATTGGTCCTTACAAATGGGCTAATGTAGGAAAAAATGTAGGCTGTCCTTTAGAAACTGAGGGCAGAGTGAGGCTTTCACATACTTTTTATATCTTTAAGAAATGTACCCCTCCCCTATCTTCCACTCTAGCACCCTTTCTGCCCACCAGAGTTCACTTAGTGATCATGTATGGAGCAAGTGCCATTGTGTGCCAGGAAATGTGACAGACATCAAGAATACAGATATTTGTCCTTAAGAAACTTAAAATATAATGGTGACACAAGTATTTGCTACACTGTATACTCCATGAAGGCAGGTATCAGGTTTGTGGTTGTGCCTCACATTATATACTTAGCCCTCCCCACCCCATCCCCACCGCTCCCCACAGAGAGAGAGAGAGAGAGAGAGAGAGAGAGAGAGAGAGAGAGAGAGAGAAGAGAGAACACCAACTGCTATGTAATATCAGTGGCATAACAGAAGTACAAACCAAGGACTACGAGAAAAATGAGAACAATTAATTCCTTCTAATGCGAGGGCAGAGTGACAACTTTATAGTAGAAGCAGAAATTGAACCAAGTCTGAAAGCATGATTCACAGTTTCCCACTCAGAGAAGGGGGTGTGGGAAGGTCACTGTGGCAGATGGGCAGAACAGGTGCCCAGAGGCAGGCACAGAGGTGTGGATGTGCAGATGGGCTCAGAGAACCACGGATTGGAATGGGGTTGGGGAGTGAGACTGGTATGGGAGCCTGGAGCCATGAAAAATCCAGGGGTGGAGAGGAAAGTGAGGTCCTTCAAACTGCGAAGGCCCCTGAATGCTGTATTTAGATATTAGGCAAAGGAAAAGAAACTCCCTAACTAAGAAAGTAACAGGTTCCCAGTAGATACCCAGGGAGGTGGTAGGAACTGAGCCAGACACTGATCAATGGAGCGGAAAGAAGGGGTCTGAGGAAGGTGAAAGTAAGCAGAGCTTCCAAGAACGAGGACAGTAATGGGGCTTGACAGCCACTAAAATGACCAAGGAGAAGCAGCGGAAAGACGACTCCTGAGTTCTGTCTTAGAGCAGTGGGTTAGTATAGATGTTAATAACAGGAAAATGCAACATAGGAATAAGAACAGGGCTTGTGTAGGTACAGCTTGAGTTCGCAGAAGGCCTAGTAGATTTTGGGGAGCCAGGACAAAGGCACTTTCCACTCCTCTCTCAACCTCTCATTGCAGCATCCACTGGAGGGAAGTGAGTTTCCTATAGACCTGTTTGGTTAAAAGCCCTCCAGGTAGGCAGGAACATGGCTGCACACTGACAAAACTTCTGCAGGTGAAAGGCAGGGCTCTCTTAAAACAGCCTCCCCAGAAAGGCTTCAAGAACCTGGCTCTCCTGTTGCCAGCTATATTCCTCACTGTTACAGAGGGCAGTCTAACTAGGTCAAGAAAGAGTCCTGCAGACAATTGCCAGCCTCCCATGACAGTGAGAGAGGATAAGAACAGCGTCCTGGTCATGTGTGTTGGGAGGGGGGGTGCGGGTAAGGTGGGGAACATCTATGCTTTGCTTTTTAAAGGAACAGTGTGTTCAGAGAAAAACCGCAGGGCCTATCAGTGGGAAGGAACGCTAGGTGACCTGGAGATCTGCCCCAGCTGGAGATCTGCTGTTAACTGCCAGTGAGTGAGGCTGCTCTGGCCTTGGGCCACTTGGTTGGGACTGACAGTGTTCCCCTCCCTGTGGCATCTCCAGTGTCTATTGCTGATGGCTCCCTGAAGTCTCACATTTGCAGTGGGCTGTGTTGGGATCCTCATGGGTCTGAGACTAAAAGGTCATTGGCCTGCTAAGCCCCATGGAAATGGCTGGTCTCTGTCCAGCCTGTACCACATTTTGGTTGAGGGAGGGGAGGACAGGACTGGTGTTACTGGCTCCCACATTGTGTCCCATGAATTAACACAGTCTGGCTCTGCAGGTCTTATCACAGTAGTCACTAGAAAATGCCCAGGAATGAAAAAAACCCCAAATCAAACAAACAAAAAAACGATTTCCAGGAATCCCTGATGTCTGGTGAGCACAGCAGAGCTTTCTTGGCATAGACCTTCCCTCTGTCTTTGGGCTCCCTCTGTAGCAGTCTAGTTGTCTCCTGTGCCAGGAGCATAAGGCCCAGGTGTGCAGAGTACCTGTGTGCACACCTCAGCAAAGCAAACCCTCTCTGCCTCTAAACCAACCTGCTCTCCACGCAGAATCCTCTTTCCCACACAAGCCTGTTTTCGGGTGTGCTGCAATTTGTGGACACTGTTTTCTCACCGCACACACACACACACACACACACACACACACACACACACACACTGTTCAGCCCACAGGAAACTGGACCCACAGGAACACAGTGGGAGATAGGGAGTGAGGATGATGTGGTTATGTCACATGAAGAAGGCCACCACTGGGTATGTGGACTCCTAGTTGTTCCTTCACAGTGGTTTCTGACTCAGAGGGCCCTATTAGCACCTGGTCACCTATGGGACTGATGCCCAATATTAGTGAGGCAGTGACTGGCTAAGGTGAGAGACAGGAGCCTGTGGCCTCAGCAGAGAGCAAGAGCCTGGGATGCTGAGCTTGTGAAGTTGGTTTATCAATACCACATCCCACCTGGCAGTCCAGGCTATGCAGGTCTGAGCCCAGAGAACTCGCACTCACGTTTCTAAAAAAGGTGACTGAGTTTCTGAACTTTCCTGAAGCCGTTATGCCTGTTGAGGACTCGGGAAAGATCTTGGGCAACAGGAACAAGTGCTAACAGAGACCCACAACGGTCTGAAGAGCTGACCTGCGATTGCTCAAGAAAGCTTGTGACTAACATCGCAGGTAAGAGGCTTGATTGCTTATTACTCAGCTGCTGTCATGAGTAGCAGGAATTGTTCAGGGAGAGAAAAGTGCTTTGCAATCAGTTTGTCAGTCACCCATCGCAATTCCCTCAGCACAGAAGTCCTGGAACACAGCTCTCAGGAGACACACCTGAACAGCACAGGGGATATGACTCATCCTGGTCATAAGACGCCAGAGGCCACATAGGCAGGTTAGGCACTTTAAGCCTGACTTTTCAGTCTAATTTTAGGCATTCTCAGAATTGTACAAATCCTGAGGGAAATGCCACCGTGGGTTTCCCACCAGATACTGTCTAATAGGACAAAAATTTCAAATTAGGATCCCAAGAGGATTCAATTAAGAGTATAATAATCCCAGACTATCAATTCTGCCTGAGACCAAATATCTCACATCTCCTCTGTGAAGTCTGTTCTGATGTCCCCAGCCAGACATACTGATGTCAACTCTGCCCTTAAGAGTACCAAGTTCATATCCCTACAATAGCCCTCTCCACTGGCTTCCAGAGGCTCTATTGTGCCTCCATCATGTCTCCCCTTAGCAGGAGCCTTGCCTTACTCCTTCCTAGCTCCAGCTCAGTCCTGGCAGAAGGTTCTGCCCAAAGAGATAACTGGAAGGATTTCAGGTGGATACCAGGGGGCTCCCCTGGCCAACTCAAAGCATGTCTTATTTTTAGGGGCTGGAAGTTCCATAAAATTCACTGGGATCCTTGTTCCAAAGTAATTAAATTCATATAAAGGGGTATGTTTTACCCTTTCAAGACAGATTCCAAAAGGAAAATAGGAAACCTGAAATGGAAGTTCAAATTCTTCTCTTTGGTGAAGCTGGAGAAAGGAAACTGATTTTGAAAGGGGAATCATAGAGCCAAATGGAGCAAGCAGAACCCGTCTCTCCCTCCGTTTATACCCAAATACAAGAGAAGAGAATGGAGAGGGTTAATCAAACAAATCCAAAGCTTATTGAGCCATGTACAGCCACTCTATGGCAAAACCGTACCTTTATTGAAAAAAAAAAAAAGCAAAAACAAAGTTACTCTGTGACTCCCAATTTTAACTTGAAATGTGCAGAGGTCAGATTTTTGACTTTGGAATTCCTCAGCCTTGTATGCCAACATATAACTCAACAGCAAAACTTAACAAGGCTACACAATGAAGATTACAAGTTCATACAGGGCAAAGGCTCAGATCCTAAAATGCCAAAAACACAATTACGAGCTCACCAGTCATTAGCTCACTGAGCACTGATATTTAATAGCTAAAGCTTTTGTCATGCAAGCAAAGAAGGGTAGACAGAGCTATTTTACCCTGAAAGGTACATTGTTCTTGCTGGGTAAGCAAGGTTACTTAACATGCCTATAGTAGTTTCAGAGAGAATTCCCAGGTGGTTGAGGACAAAGAAGAGTCAAAATTGGATTTGTTTCCTCTCTGAGCTGTCCTGAGGGTAGTAAAACAGAATGGGATGAGTCCTTATGCTTCACTACTAGACTCAGTTGCCTCTCCAAAAGAAACAAAGGAAAGTGAATCGAGAGCTGGCTTCTTGAATGACACTGAATCTAGGAGGTTATTCACCTTCAGGAACTATTTTTTGTGTCTTCTTGACACTTTTTGTTGTTGTTGGCATACTGGGGTTTGAACTAAGTGTTTTGTGCTTGCTAGGCAGGCACTCTACTGCTTAAGCTACAACTCCAGCCCTTTTTGCTTTGGTTATTTTTGGAGATAGGGTCTCACTTTTTGACCAGGCCAACCTCCTATTTTACACTTCCCACAATCATTGGGATGACAGGCTTGTGCCACCACTCCCAGCTACCTTTGTGACTTTCATTGAAGAAAATGTCAAATATAGACAGAAGCATAGAGAATAATATAACTGATCACACAGCATCAGCAGTTTTCTGTGCAGGTTCAGTCTTGTTTCACCTGTGCATCTCCTTATTCCCTTCCTGAGCAATCTTTTTTTTTTAAAGATTAGTTCATATCCAAGACATGAACTCATCTCATCTGTATTCTAACAATGATTCTTTAATAAAATACAACTTTATATCAGTTATCATAAAATAGACAGTCGGTATATAATTGTCAGTAAACTGCTTTTTGTGATGTGTGTGTGTGTATGTATGTGTGTGTGTGTGTGTGTGTGTGTGGTGTGTGTGTGTAGGTGTGTGTGTAGGTGTGTAGGCATCCTGAGAACCTAGAAAAAGCTTTTGTGGATAATAATAACAGTGTCACCAGTACCTAATATGTATTAAATGTTTACCAAATGCTAAGTGTTTTATACATACTATCTTAGTTTTACTTAAAATAACCCTTTGAATTAGGCTGTATCCCAAGATCATATAGCTAGCTATGGGTAAAGTCAGAGTTTGAATTTAGTTCTGTTCACTTCCGAGGCTTGGGCTTGTAACACCTCCTTCTGTGTGACAGTGTTACTGGCCCATCCTCATGGTAGACTATTTTCTGAGAGGTTATTGAAACAAGAACCATCTGAGAGAATTGGTCAATATCCTAGATGACAAAAGGAATGCTTTCTGTACATCACTGTGAAATGCATCATCAGAATTCTGCAAAACTACCTTTCCCTCCTTTGGCAGGTGCACGGCAAAGAAGTTCTGTGGATTTTGTGCATCCTTGAGGGTGTAGAAATAAGTGAATGTATAGCAAATATTTCTTTAGTGTCCAAATATTCAGAAAATAATTTGCTACCGTCTTCTAAGGAGAAGGGGGTGGCATGTGGATAATTGTTAAGAGGTGGCATTTGTCAAGAGAATGCATTTAGATTATGATCTTAATTTCAAAACAAAGCTAGTTAGGGCTGGCTTTGTTTGGAGTGTCAGGATTTATACTTGAAAAAATTTAAAGCAAGACGCTTGTACTAAATTGGTAAAAGAATTTTGAAAAGTCAATGAAATAGTAAAAGTCTAAAATGTAGGTCCAGTGGAACACAGAATAGAGGACTTGGATATGAATCTACACAAGTATACCCACCACATTTTTGACAAAGCTGCCAAAAATATATGATGGAGAAAAGACAGCCTCTTCAACAAATGTTGCTGGGAAAAGTGGTTATCCGTCTCTAAGAAACTAAAACTAGATCTATGTCTATCACCCTGTACTAATAGCAACTCAAAATGGACCAAGGACCTTAATATCAGACCCAAAACTCTGAAGTTACTACAGGAAGGGGCAGGAAACACTCTGGAAGTAATAGGTACAGGCAAGGACTTCCTCAATAGAACCCCAGCAGCTCAGCAACTAAGAGAAAGAATGGACAAATGGGACGTCATAAAATTAAAAAGCTTCTGCACAAAAAAAGAAATGGTCTCTAAACTGAAGAGACTTCCCACAGAGTGGGAGAAAATATTTGCCAGCTATACATCAGACAAAGTGCTGATAACCAGAATATACAGGAAACTTAAGAAACTAAACTCTCCCCAAATCAATGAACTAATAAAGAAATGGGCAACTGAACTAAACAGAACTTTCTCAAAAGAAGAAATTCAAATGGGCAAAAAACACATGAAAAAATGCTTACCATCTCTAGCCATAAAGGAAATGCAAATCAAAACCACACGAAGATTCCACCTCACCCTTGTTAGAATAGCCATCATCAAAAACATCAACAACAACAAGTGTTGGCAAGGATGTGGGGAAAAAGGAACCCTCATACACTGCTGGTGGGAATGCAAGCTGGTGCAACCAATCTGGAAAAAAATTTGGAGGCTTCTTAAAAATCTAAACATAGATCTACCATATGATCCAGCAATACCACTCCTGGGGATATACCCAAAGGTACGCAACACAGGTTACTCCAAAGGCATCTGCACACCCATGTTTACTGCAGCACTATTTACAATACCCAAGTTGTGGAAACAACCAAGATGCCCCACTACTGACGAATGGATTAAGAAAATGTGGTATCTATACACAATGGAATTTTATGCAGTCATGAAAAAGAATGAAATTTTATCATTTGCAGGTAAATGGATGGAACTAGAGAACATCATTCTGAGTGAGGTTAGCCTGGCCCAAAAGACCAAAAATCGTATGTTCTCCCTCATATGCGGACATTAGATCAAGGGCCAACACAACAAGGGGATTGGACTTTGAGCACATGATAAAAGCGAGAGCACACAAGGGAGGGGTGAGGATAGGTAAGACACCCAAAAAACTAGATAGCATTTGTTGCCCTCAACACAGAGAAACTAAAGAAGATACTTTAAAGCAACTGAGGCCAATAGAAGGGGACCAGGAACTAGAGAAAAGGTTAGTTTGAGAAGAATTAACCTAGAAGGTAACACACATGCATAGGAAATCAATGTGAGTCAACTCCCTGTATAGCTAACCTTAGTCTCAACTAGCAAAAACCCTTGGTCCTTCCTATTATTGCTTATATTCTATCTACAACAAAATTAGAAATAAGGGCAAAATAGTTTCTGCTGGGTATTGAGGGGGTAGAAGGGGAGATGGAGGGGGTGGGGTAGGTAAGGGAGGGAGCAGGGGGAAGGGGGGAGAAATGACCCAAACATTGTATGCACATATGAATAAAATAAAATAAAATATTTCATATTCTAAAAAAAAAAAATGGCAGGTGGGAGAAGCCGATAATCAGATAACCATACAACTAAATTTCCCATGGTGAACTGTGATGAATTCATTGAAGAGAAAATAAGGGAGTGTCTAGAAGGATGGCCTGACCTAGCACTGGAGGAGGATTTATCAGGAAAGTGACTTGAGCTGAGTTGTGAAGATTATGAAATGGAGAGAGAGAAATAAGGAAGTAATGGTGAGGAGGAGAACACTAGGCAGAGGGAGCAGAGGTGAGGAGTGTTTAATATAGTCAAGAAATGAAGACTAGTGTGGCTGGAGTCCTAGGAAGGGGTAGGGGTGGAATGGAGGAAGCAGGCA
Source organism: Castor canadensis (assembly GCF_047511655.1). Lineage (NCBI taxonomy): Eukaryota > Metazoa > Chordata > Mammalia > Rodentia > Castoridae > Castor > Castor canadensis. Next base: position 44,136,233 of record NC_133388.1, read on the forward strand.
GTAACAGGAGCCAGATAAGGCTGTATCTAGAGAGGATTTCAGTCTTTAGCTCAAGAAGAATCAGAGACCATTGAAAGCTTTGCACAGAAAAAGGGTGGCCCTGGATCTATGATTTCACAAGTTCCTAGCTTCAATATGGAGAATGGATTGGAGGGGTTGAAAGTGAACCTAAGGAGATCAGTTTGGAAACCACTGGAGTATCCCAAAATAAGTAATGGTGGCCTGGACTAGGGTGGGGGTAGTAAGGTACAGAGAACTCAATGGATTCATAACTCTTAGGGGGACATTAATGAGATTTAGTAATGCAAAGATGCACAGAATAAAGGAAGGAGATGTCAGCAGGTTGTTTGGATATACTGAGCTATTTTTTAGACACACAAGTGGAGATGTTTAATGGGCAGCTGAATATACATGGCTAGGAGTTGGAGGAAAGGCTGGGCTGGAGATATAAATTTAAGAGTTATTACCTGGGTATGGATAAGTTCACCTGAGGAGATGGATAAAAGAAGAGGAGGCCCTATGACTGAGCCTGGGGAGCAGTCTCCCAAGGGAAAGATGACCCCTGGTCTTTTTTCACACAAAGACCACAAACACTAGTGATAAATGAGACCCAACCTGGGGAGCAGAGCTGAAGGCTCAGAAGAGTGGGGGTCCAACTCTCTGCCTCCATGAGGGCCAGCGAGAGTAGTGCTGAGGTTTAATTTAAATGGATTTATTTAATTTAAATGGATTTATTTAATTTAAATAACTTTGTATGTTCACAATTGTGCAGCTGGATTCCAGGCTAAACACTCAATCTTGCTACATGATGTCATGCTCTGGTACGTGTAAACCTACGTATTTTATTTTATAAAGTTGTTTACTGCTGCATCTTACATAATAACAAAACTGGGAAATAAGCTGACTTACATATTAATGGTGGAACGTTTAAATAGACTGTGGGATTTCTATAACAGAATTTTATGAAAGTTGCCAAAATTTTACAGAAGACTAAAAATGTAAGGAAATATTTGCAACACAATTTTTGTCTTTTTGAAAATGACCTTTCTGATTTTCATTTAAAAATTTGATTATTTTAAAGAAGCTTATTATATGTGAGAGAGTAATAATTTGGCTATTTTGTAGTAAATATTACCCATTTTTGTAAGTCATATTTTTTGCTAACTTTCATGTTTTTCTGTAGTGAAGCCTATGAGTCACGTAGAGCTTTTGTGACTTATTTACAGGCTGATGCAACCATAAGTGAAAGAACAGGGTACAAACTTGTATTTTCAATAGTTTAGTTATGTGGCAATTGTAAGGGAGGGGGATAAAAGGACAGGAGAAAGACAGGAGGGAAAAGGAGAGAAGAGGTAAAAGAAAAAGGCTGAAAATCTATTTCTGAGTGACGTGTTTATTATTTTTCTTTTTTATATTTTTTTACATTTCTTACAGAAATGAAGTATTACTTAATATTAGGGAACCAGCCATTAAAATATATATGTTTACATACCCTGGCTTTAAGCCTTTTCTTTGGTTTCTGTATTATTTAAGGTTGTAACTTCCAACAAAAAATATTTAGAGAAAATGACCCATTGGTGGGAATGATAAGGATTTCTTTTAGAATGAAGGCTACGAGAGAATGCTGAAAAAAATCATCTTTTTTGTGTAGAGAACCTGCATTTTTTTGTGGTTCTCAGAACTCTGAACCTGTTGTTCTAAACTCATTTGTCACCTGGTTTCTGCTATATTTGTAATTGCTGTGGGTGGTGATTACATTTTCAATAACCCCGTAAGACATCGTGGTAGCCTGAACCATGATGAAGACACAGCACCTGCTAAAAGCAGCAACACTCCTGGCTGTTAAATGAGGTCTCCATGCCATTTCTCCTCATGAAGTGACATGTCATCTGGTTATCTGTGAGGCCTGATCTACTGGAACATCTTGAGAACAAGCACGAGACATGAACATTCATCATTGTAAGTCTGAACACAAAATTACTGACTGAAGAAAGTCAGTAATTCCCAACCCAGTTCTGAGGCTCTCTTCCTCTCACCTTCTCATACTTCTTCCAACGTCTACATGAGATGAGAAATTATTTTAAAAGTGACTTCTGTATAAATCTGGTTAGTACAGGGCCAGCACTCACAAACTAATCTGCACAGATCCAGTGTTGGACTCCATCCAGTCCTGGGTGTTTGACGCTCTCGATATGCAGACAGCATGTTCCCACCTTCACCACTGTGTGCACAGGGAACTAACTTAAACTTGGGTAAAGGGACTGAGAGATTTCCCTCACCTTGTCTCATGGTAGGAAAAAATACTCACAAAAAAGGATTGACTCTCTGGACAGATACAAGGGGAAATAAGTTTTAATAACTTTGACAGTGTATATATACAAGCCAGATACCTCCTTAGGATCACCAAGTAAATGAGCCATCAGGTTGACAGGTGAGACTTACAAGTTTTTGAAAAACCATTTCATATACCCTACCTCTCACTCCCCTAGGAGGGCTGAAATCTCCTGGCTGAAGCAGTACAAATTCATTTAGTAGTTCCTTACAGTGCTTGTACTTTGTACTTGCCAAGAAAACCTCTCTCGCTGGTTCTCCTTGCCAAAATGTTTCTTATATACCTAGCACTGTTCATTTTGCAGATGCACTCAGTGAAGAAAAGCAGTGAGGCAGGTTAGAGGGTTTCAGACAAAGATAATAGAAGATGATAGACCTTTGATGACTAGGGGCCCCCTGATCATTGGATCTAGTTCTGACAACACAGATAGGAGACTACAGCTAACAGTACATTTGACCCACAGAAAATCACTTGTTTGGTTGGCTTTGCTTTCTGGCCACAGAAATCCACCAAAGAAATGTAGGCTTTCTTATAGCCAGTCTCTAAAGGGTGAAGGCTCAAATGGAATCAGAGAGGGAATTCTGAGATCCTGTAAGGTAGGGGCACGATAGGTGTGGAGGAGCCTCTTACTGGCTGGCTGCTTTCAGGACAGGTGCATGAGATGACATAAAGAATGATTTCCCCTTGTTAAGCCAGTGCACACAAGGGAGATATGAGGATAGGTAAGACACCTAAAAAATTAGCTAGCAGTTTTTGCCCTCAATGCAGAGAAACTAAAGCAGATACCTTAAAAGCAACTGAGGCCAATAGGAGAAGGGGACCAGGAACTAGAGAAAAGGTTAGATCAAAAAGAATTAACCTAGAACGTAACACCCACGCACAGGAAATCAATGTGAGTCAATGCCCTGTATAGCTATCCTTATCTCAACCAGCAAAAACCCTTGTTCCTTCCTATTATTGCTTATACTCTCTCTACAACAAAATTAGAGATAAGGGCAAAATAGTTTCTGCTGAATATTGAGGGGGGGAGAGGCAGGGGGCGGAGTGGGTGGTAAGGGAGGGGGTGGGGGCAGGGGGGAGAAATGACCCAAGCATTGTATGCACATATGAATAATAAAACAATAAAAATTAAAAAAAAATGATTTCCACTGAGGTAGAACCTGAATTTGGTTTTCTAATTAGCAGTAAATATCATGGGTGGCTGTGGAGTGGAGATAGGCAGGGCCACATGGATCCTGCCAGGTTTATGTTGGACAAGTGACACCAATACCAACAGATTCAGAGTATGAAACTCTGTGTTATACATCAGAGAGCTCAGGGATCCAGGTAAATGCATGACTGTTAAGTAGATAAACGTGGTGTCTCTTCTCAGCAAGATGAACCACACAACTGGGCTGCCACACAAATACACAGAGGAGACATGTAGGACGAACAAGTAGGATGAGCAAGTCTAGTACAAGGTACAACATGAGGACAATAGTTTATAAAATTGTACTGGACTAGAGATTTTTGTTAAATAAGTATATTTTAGCTGCTTTCGTAAAGAAGTAACTGGATGAGACAGATATGTAAATTTGCTTCAATACAGTAACCACTTTACTATCTGTATGCATCCTATAACATCAGATTGTAAACATCAAATATACACAATAAAATTTAATGTAAGAAGTACAAAAAATGAAGGGCAATGGGACATCTTAGCCTGTCTACCCGTGGCTAGTTCTCTCTAACAGAAACACGGGGCTATTCTTACTTAGAGGGCAGAGACCCTCAATTATCACTCAGATGACCCTCAGTCGTCACTGAGGCTGGTTCCCTGAAGACCTTCAGGTGACAGGAAATGGTGATGACTTTGCTTTGCTAGGATGAGAACTTCTCTTTGTCTTGGGAGAAGCAAGCGCAGTAAGTTGCAGCCGTTTGTTGTCCAAGCATGTGGTCTTACATAGTGTGAAAAGGGCTGTGAGTACTGCAGGGGAGGTATGGTTTGCAACAGGAAGGGGGAGAGTTGGTAGGACTAACCTTTGGAGGGGATATACAGGCTGCTTTTGGCAATGGACTAAGCACAAGTCTTGCCAGCATTAGTAATGCCTTATGCAATATTGAAAAGGAGAGAAGGCAGCCTTCCGACTTGAACCACTATAGCTGCTTCAGCAGGTCTCATCTGGTTACCTGTTATCCCTATCAGATTAAACCTGAGCTACTTAAACAGAAGTCGCTGAAAAAACCCAAGAGGATGCTTGTAGTTCAGAACCTCCCCCAGGTCCTTGGAATTAAATATGTACCTCACATTTTAGTTCTGGATTATAGTCGGTATTCATTTGTTCTGTACGTTTAGCATAAAAAGAAAGTCTTGCTTACCCTAACTGGATTACAGACTGCAAGGTCATCTTCACAGTACTGATCATAGGCTGGACACATGACAGCAACATATATCTGAATCTCTTTTCAGGGAATTTTACTGATTTCTTAATAATGTTGGGCACATGTTATAGCAAAATGCACAAAGACAATGAATTTTTTTCTTAAATGCCCTTTGGGAGAACTTAGTAATACTTTCAGAGCAGTCCTTCTATCCCTAGCACTTGGTTTTGTAACCAAAGAGCCCAGGTTTCTGCTGTTCATTCTTTGAATATTTGAGTATGTATATGTGGGAACACCATCCAAAGAATATTTCCTATTTGTCACAGTATTCCTTTTAATAAAAAAGCTATTAAATGTATAAATATGAGGTCTCATAACTTTCTAGGATCTTAAAAGTACATAGAATTCACAAATTAAGGGAAAATTTTTTTGGTTTATGTGTCTTATTTTTAGTTTAGAAACCGTCATCCTGCTATGAGCAAAAGTAGCAGGTGAAGAGATATTTTGAGAAGGGCTAAAGTCTCTCTTGCCTTAATGCTGTGATGATCTTACCCCAATAAATAATGGCTGTTTCATTATGGTCAATTTCCCTGACCCCTCAGTTTCTTTATTAAAACATAAAGGTTGCAAGGTGATAGACCTTGATCTGAATAGTCACCAACACTAGATTTCACTCTATCAGTAACCTGTATAGCAACACTGTATGTCCATATTTATATTCCAGATGCAACTAGAGACCTTTTACAAATAGGAGATTTAATGTAACATCATTAACGGGAAGGACATATTTACATTTCTTAGGGAACCAGGGTCCAAGATTATGACCTTATCTGGTAATAAGCCAGAGTGACTAATTCTGGGGACAAAAAAAATCCAGATGGCTGGCCAAGAATGGAGTCCCTGTGTCCCACAGATAGGCCAGGGTCAAAATTACACAGTGTGGTTATAAGATTTTGGAGGAGGGGAGCCAAGATTCAGCTGGTGGAATGAAGTGATTATTATTAGAATCCTGGATGAGTGAGGGAATTCTGTATCGTGTACCAATGTCCAGTTGAAAATAAAAATAAAAATATGTTGGGCAGTTTATTATCCAGGGATGCTCAGAATGATTCACTAGGGACATCCCAAATCACAACTCCTCTATGTACCTCGTGACTCTCATCTCCATCTTGCCATGGATCCTGCGGCTCACAGAGCAGCTATCTTTGCTGACCCAAGTTTTTGTTTTCCTACAAACTCAAACTTACCTCTTCCAGGAAGACTTCCTGAGTGATTCCAGCTCACAGGGATCCATTCTCAGTGCAGAGGAAATTCACAGCTCAGGAACAGCCTACCCTGCCATCACGCTGTTCTCTTCGTCTAACCCTGGACTTACTAATGGTTTTACCCTTCTCTATCTGCACAGATAGATCAGTAGCCTTCTCTCTTCTGTTTCTCAAGTAGCTCCCAAGTTCCCCCCCCCCGCCCCCCCACATACTGTAAGCCCTCAGTCAAGGCCAGCTAGCCTGACCTGGACAATGGTCTCTTAAGTGGCAGGACCTTGGCTCATCTATGTAAGAGCCAGGAACTCTTAGGCTGACTGAGAAAAGGATTAGGACTATAGAATCCTGGTCATTCTTGGCTTTGAATGAATGCTTTGTTTTTTAAAAGAGGTCTGTTTTTTGTCTCTAGTGCATTGAGGAGACAAAGCCCACTGTCATCATATTTCCAGAAATGATTAAACCCCATCAGCCATAATACCATTGTCTTCATCAGCCATCTTTGAGATTAAAGTGTGAAGCATTAAGGTAAAGGCATTAGGACCTGTGTTTGGTATGAGCAGCCCAGGTTGCAGTGGTGAAAAAAGGTTCATCCTGAACTACTGAATGCCAAGTCGCCACCAGGTGACCTGTTCTTTTAGGCAGAATAAGTTGCAGGAGAACACAGGAAGTCACTGACTTCTGTTGCTATCCCAATACCACTGCAGCTGGAGAACTTTATTTTCATTCTGGAGAAATGAAATTCTTCAGAAATAAAACACAAACTTTTCAGGAAGTACTTTTTAGTACACTTCCTATATTTGTAGTTCACAATGTAATCAAATAATATTTGAGTGTACAGCCAGTTCTCATTTTGTACCCTCTCTCTACTAACTATTTAGGATACAGACCTATCAGTAGATACCAGTTATAATACTCAATGGCACAATCAACCTCAGAACCTGCAAGGCCACCTTTGGGAGACATTTATAATCTTCATTGTTATAAATAGTGCTATGACAAATGAAGGTATCTTTTGGACATGTCAAAATCTTTTAATATTTTTATCATGTGTTTTCACAAATAAGCAATCAATTCCAAGTGCCATGTTCACATTTAAGAGTTTCTATAAATACTACTGTACTGGTGCTTGCCATTTTTTTTTTTCATCAACAGAGGACATGTGGATCCAAGAAGCGGTAAGGAAGAAAACATGAATCCCAAAGTCCTGTCTTGGACTGTTTCCATATGATTCATATTTTTCCAACTAATATGCCTTCTCTTTGATGAGAGATGTTTCATTACCTTCATTTCTCTAGATGTTGGAGGCCCCTTTAGTGTGTAACACAGTGCTCTGCACATACTGGGTCCAATAAATGGCTGTTAATCTGAAGAGCAATTTCCCTCTTTGGCCAAAATGGTTTGGTCTGAGGTCCCAGTGAAGCTTAGGGAGGATGTGGGGGAAACTGGGAAACTGGGTGAATTCTGGTTTGTGCTGGGCCACTGGACCCATCATGAAACTTCCATTGCCTACTGGGGTTCTCTGCTTTGGGAACAGCTCAAGACCAGGACAGCACCCCAGGAAACTCTGTGGCTTTGAACACACTCTCAACTCTACCTCACTCCAGATATCAATCTTTCAAAACCAGTTTAGAATCAATTCAATATTAAAAGATACCAGAAAGGAAAAATTGCATTGCTATTTAAGTTTGGCTTATAGTTGAGAATAACCTTTGTTCCTTTAAAAGAAGGGCATTAAAATTCCATTGACTGCCTAAACAGGATCGACATGAATTTAACTGGCTCCTCCAGGACACAATGAGCTCTTCTGTCATTAAGACAGTGACTGTGAACAGAGGGCACAGAGAAACCAGTGGGTTAGCTAAGTTCAGCTAGGCAGCAGGCTGGCATCAGGGTGTGCTCTGATCTTCTGATGGACACTGATCCTTCTCCTTCCTTGGAGGGGTGGGTGTGAATAAGCAGGAACACTGGGGTTATCTGGTACAATGTCCAGTGAGTTAGTCATGGGGCAAGAACACTTGTCCTGATCCAGAAAGCAGAGTGCTTGGCCTCAGCTCTGTCACCACTCTGGGTCTCAGTGTCCTGTCAAATGATGGAGCACAATCAGACAATAGCCCCTCCCCACTTCTCACATCTGGTCACTCACTAAGAACTGACCATTACTCCCAGTTACATTTAGAGTCAGATGCCTTCTCTCTACTGATCTGTCAAAGCCTCTGTTCAGCCCCACTGTTATGCACCTTTGCCTCATCTCCTCTCTGTGCTGAACTAGCCAGTTTTCTGAAATACAGTTCCTTGAATGTTTGAAACTCTAAGTGGCTCCAGTGGGGCTTTGGCACCCTCAGTGCTCCATCATCATCCTTGGCTGTCCCTTGTCTTCTTCCTGAAGGCTCTCTGGTCTGCTTTTGGATTCTCCAAGAAGCACCTAGATCAGCTCACCATGGACCCCTCTGCCCTCTGATACGTCCTTCCTGGCTTAGAAGTGCTAATCAAAGTGTGGTCCCAGGACTGCTTGTCTGCAAACTGCTACTGGCCCATAGTAAGGTAAGTAGGAAAAGAGTGTTTTGAAGCTTTTGTAACTGTTTAGCAGTGATTGTATGTCTGCTGAATCTAATAATGAAGATTTGGGCTTCTATTTTATATGTCTTTTTGAAGTTTCATATTTGTAGTAAGGTACTTTTATTATAGTTTATAAAAGTATTAGTCCTAAGTGGATTACAAAAAAGAGAAAACAAACAAACAAAAACCCCTGCTGTTTTATGATTTTAGATAGCTGGTGGAGCTCTGGCTTGACCCTTCTTCTGTTTCTCTCCTGGGCAGACTACTTCTATCTCAACCGAAGCCTATTGCAGCCTTCCTGGAACAAGCTTCGCATCTCTCCTCTGAGCTCCAAAGGTATTTAACACATACTTCTAATGGTAGCATTTATTGCACTCACTGTCTTTCCCAAGTTTATTTCAGCTCTCTAATCCCAGGCTCAGAGTTCAAGCAAGCACTGCCTGAACACAAACCAAGTTTCTTACCCTAAAATTTGGTTGTATTCCCTTTTTTTACCTGTTGAGTATAAAATCCTGTTGGCCTGTGTATCTCCCTCTGGCCCCTCTAGTCCCTCTGTGCATAGTGGGTGCTAAGGGAGTGAGGAAGAAAAAATGAGAATGTTCTCTGCATGTGATGGCAAATCTTCTCTGCCACCCTTCTGGTTGCACTGCTCCTTCTCCAGCTCTGAGTCGCGTCCTGCAGCTAATCTAAAAAAATTGGGCTTGTAGGTAAAACAACCAGTGAGCAATGTGTGTGCTTGGTGATTAACCATCCTCACAGCAATGTGGTATTAAAAACCAGACAAGACAAATTGCCCCCATGCATCTTGCATAAAATTAAAAGGTCAGTTCAGGAAGAAAAGGAATGATGAGAATCCTGAAGTCCTTCATCAAGTTGAAAGACTAATTTGATATATTTTTAAAGGTATTTCATGGAAAACTCCAAGGTCAGAGAGATGAAATATTATTCCGGAAACTATGTAAGAGATCAGAAAATCCTTTAAGCCCAAACCAAAGAACAATTTTCCCATAATATGGAATTCCTTTCCTTTTGAAAGTTTTTGAATTTCCCCAGAAATCAGTTGATTCCCTGCATTTTCCAGAGAAGGCAGTTTGGGAAAAGTTCCAGCACCTCTGGAGTCCTATTCTTACATCTTCCTTCAGAGGCCACAGAAAAATTCTCTTTCCCCCTCCCTGCTTTAGAGCTCTTTCTTTAAAAAGAGGTCTTGTGATCATCAACCCAACTATAAGATGTAATGTATGAAATCCAGGCTCTACACAGATTTTGGATCTACTGAGTCAGGGGCCAGGTCACTTTAAGGTTCACAAAGAACATGCAAGCAAACCCCAGAGTCAGGACAAATGATTAGAGAAGAGATTCTACTTCTCACATTTAGGAGTCAACTGATAAAAGAAAATGTACTCAAATTCAACATTTGAAAAAAACTGAATTATTTTGGAAGAAAAACATTGAGACTGACTAATTCAGAAAATGTATACGCAGTCGAGTGCCACCCACTCAGATAAAACCATTTCACTCTGAGTTTTATGGTTGGTCATTCCAAACACTGTTTCCCTGGACTGGCCTGGAGCCCACTGACACACAGTGAACGTGGAATTTTTGATCTGGGTTAAGCAGCACATTCCTAGCCAGGAGGGTGGTGCTATCCCTCTTCATGCAACTTTCCATCAATGCAAGGAGGTCACAACAGCCAGGAGGCAGCAGTGACAGGTCTGTGTGGGCAGAGAATCACGAGCCAGGGCAGGGCACAAGCTTTCTCTTCTATGAGAAGCATTTCTACATCTTATTGGCACACCATCTGGAAGGCTGTGAGCCTTTGTAGTTTGTGCCATAAAGAAGCCAAGGCAGTTTCTAAGCCATTGTTCTGGGGTTGCCTGTGCTTTATGTGGCTTGGGAGGCAAGAAGCTTCCTTCACCTTGCATGGTGCTCAGAAGGCAGGACTCAGAGCCATCTGAAAGGTTCTACCTGCTTGGGTTTGAGACTTGTCCCAGCCTGATCAGGTGCAACAGGGGTGAGCCCTGAGGAGCTGCCCTTTCCTAGCAGCAGGGAGCATGGTTTTCCCATCTAGCTGCCCACACAGGGCAGGTTCTGGCTCCAGCACTCTGGCGGAGGCATCTATGTGTCCTGGATGATGGTCACCTGCTCAGCATTGGCTCCTAGGAGCACAGCCACAGGTCTGATTACTCTATATCTTAACCAAACAGAGACAGTCAACTAGTCCATCTGCTGGTATCAGGGCAAACATAGTCGGTCTGTGAAAGGAGAGAACCTGCTGCTCTGAGCAGAGGCTCCACCTGAGTCATTAAACCAGAGGCAGATGGGAGCTCCCCTGTGATGACCAAGTTTTCAGGCAAATAGGAGGCAACTAAACACAATCCTATTTAAGTCTCTAACCACTTTGAAGTGTCTGCTTTGCAGGCTCCTCCTCCACCCTCCCTCGGAGGGTGGGTGGTTCTCTAGAGTTCTCTTCTTGGCCCTGGTCTAGGTTTACATCCAGCACTCCTTCTAGACCATATGGCGCTTTTGTGCACATTAGGAAAAGGTGTTCATTTCTCAAGATGAAACTACCATCTGCCAGAAGATCTGGAGTCATTATGCAAATCTCTGATGATTTTGATCATGGTGCTCCCAGGCTGCTCTGTGTATGGTCACCCAGTTGTGCACAGGTGTCCTGCTTGGTTCTCTACCTGTGTAGCTGGATGCCAGGAGTTCAAGTATTACCCTAGACAAATGGTTCCCGAATGTAAATCTCTACCCTGCTCTTCTCCTTGGAGAGGCAGACCTGCAATTCTACTTGCTTATATTTGGGCATGGATACTAGGGATGGTTCAATCTTTCAAATACAAAAGAGCAAAAATTAACTTTGTCCAGCTGCTGACTTCACTCAGTGAAAGCTTTTGAGCTCTTCACTGGAAATCTTCGGGTAATCATTAATGACTTTTCCTTGATCTCCTAACCATTTCATCACAGGGTCAGCTCAGCTTTTCCTCTACTATATCACTCACTCCCATTTCTCTTCTCTTTTCTCCTCCCACTGTCCTTGCCTTGCTTCAGGCTGTGACTGTTTCCTGTCCAACATATGACAATTATCTTCTACCTGAATTCCTGGCTTCTGGGCATCTCTGCACTAAGATGCTATATTTATTTCCTCTTAGTCTCTTCCTCATAAACCTCTGATGGTCTCTACTGATAGGTAAATAAAACTCAAACTTCCACCCAGGCATGGTGGCACATGCCTGGCATCCTAGCTATTTAAAAGGCTAAGATTGGGAGAATCATGGTTTGAGGCCAGCCTGGGCAAAAAGTTAGCAAAACCCCCATATCAACCAATAAAATCTGGGTTGGTGGGGGTGGCTCATGCTTGTCATTCCAGCTATTCCAGAAGATAAATAGGAGGATACTATCCAGACCCACCTAGGCATAAATGTGAGGCCCTATTTGAAAAATTCCTAAAGTAAAAAGGGCATGGCTCAAGTAAGTGGTAGAGCACCTGCCTAGCAAACTCAGCAAACAAAGCCCTGAGTTTCTTTTTTTTTTTTTCATTTTTCTTTTATTATTCATATGTACATACAAGGCTTGGTTTATTTCTCCCCCCTGCCCCCACCCCCTCCCTTACCACCCACTCCACCCCCTCCCGCTCCCCCCCTCAATACCCAGCAGAAACTATTTTGCCCTTATCTCTAATTTTGTAAGCCCTGAGTTTCAATGTCAGTACCAAAGAAAACAAAGAAAAAAAAAAAAAAAGGAAAAGAAAGACAGAAAGAGAGAGAGAGGGAGAAATAAAAAACTTCCGTGACTCACCCCAACCTCCCTCAATTGTCACTTCTGCCCTGTTCCTTCCCAAGCTCCAATCCTGGTCACTGTAAGTCCTCATGATTCCTTAGCACAGGATGCTTTCCTGCTTCCATGTCTCCACTCCTATCATTCCACTTACCTAGCATGGATTTCTCTATTTCATAACTGAAAACCTACAGGTTCAAATGCCATCTCTTCTCCAAAGTCCCCCTTGGGAGACCCTCTCCATCAAAATTAATAGCTGCCTTTTCTGTGCTCTTCTTGTACTCTGTATTTTACTTTGGGCCTTCTGGTACTATGTCTTACATTGTCAATTTGTGTGTGGTTGGAACCCCTAACAGATTTGTCTTTTCATTTTCAGAGGCAAATAGTACAAAGTAGGTGCTCAGGACAACTGCATGGTAAAGTCCCTTTCATGTTCAAATGATGCCCATGGGTTACTTAGCCCTTGTCTAGCCTGCATTTGTATAAAGCAGCAGCCAAGCAAGGGCAAATGAGTTCACTGCAGTAGGCCAAGAATGGGGTGAAGGGCCCTGTCCAAACCAGAAGGGCACAGTTAAACCACACATGTATTTATGCCGTAACTCACAACCCGCATCAAATACAATTCTTGGAAACCACACTCTGCCACCTGAGAGAAGGATCAGCAAGATTCAGGCCTCTTTCTTTAGCCTCTCCTGTCTCTGCACAGCTGTCCAGATCCAGTGCTGGCCAAGCCCACTACCATAGGGGTCTGGGGAAATAGAGTGCTTGCTTAGCACATGGGAGTCCTTGGGTTCAATGTCTAGCACCTCACCAGGAGGAAAAAACCAAACAAGAATATATTACAGGCATCCAAACATTGATCAGAACAACACTTGCTTCAGAGAAGGTGAGTACATGGATGGGTAGCAAGTAAGAATAAAGGAATGCTTACAAATCTAGTTAGCAGCTTTGTCTTGAGAAAGTAAAACAAAACAAATTAAAAAAACCCCTTAACTCTGAGGACTGATTCAAAAGACATTTACAGACACAAGAAATCCAGGAAAGAAGCTGGGCATGATGGTTTATAATTGTAATCTCAGCTACTCAGATTGCCAGCTGAGCAAAAAGTTAACTAGATCCCATCTCAACAAACAATCCCAGCTAGGCAGGAGACATAGTAGGAGGAGTGCAGACTAGTGGGAGGCTGGCCAAGGAAAAATGCACACGATCCTATTTGAAAAATAAACTAAAGGGCCAGAGGCATGACTCAAGTGGTAGAGTCTGTGTGTGCCTGGAAAGAAAGACCATTTATAACTGGGTATCATTTACAATACCAATATGAGAGTCATCAGCAAGATGAGCTCGACCACCTGATCAGCACTTTCATCTTCACCTTTTGTGACATGGGCACAAGAGCCACTCTTGTGAGACCAGATTCTTTCTGGAAAAGAAATGACCCTGAGCTGGGGAGGGTGGGTGGATTTGGCTTCTCTGAATCAGAGGGAAATGCTGCCGGCTGTCCTAGCCACTGCTCGCACAGCCTTCCTGCAGAAGGACGACTTCACCTCCAAGTGAAGCACGTTCAAATCCCACTGATCACACACTGACCAACTGTCGAGGTCCACCTTCTGTTTCTCTTTCCCCTGGTAATCTTGGTAACCAATGCCCCTGCATCACTGTGCCTGGAGAAGAAATACTTCTTCGGTCACTACTTTGGGAAGAACAAAACTCCACCCCCTGTGTTGCCTCCTTCTAAGACCCTGCTCTCTCCTCTTTAATACCTTCTGAAAAAGGGAAGCTCCCTAAGACTAAGGGCCAAAAGAAAACTTGACATCTGCCAACAAATCAAACAATTCAAAAAAATCAAAAATCATCAGTATTTTCCAATCGATGGTTTCTTGGAATAAAGGGAGTACAGCACTTTTCAACAAGGATTTCTCTTGTCAATTACTGAGTTAAAGGTTGGGGGACCACAGAGAGATATTCTTTTTCTTTTAAAAACTGTTTTACTGATATATGATTGACATACAAAAAACTGCAGGTATTTCATGTGTACAACTTGATGAGTACAATTATTGCAATAAACATCCATCACCTACAAAAATTTGTTCCTGCCTTTTTTTTCCCCTTTTGTGATAACAGCACTTAACATAAGACATATCCTCTTAGCAAAATTTAAGTACAATATACAGTACTGTTAATCTTAGGCCCTGTATTACTATGGATTTCTAGAACTTATTTAACTTATATAATTGAAACTTTATAGCCTTTGATGAACACCTTCCCATTTCATCCTCCCTCTACCCCCTGGCAACCACTGTTCTACTCACTCTCTTTTTTACATCCACATATAAGAGAGATCATGCAGTATTTGTCTTTCTGTGTCTGGCTTACTTACCAGGTCTATTCACATTGCCACGAGTGACTGGATTTCCTTCATTTTATAAAGCTATTAATACTTCATAGTAAATTTTCCTAATTCATTTGTCTGCTGATAGAAATTTAGGTTGTTTCCAAATTTTGGCTGCTGTGAATAGGCTGCAATGAACATACGGGTGTACATGTCTTCTGTTGCTGTAACAGAATACCTAAGACTGGATGATTTATAAAAGAGTTTATTTAGCTCATGGTTCTGGAGGCTGAAAGTCCAAGATTGAATAGATACATCTATCTGGCAAGGGCCTTGTATTATGTCATAACATGGCAGAAAAGTGGAAGAACAAATGGCCTATGCAAAAGAGACAAACACAAGGGGTACCTTGCTTCATAACAACGTAGTCTTGCAGTAACTAATCCAGTCCCCCAAGAGCTCCATTAATCTCTCTGTCTCCAGTCATCACTTGAAGTTCCACCACCTTTCAACATTGTCATAGTGGGGACTAAATCTCAACATGAGTTTTGGATGGGACAAACCATTTCCACATCACAGCAGTAATCGGTATCCTTTCAATTCCTTTGGGCATACTCCTAGAAGTAGGACTGCTGACCATATGGCAGCTCTATTTTTTGAGGAACCTCCATGTTGATCGGCTTAGTGGCTACATCAATTTCCATTTCTACCAGTAGCCTATAAGGATTCTTTTTTTCCACATCTTTTCCAACATTTGCTGTTCCTTGTTTCTTTTACAAAAATTACCCTAACAGGTATGACGTGATATCTCATGGCTTCAATTTGCATTTCCTGATGATTAGTGATGTCATATACCTGTGAGTCATCTGTATGTCTTCTTTTGAGAAATGTCTATTCAAGTACTTTGCCCATTTTAATTGGGTCATTTGGGATGTGTTGTTACTGTTGGGGTTTTTTGTTTTTTGGTTTTTTTGCTATTCAGTTGTAGCAGTTCCTTTTATATTTTGGATATTAGTCCCTTGTCAGATATATGACCTGAAAATATTTTCTCCCCTTCCATATGTTCCTTTTTTATTATTCCGTTGATTATTTCTTTTGGCGTGGAGAAGCCTTTTAGTGTGAATAGCTTCTTCTATTTATTTTTGTTTTTGATACCTGTGCTTTTGATATCATATGGAAGGCAATTTTAACAGGGAAATTTGGGATATATATATATAGATATATATAGATATCTATATCTATATATATCTATATATATATATATAATGGTATATACACACACATACATATATATTAATCTTCAAAGAATAGAGTTTGTTGTAGGAAGTTTTATACTGTATCAAAACCAAACTATTTTGTTAAATGGCTATTCAGAAAGGTCCACTGTGTGGCCAAAAGGAAGAAGAGGCAATTGGGTTTTCCTGCTCTTTGAGTTCCTTCTTTTTCTTCCTTCTTAATTTGAGAATAAGAAACCACAGGGCAGTTGACTGAAAGCCTTTCTTTCTTTCATGGAAGTCCTGGAAAAGGACAGTACCGGCGCCTCTAGGAGTGTGTTGGCACTGAAGAGAAGCTGTCTGGGAGAGTGCCAAGAGGTGGGGTTGGCTAAGGAAGAACAGAAGATGAGCTTCATGGAGAGGGCTCACCTAAGGGTACAGGAGTTCAAACTTGGCTCAGGGGAGTTGTAGGCTAGAAGGAGCCCACATTCCTGGATGGGGTAGATGGTGACAATTAATTCCCCTACACATCCCAGTCTGGGCTGTACCAGTGTACGGTGAATTTACTCACAGTGAAGCATGATAGCAGTATGTACAAATTCCATGAGGAAAGACAATATTCCTGACATTTCCCCAAGGTTTTCCCATGGCTTTCCTTGAGCTTAGTCCATCTGTCATCCAAATTACTGAGCTCAATGTTTCCAAATTGAGGTGGAAAAATTCCCTGTGGTTAGAAATTTCTAATATCACCTCCATTTTCTCTGAGAGATTCACAAGGGGACCTACAGCAATGTGAAACTGAAGCAGGCTTGGCAGGCATCAATTTGGTGCTAAAGGACACTGGAGGATTTAGATGATGTGAGTTAGTGGCCAGAGCCAAATGCTACCTGTGGACACTTCTTGCTGCGCTGTCCTTGGAATCCTTGTCCTTATTATTATTATTATTTTTAACTGAACTTTAATTGTATAGATGCTGTGTGACTGGAGTGTTGCCATTGGTTCTCTCACTCTTAATGTAGGAGTTTGAGACTTCAGGTAAAATATGACTGTAGCGTGAATGTTGTGTCTACCAAAATTCATGTTGAAACTTAATGCCAATGTGATGCTATTTGGAGATATGAACTCTGGGAGGTGATCAGGTCATGGGGGCTGTCCTCACGAGTGGGATTACAGCCCTCATGAAAGAGACCTCAAGGCGCGCTCTGGCTGTGTGTCCCTAAGTGCCAGGAAGCAGGCTCTTACCAGTTACCAAATCTGTTGGCACCAAGATGTGAACCATCTACCCTGTAGAACTGTGAGAAATAAGTTTCTGTTGTTTCCTAGCCAGTCTCTTCCATCATAGTAGCCTGAATGCACCAAGAAATACATTAGACATTCAACAATGTCTGTCTGTCTCTCCACTTTCTCAGCTCTGAA
Organism: Castor canadensis; assembly: GCF_047511655.1. NCBI lineage: Eukaryota > Metazoa > Chordata > Mammalia > Rodentia > Castoridae > Castor > Castor canadensis. The sequence continues at coordinate 44,153,483 of NC_133388.1, forward strand.
GTAGAACTACAAATGAAAAAATTTACTTCCTTTCTTCTACACAACTGGTAATTACTTTTACTTCCTTACATATTTATACAAAGATGCATGCTTCCTGTAGGCAGGGATGAATTTATACCTTACCTAAATACAGTCAGGCCTCTTTATCTGTGGGTCTACATCCATGGATTGAAAATATTTGGGGAAAAATGTGTAATGAACATGTACAGACTTTTTTTCTTTGTCATTATTCCCTAAAAAATAGAGGTGATTTCAAGATATAGGAGAGGATATGTGTAAGTTATTTGCAAACATGCCATTTTATAAGAGGAACTTGAGCATACAAGGATTTCACTATCTGGGGGTGGGGGTGGGGAGTAAACTAGAACCAATCCTCCACAGTCGCTGAGGAAAGAATATATATTAAAGTATCATATAAAGGAAATGAGCTATGAGATTTAGGGGAAAGGCAGTTTTCCCTAATGTGTCTTTGAAACTAAGGTAGTAACTGATGTGGAAAAAAGATATTTTAAAATGGGCTTAGTAACAATATTCCCAATTCATGAACTAAAGGGAAACAGTTTATGGAAGGCAAATGCTGGGGGATGTGACCTCCTACAGAGAACCCCTCTCATCTAGAAGAAACACTCTTTCTCTTTTGGCTCTACCATCTCATAGGAACACAATTCCTGTGAAATGGACACCCCTTTTCTTTGGGTGATCGTAAATGTTCTCTCTAAAATGGGGCTCTGTGAGTGAAAGGGGCTATTTGAAGGAGTACAGGATCAACCTGCGACTTCTCTAGGCAAACTACAATATAGGATCTGACTTACTGTTCACCAGGTAGGCTAATCTAAGCTTATTCAATGCTAGAGTTATTTTTTGATGTCTACTGCTAAACAGGTTTTGGTTTTTTTTTTTTAAACTAAACTCTGTCCCCCTTGAACACTGATGAGTTTTCATCTTGAGAGTTAATTCTTTCAAAGTAAAGTATCTTGAGTTCCTCAAGTTTTCCATTCTCAAGTTAACTCAAAACACAAAATGCAGAGCTGCGATGTTCATAGCTCAGTGGTAGTGCACGCACCCTGCATGTGTGAGCGCCTGGGTTCTGTCTCCAGCACCAAAACCACAAGAATGAAACCACAAAGTGCAGCAAGTTACTGCGAACACTGCACGGTGAGCTCTTCACTGTTTCCTTCTTTTTATAAAAACAGAGCACAGACACATACCATCGCGACAGCCAATTGAACTAAGCACAGTGGCCTTCAGACTCCAACGTGCTTGGTCACAGGTTTCCTACCTGGGGGAGCAAGCACCCCAGCACTACCATCCCACTGAGCCGCCCTGACCATAAAGCACTTCAGTCTTTCCCAATCCTGTTGCCAAAGTTGAAATGCCAAGAAATGCTGGGAAACTGGCCTGGGAGTACACCACTTCATACTTTACAGGAATAAGCTGCAGAGAACAGAGATTTCCTTCTTAAATGGCAGTGGGACATGTACAGCTCTCAGGCCCCGCGGAGTGGCTGAGGATTTGCGCCGGGAGAAACAAAGGACTCACAGATTCCTCCTGTCTGTGGGCACCTTCCCATCTTGCCACCTGGCACAGCTCAGCTAACTTTTCTCACTTGTTTCTGCTTTGTTATTTTTTAACCTTCTGAATTACTCAACCAAATTGTTATAGAAAAAAAGAACCAGTAGCATGCATATAAATCAGTCACAGGGAAATGCAGATACCAACGGGTTTGAACCTGTCTGTTGGCAGACCAGAAAGCAAAACCTCAGCGTTCCTTAGGCCAACACTGTGTCCCCCTCTGTGGTGCCCCATAAGTGGCCTGTCTGATTTGCAGTTTGCTTTCGTCAACATTTTCCTAGCTTTGTAAACGAATTTCACTGTCTCTGTATTTTTCTCAATTCCATCCTCTGTGTGGGAGTTAAAAAAATTTCTTTTTAAAAAGCCTGCTTCCTTCTCCCCTTCTTTCAAGAATCTACACAAGAGCCACGAGTCCCTCGGAAAGGGCTCCTGATGACAGGACTTCTTTCTCTAAAGAGTGAATTTCATAAGTCAGTGTCACCTGCCTCCCTCTATTGCTCAGTCCCATTTCTTTGTCAAAGGAGTGCGAAAATCCTCATTGGGTGAATTTGGGAGGGGAAAGTATTTCACTGCTGGATTCAACTAAGATTTCATACCCTCTCTTGATTTATTGCAAAATCTGGGGCTGGTGCTGCAACCCCCACCTGTTCTTAGAGGACAGGAGACGGCTTTTGATTGTTCACCCTTTGGAGTATTTGGTCTGGTGTCTTGCACCAAAGGTGTTGGAGAACTCCCTGGACAATGAGCAAGCCACTTCTGCATGATAACAGATGCTATGCATTGGGTAGTATGTGCAGAGAGGCTTTAATCCAATTACAAGTAATGGCTGATACAACTGCTGTACATATAGTGTTGGAAGAAATGTCTCTTTGAGGCTATGTCACTACAATAAGTTTTTAATAAGCCTGCTGCATGATTTGGAAAAACCTGCATAGTTTTTCTGACAAGAAATGGAATTTTTTTTTTTTTTTGTGGTCTCACACTGGCTAGGCAAGCACTCTATCTCTTGAAACACTCTGCTAGCTGTTTTCGCATTTAAAAAATTTTTCCACTATTATTTATTTATACAAGTCTCAGCCACATTTATTTGTACATGCATAATGGGCAACAGATACTCCAAGTTCATACCAATTTATAAAACAACGAAGTTAATAATCACTTGATACACTTGTGTGTTATCTTGCTTACATATTCAAGTCTGAATTAACTTCCTTCATTTTTGTAAACTTTCATACACTACCCTTAAACAAAACTTGAAAACACATATTGGCATGTTTCAGTTAGAGCCAACACAAAAGTTAAGATCACAAATTCAATAACCAAATTTTTTTTTTTTTGGCATGTTTCAGTTAGAGCCAACACAAAGTTAAGACCACAAATTCAATAACCAAAAAAATTTTTTTTTTATGGTAGTAGGGCTTGAACTCAGGGCCTCAGCCTCAGTTGCTCTACCACTTGAGCCATTCTGCAAGCCCTTTTTTGTGCTGAGTATTGCCGAGATAGAGTCTTGCAAACTATTTGCCCAGGCTGGCCTTGAACCACAAACCTCCTGATCTTTAACTCCTGAGTAGCTGGGATTTCAGGCATGAGCCACTGGTGTCCAGCTGCATTGATTATTTTTGGTAGGGTCTGTCTTTATGCCAGGCTAGCCTGGACTGCAGTCCTCCTATTTGTGCCTTCCCATATAGCTAGGAAGTCAGGCATGCACCACTGGGCCCAGACACTGGTTGAAGTGGTATTTTGTGAACTCTTCACCAGGGTTGGTCTCAAACTGAGATCCTCCCAATCTCTACCTCCAAAGTAGCCAGGATTATAGGCTTGAGTCACTGTGCCCAGCCTAGAGAGAGAGGACTTTTTATAGTGAATTCAGTGCTTGAACCCTTACCACCAATCCCTTCTGAGAAAAGAGTAAGTAGCTCACTTACCACCTTTCTATAAGGGCTTAGATCTAACCTCTCCCAAGATTTAGGAAGAATGTTCTAGCATAGATTAGTATTTGCTTTTCAACAGGAAACACATTCAAACACGGAGATGGTACAAGCACAGAATATTTCTGGAAGGACATACAATGATATGCCTTGAGGAAGAGAAATTGAAGGCAGGGGACAGGGCTATGAGGAGGATTTAGCTTTCACTGTAATCATTTTACAGCAGCTAAAAATTGCCCCTTTTTGTTACGTATGCTCATTAACTTACATTTCAGCATTAAATTAAAATGACATTGCTCTTTAATCAATAAAGATACCATAGTTCTACCCATCTTCCTGTTGCTTATTGTCCCCTAGTGAATTCTGCTGGATAAATATTGGGCTCAGTTGTCAAAAGTAAAACAGGAATGAAGGGAAGAAACAAGAAATATTGCTGTGCCTTGTGCCAGAAAGGAAAAGCTGAGGACACAACCTTAATGTAGCCATAACAAGTGAAAAGAAGCCTGTGCACCCTGGTTTTTAAGTTTGTGTTCTCCAGGACATATCTCCCCATCTGTTTGCTCCAGCTTACTGATCTATCCTCCTCCACTGACCATTTCTCACTCTTTTGGCTTTCTTTTAAAAAATTTGTTCTCAAAAATCACAAAAGTAACATATTCTTACCATAATCAGTGAGATAGTATAAAGATATATAAAGAAAAAAAAAAACCATTCCCCCCTCCCCAAACTATTATGTTTCTGTTCTTCCACACCTCTCCCCATGCAGATGCTTCTGCTAATGTTTTCTTTGAGGGATTAAAAATGACCACACAGCTGGGTGCCAGTGGCTTAAGCCTATAATCCTAACTATCAAAAGACAGAGATCAGGAAGATCCAGGTTCAAAGCCAGTCCTGGCAAATAGTTCACAAGACCCTATCTTGAAAGTACCCAACAAAAAAAACAGGGCTGGTGGAGTAGCTCAAGTGGTAGGGCACCTGCCTAGCAAATGTGAGGTACACTGAGTTCAAACCTCAGTACTGCCAAAAGGAAGACCATTAGTACACAGAATTAACATATATATTTCTTTTTCCCCACTTGTCTTCAGGGACAAACTACTCAAGTCAATAAATGTAGATCATTCTTAATGTTCATGTATAAGGTGGATCATCCTTTTAATGGCTGTATGATATTTTACATGGATGAACCATATGCTATGTAATCATATCCTACTGAATTTGCTCATCTCTTAAATGGAGTCATTGTTCAAGTTTTCTCCTTGGATCACTTTTTTTCTTAATAACTTAGATAATGTGTAAGGAGCATTAAATGATGCTAGATACTGGGACAAACAAGCCATATGAATTCTCATAGCAAACCCATGGGATAGGTGATACTCTTAGTCCCATGTTGCAGATTATAAAACCAAGACTTTCAAAAATTAAAGTTTACTCAGTATTGCAGAACTAGTGCACTGTGGAGGTAAGTTTCAAATCCAAGTTTGATTCCAAAATCTTAGTAAGTCAGTACTCCCTCATTTCACACTGTTCTGTGCAATCCACATAAAGTCTATACCCATAGTCTTAAACATGCCTCCCCATACCCCCATGCTCACCTTGTGCTTCATCCTTGGCAATTTATGCTGACTGACTTGAGTGGAAAACATCCACCTTTTCAGAGTAGACTGGACATACAGACTCCCTAGTTCTGAGATTTATAATGACTTCCTCTGCTTTCCTGTACACACAGGGGCTGAAGCAACACTCACAAATGTAGGCAAGGATTACGTCCCTCCCCACCACAGATCCACACAAAAGGAAACTTTGAACACCCTATTCTGAGATCATTATACCAACAAGTAACTTCTCACCACGATGTCTACCCTGGATTCAACATTAACAATCCACAGTTAAAGTCCAAGTGTTACCTAGGAGAGGTAACATGAGCAAGCTGTTAGTATAACCAACAGCTCCTTAAGACAGATCTGATTTTATAAGAGAAGAAGACTATAACAAGGCAACTGGATATCAATCCAAGTATCTAGAATCCCATGGATGGCTAATGATTGCTCAGAAACCAGTGATTGTGAAAACACAGCCAGATTGAGCAATATCAGGTTGATACCATGTCATTCTTTAACAGGAAAAGTAGTTTGAGAGACCCAGAATGCCTTTAAATATCTGAAAGGTTTTCTTGTAGAAGATTTGCATATTTTTGAGTTTACCCTTTAAAGGTGGCCCACCACCAGTTAATAGAAACTGGTAGAAACTTTGTTTCGAATAAACAAAGGAGACATTTCCAATAGTCACAGATGCCTAAAAGAAGTAAGTTCTTTTCTGCTTGGAAGTGAGGATGGAAAAATTGACTGCTCAGCAGGATGTCAGATAGTCCTGCTCTGAAAGAGGAGTATATAACTTTGAACTGCTTTCCAACTTGAGATTCTAGAATTTTTATCAGTGGGACAAAGTAAATTTTGATGCAGGTGCCAAGAATGATATAGAACTCTGCAGTGAAAGAGCAGGTTTGCCTGAGCTCTCTGAAGGCTGGAGGGGCAGTACTGAGGCAGGAAAGGGAGATGAAAGGCCAGAGAATGAAACTTGCCAGCATCTGTCTGTACCACTCACATGCCTCTGGAACCAGACCCCCAGGGACACTGTCCTCCAGGGAGTGGGGCCATTTACTTGTCAGGTTTTACTACTTGCAATCGAATCTGAAAACCATCATGTGTGAGCATTTTTGTTAAACAGTAACAAGGCACTTGCACCAATTTGTATTTCTGTTTAGGAAGCTAACCAAACATTAAAAATTGACACTTGCAGACAAAGGGGAAAAAACTCCACTTTCAGGCACATGCTACGTGTATTATTTATCAAAAGGTAAACCATAATACTGTGTTCTACTCAGCTATTTCTCCAGCTAGACTGACACTGGAATCCAGGAGAAAGATTTGGTTTCAGCACACCTGAAAGACACAGCTCTAAGACTTCTAAGACTTGCCAAAAGAATGGCAAGACCTTGGTCTAACCCTCATCTGTTGTCTCATATCAGGCCACTCTATGGTCAGCTCTAGCAGGTGCTGTCCTCAGGGCTAAAATTATTTCCGGGTAGATTCTGTACTATCAAACCAAGTAGCTTCAAAGTACCTTCCTTAATGTAACAGAAAACATTAATTAACTAAATATGTGTATGAATGAATATCTGCTATAGACTGAATATTTGTGTCTTTCCAAAACTTGTAAATTTATGTCCCAATCCCTATTGTGATGGCTTTGGGAGATAGTTAGTATTAGCTGAGGAAGCGAGGGCAGGGCTCTGTGGTGGAATTTGTATCCTCATAAAGAGATGTACCAGAGAGCTTGTGCTTTCTCTCTCTTTTTCTTATTCTGTAGGGTCACAGAGAAAAAGTGGCCACCTATAAACCAAGAAGACAGCCCTCACCAGGAACTGAATCAGCCAGCACCAACATCTTGAACTTCCAAACTCCAGAATGGTGGGAAATAAATTTCTGTTGTTCAAGGTACCCAGCCTATGACATTTGTTATTGTCTGAGTTGACTAAGACAATGAGTTTGGGACTTCTATAGAACTGGGATTCACAGACAAGGAGTGATTCCAACCTGAAGGTCAAGGCTTGACAGAAATTCACTAGTACCTATTTTTGACATTATCATGTTGAAAACCACAATATCATGTATGAGATTCCTTTCTGAAACAGCATTTTTAATTATGGAAAAGACAACATTTGTTCAATGTAGAGCAGTTGATGGTAATTTATTTTATTTTGGGGAGCAATGCTGGGTTTCGAATTTAGGACCTCGTGTTTGTTATGTATGCACTCTTCCACTTGAGTTCTGCCCCAAAGTAGAAAATTTGAAAGCATTAAAAGGAAAGTAAAAACCACCTACATTGCCCCATACACTCAGACTCCTGCCAGTTATGTGCGGGGGGTTCATCTCCTGGAAATATGTCCCCCTACAGGCATATTTCTGTCTGTCTCAGTTCTACTGATTGAGAGGAGGGGTTTGCTTTTGGATTGTTTCTTCTGATCACAACCACCACTATTCACAAAGTCCATTTAAAGAACCCCATCCTTTTTCATTCATAAGACATTACTGAAGAGTAACTTTCAGGAACCACTGCACAATTCAATCACTTTTGACAAATGATGGTGTTCATCTAATATTTAAAGATCAATTGGCTGCATTTTTATTGCTTTGCAAATAAATCCAATATTGTCTGTAACTATAATGAGGAAATGGTTTGCTTGGTTAATTTGGTGGGATCAAAACTGGTGGTCTGATTTCATTAGCCAGTGAACTCCATGAACACATTTATCAATTAACCAATTAGTTCCAAATAACCATGGCCTTCATTGAAGCCAAAGGGCAAACAGTGAAAAAGTGTGCTAGGATCACTATTCTGATTTAATGTATGAAGTACAGAAAAACAACCAAAGTGTTCCAGGCTTACATTTATTTCTGCTATTAAGCTGTGTCCTTTGAGAAACTGTATTACTGGGAATAAGCCCCTAGGATACTCACTCCACTGGTGGTCTGAAAAGGTCCTTGAATTTTCCCTCAAATTAACCACCAAAAGTTCTGTTTCAATACTACAAGAGGAAAACTCAAAGTGAGTTCAGCTGCTTCCCTCCAAAATTAGAGAGAGTTGAAAATTATACAAAATATAAAAGTAAAATGGTCATACAGCTGAAGGGCTTCCTAAGAAAATTTCAGGGCTTCGTAAGAAAATTATCTCAAAGCCTTATGATAAATATGTAAGTATATCAATCACATATAATTTCAAATTACTGCTGAAATATAAATAAAACAATTTTTATTTGGAAAAAAAAGGCACAGATTTAGTTTACTGCAGAGACTGGTCTTCAAAGGGTTGAATTTTACAAGGTAAAACTTCAATTTCTCTGAAGAATTCCTCACTTCAGAGGCAGGATCTTCAGGATGACTCTAGAACAGGCTACAAAGAAAATCTGAACCAGCTGATAGTGTATATGCCAAGAATAACCTCTCATCTTGACCTGGCATGTTTCAAAGAGCTTGCACATCTTCACAATACCCTACAGGGATGCCTCATGGTACAGACAGACAGACAAGCTCAGAGCACTGAGCAACCTGCCCACATCCCAGAACCATCACTCTGTCCAGTGCCCAGGTTTTCAGAAAACCATCTGTAGCATTCTCTTAGTAGAAATACATTCTTCCCCTCAAATCATTTTAAAATAAGAGGTCTTTTTTTACTCTTTTAATGGATTATGTTTTCCATGGAATTTCACTTTGGGGACATTTATCAAGCCTGGTGGCATATGCCTATAATCTCAAACACTCTCAGCTTTTAACTTTCCATACTCAGCTTAGATGTTATTTCCTTCAGGAAGTTTGCCTGAACATCTCAGGATCAGTAGCCATTCTCTGTGCTCCCAAAATACCCTGGGCATACCCCAGTTTTAGAGTCCATCTGCCATTATTTTATATGAGCCGTCTCTTTCACCCCATGGAGAGAGCCACATCCACTTATCTCATTTCTATACCTCCTAACTCAATGCCTGACTCAGTCAACATGTTCTGGTCTCAACTGGATTTTTCTCTTGAAAATGAAGTAAACAGCATTGAATGCCTCAAGATGTCTAATTCTTCATGTCAGCAGTAATTTGAAGATTTAAAAAGTCAAAAGTTTTCTAATTCTAGTTTTAGTTTTCTGGAAATGGACATTAAATTGTAGATGAACCATCCTAAGAGAACACTTATGAAAAGACACAATTCACTGGTTGGATGGTTCAGACCCGAATTTCTTCATCTGGAAAAGAGAACTTGGCTCTAGGTAATTTCTGAGGTCTCATCTGGCTCTACTATTTTATAATCCTACTGTTGAGTATAAACACAAAGGTGAGTTGATGGTACCTCCAGGGATTGTCAACATGACCAGACTTACACGTAAAACCTTTAAATAAATTATTTACGAGGTTTGTGTAAAAAAATCTTGAGGTCATCAGATGACTGGGAACACTCTGGTATAATGAAATACCAACTATGGAAAGCTATGCCTCCTAGACTCCAGCCACAATGGACTCCCTTAAAAGTTCTTGAACTTGCCATTTTCCTTCCTCCTACTGGGCATTGCAATTGCTGTTCTTTCAGTTTTTCTCTTCCTCACCAGGGAACCTCAACTCAAGAGTCGCTTCCTTCGGACAATCTTCCATCTTTTCCTGACCAGATCAGATCACCCTATGGGAGATTCTCAGTCATAGCATTGCATTTCTCTTCTTCACTGCACTGGCCACAGTTCTACTTTCTCTTGTAAGATCACTTGGTTAATAGCCTTCTCCTCACTGGGCCATCCTCATCACCAGAGGGTATTTTTGGTTTTGCTCATTATCATATCTATATCCTTGGCAGAGAGTTGATGGTCAATGAACTCTTGTTAAATGGTCTCCAAGGGCTGTCTGTGGGAACAGAGAGGGCTGAGCATTTCCCTGTGGGAAAGGAGAGACTACATTTGGGGGAAATGTGAAGTGAATCTACTGAGCTGGAAAGCCTGAGCTCTCCAGCACATTCCTGAAAAAGGAGTAGGGGATGGTGGTCACTTTCTGGTGACAGTGGAAGAGCAGTCACTGAATGAGGCCACCACTGGCAGAGCAAAGCATGGCATGGAGAAAGGAGACAGGAATGTGACTGGTATCAATCTTGTGGAGGGCTCACAGTCAGAAGCTGAGGTGAAAGTTATTCATGAACTGAGCATTCCCATCCTTGGTACTTCCTGGAAAAACAAGGACTATAAATGTAACAACTGACAGTTTGTAGCTGTCTCTGCAGTAAACAGATCAAAAAATAATGAACCTATTTTTTCATGGAGTAGAAAGAATGATGCCATTAGATGACAAAGGGAAAAGAGAAAGACTCAACTTGACTACCATTTTTTTTATCTTAAAAGAAGGCTTTTCTCACTAGCATGAATACAAAGAACCATAGATATGGAATAGAATCCTAATATAGGTGAGGTAACAGTAAGATTCCAAAATTCCAGGCACAAATGAAAGACATTTGAGGAGTCTCCAAGTTTGCTGATAAGAAATGCTGAGGAGTGAGGGAGGTCCCAGGAGATGGGAATCACATTGCTCCAATTTTCCAGAGGGGGACAGCTGCAGAGAGAAATGGTGCAGGCATGGAACATCTATGACAGACTCAACATACAAATCGATTTGGAAACAGATTCCTTGTGAATCCTTAGCCACAGAAGCAACACTCACAGAGGGCCCTCTCAATGGGCTCACTTAGCAGAGCTACAACCAGCTAAGCTCAGATCACACAGGTATCTGGAGCCAACCAGGCACCATGGCCTCACATATTACCCTGAAACAAAGAGAGGTGATGATGGAGATTGACATGTCACCCAGCTCCCTCCAGGTCCAACCTCTGTGTTCAGAGCTTAGCTCAAGAGAACTTATATTAGAGGGACATTGCTGATCCCAAATCCTAAGTCTATGAGCAAAAGTCAAATGAGGTAGAGATTTTTCTCTCAATTTGAAGATAAATCAAAGATGGTTTTCAGCAACAGTTGACATGCTTTATAAGCATAAGGGCAGACGACAATGTGTCAGGTCAGCCTCTGTGAAGCATCTTCCTCTCCATGGGCCAGTTCCACATCTGGAAAGTGGGACAGTGAAATACCACAGTAGGCACTTGGGGCTTGATTACCTCATGTGTAGTTTGCAAAGGACCACACAAGCACAAGTGGTCAGACACACACTGGAAATATATGTTGACATGTGCCATGTGTTCAAGTGTAACATGGCAAGTAGGAACCAAAATTTAAATGGCATCTTTCTGTAGTCTTCACCCAACATTTCAGATTCACTCCCACTTTGCCAGAAACAGCAAATCAGACATGTGCTGGCTGGCTTAGGCACTGGAATATGTGACAAAATGGGCTGCATGGCCCTTCGTTTCCCTATCTTTTTTGTAGGGCTTAACTTTGGAAAAGCATCCAAGCCACATGTAAACTATTCATGAGCACTGTCTGGGCTTCTGGATGGCTAACAAGCCCAGGACAGGAATGAACAGTCTTTTTTCCCTTGGCAAAGCCAACTCTACCACTTTCCAGCCCACTCACCTTGGTTTCTGGGCTGTGGCAGCATCCAGACTTGGCAGACAAAGAGGCAGAGGCTTTTGATTCTCCACAAAATGCAGGTGAGTGCATCTGAGAGTCAGGGTCAGAACAAGCTGGAAAGCTTGTAAATGTGACTGGCCTGTCTTCTCCCACACAGGCAGTCAAGGAAGAGAAAAATGCATGTTGGAGGGAGCCAAAGGCACCTTCTAAGGTCCTATTTGACAATGATTTACACATGTGACTTGCTGGAAAATAAAGAACCTCCTACCCCAAGAAAAAACTTCTTAACAAACAGACAACACTGTTTGGATAGATCAGAGCCATCTTCTGTAGAGATCATTGTAGCTCTGATATGCCATCTTGGGATATGCAAGATAAATGAGGCTGTCTGATGCTCCCAAGTTTCTCATTGGATTCCTGTATCAAATTCACACTCTCTGTGACCCAAATGTGCCCTTGACTGTGTGTGAATTCCAAGGACTTGGCTTTCAGAGCCTTACTTTTAAGATTCTGCTCCCAACCAATAACCTGGATGGAATTGAATTACCTTGTGAAATAAATCCACAGAACACAAATAGCAGTTGAATCTACCATAATTAAACGTGTTCCCTTTGAAGTCAACCATATCACTTAGAACCTGAACAAGGGTAAACTAAAATCAGTTCTCAGAATTGAGCCACAGATAGCATGAATTGAAATTAAACTTCAAGCTATAGACCAATATGACTTCACTGGAAACTTCGCAAGTTACAGTATCCGTGCTGTGTATCTCGAGACAAATGAAACAAGCGGGCACAGAAGTGGTGACATGCAACCTGGGAAAGCAAGCATGTAGTCTCACATTGATGTGGTGTACTGCTTATGTCAAACCCCTGAGTATTCAAGACAACTTGAGTATAGGCCTTATTTATTTCCCCATTCTGCCTTATTTTCATGATCGAAAGTTGTACTATGACTGAAAAGAGAATAAGAAGCCAGCCCTCCAGTGGTGCTCTCAATCTTTAAATCTCTCCTGAGAAGGCAGGGAAGTTCAGTGATTAAAAACATGGTTTGAATCCTGGCTTCACTACCAGCTAGTAGCCTGGTTGTTACGGCTCTGTAGGACTTGATGATTCATCTAAACAAAGTGAACTATATTACTGTGATATAATATGATGGAGGACTAGGGGACAAACAGGTGAAGAGCTGGTCCTGGAGCAAATTTAGCTCTTATTGTTGATAATATTATTTTGATTTGCAACATAAACCTCTGTTAAGTAGGGAAGTCATTACTATTAAAAATTAAATGTTGACATTTCTCTTTGGGGTAAGCAGAGCAGGATGGATGGTCTACAAATAGCAAAATTTAATCAGGAAATTGTTTTGTTTTGTTTTGTTTTGCTGTTACTGGAGTTTGAACTCAGGGCCTCACACTTGCCGGGAAGGTGCTCTATCACTTGAACCACTCCACCAGCTCTTTTGTGTGTTGGGTTGTATTAGAGTCTTGTGAACTATTTGCCTGGAGCTGGCTTCCAAGAGAGATCCTCCTGATCTCTGCTTCCTGAGTAGCTAGGATTACAGGTGTGAGTCACTGGCGCCAGCCTTAATCAGGAAATTCTTTACTTCAGCATTTGTGCTCTTACTCTAAGAGACTTCTTCTCAAGGGGAAAACAACAGTTACATCTCCAGAGAAAAAGAGGTATGTATGTGTCATTATGTGAGTTAAAGAGTAAGAGGATTCTGACAACAGAAAAAAAAGGAAATAAAAACTGTCTAACACTCACTATTGCATTTCCCCTCTCCCCCTACTCTCGCTGACTAGTTTCTTTTGCTGTCCATTGAGTTCTAATAACACCAATCAGACTTGGAGCCCATTCAATGTGGTATATAGTGATCAAAAGATTGTGTCATGAAATGGAATCAAATATCATTTGGGAGGGGGCTACAAGTGACAAAGACCATCAAGGAGGGCACTGCTCATCAGCAGGTGTTAGCTCCTGACTGGGAAACCCACCTCATCTGACCCAAAGGTTATCACAGCAACTTAGAGCAATGCTCGGCCATGTCGCTCGGTTTACATGTGGATTTTTCAAACAGAACAGCTCCATGTTAGCCAATTTCCCTCAGGTATTAAAATGGAAAAATGAGAAGAATGACACTTCCCAGGGTGTGGCTGCTGCAGGCCCTGAGTAAGCCCCAGCTGAACCAACTCATGCCTTGTCTCTTCTGAGCCTCTCAGGCCTATTTTGTGAATACCAAGTAAGGTGAGTTCTAGTTTGGAGGCAGAATTCATCAACTATGTTATTCATTTATTCTAACAAACACTTAAACCTTCTGTGAACTTAACTCCAAAAGACTTAATTGATCATCATGAGTAACAGAAGGATGGGTCCCAGGCAGGAGAGGGGGCTGGGAGTGAATCAGGAGAGACCAGGCCACCCAAACTTACCGGTAGATGATTCCCTTCTCATGCAGGAACATGAGAGCTGAGATGATCTCTGCAGCATAGAAACGAGCTCGGGCTTCATCAAAACGACGGGACTTCTGAATGTGGAACATCAAGTCACCTCCGTTCACAAACTCCATTACAAAAAACAGGCGGTCCTGGATGTAAACACATGGCACAGTAATTAGCCTAGAGTTCTGTCAGCATTGTGCTGCCCTGGGGTGTGGCAAGGGAGGAGAAACTGTCAAATGTCCTGACAGCTGACAGTGGGCCAGGGAGCAAAGGCAGGTCTGGGGGGACAGGATTCTTTAGGGAAAGAGTTACATTCAGATCTAAACAGCCTTGAATTTCTACATCTCTAACAAGTAGAAAAGGCATCAAAAGCCACCTGTTCTAGTCCTGGCTCTGCAGCTTATGGGCTATGTATGTAAGGGAAGAGAACAGCACAAGTCAAAAAAGGCAAACGGCTTCATCTGAGCCTGGGGGTTAATCACACAAAGTAAAGGACACTGGACAGGTGCTTTAGACATCACCAGTGGGCAGAAAACAAAGAAAAGGTAAAATCTTTTTGATAATTCTGCCAAATAGGAGTCAAATGGCAGCCTCTGTGTAGCCTCCATGTTAGAAAGTCCCTACAGGCCAGCAGAAGACCATGACTCAGAAGTGTGACTGTCCAATGAGCAAGAGGACATCTCCACCTGCAGGAACTCTGCCCTAGCAGGAGAAATGAACCCCTAAAAACATGACCTGTGCAGTTACTCAGGCACTGGAGATTAGGAGGATTAGCAATTTGAGGCCTGCCTAGGCAAAAAGTTATCAGGACCCCATTTCAACCAACAAGCTGAGCATAGTGGAATACACCTGTCATTCCAGCTATGTTGGAGGAATAGGCAGGAGGATTAAGAACTGAGGCCAGCCCCAGGCAAAAATGCAAGACACTATCTGAAAAATAACTAAAGCAGAAAGGGTTGGGGGCATGGCCCAGTAAAAGCAAGGTTCTAAGTTCCAAACCAAACAAATGTGACCTGTGCAGTATTCTGAGAACTATGCAAATGGTGTGTGGACAGTAAGACCGTTCAATGACAGAAATGTGTGAATCTCAATTGATATCCTCAAAAAGGGATAGCTCTAAGATGAAATAGTAAAAAGTTTTGATTCAAGGACTTCTAACATCAGCCAATTTCCTCCCTCCACCAGTGTTTGTGAGGTCTCTGGTTAGCAGGTACTAAATGAGGTTTAGGGGACCCAGCAGAGAAAACCACAGACATAACACAGAAGTACCCGTAAAAACACACAGTGCTTTAAAAAAAAAAAAAAGCCACATAAACAAGCAAACCCACACATTCTGGTAAATCCTGTGAAGCAGAAAGGGAGGAAGCAGGAACCTCTGCTCACCTAAGTGGGGTGTGAGCCGAGGCCTGCAGGATGAATGGTAGCCTCTTTGGAAACAAAGTGGGAGAAAGTTACCGTGGAGGAAAATGGGTGTATATGCAGAGCCCATCTTTATTTGGAGCTTTAAGTGCTACTGACTTTGCTAGGTGTGTTTCCACAGTCACTGTAAACAAGGCAGGGAGCTGTGCGTGCTGTGGCTCATCTCCCATTGCCTCACTGGTACAATCAAGCAGATCCCTATCAGCAGGCAGTCTGACCTGTGACCTCCTAGTCCCTATTTTAAGTAATACCTTAATTCGAAGGGAGAAAATTCCCAGCATTTATTATATGCAGGTCTCTCTACCAACAAGTATGAGTTTAAGAGTAAAGAAGGAATGCCAAGACTTGCAAAAATAAAAACCAGCACCATCAACAACACAACTTCAGGCTGACCAACATAAGCCAGAGGGAAGACTATACAAATATAGCATGCCATCTGACTAAGCTAGTGGCCCTCATTTGTGTGACTGACAAGGGGAGAGGCAGAATTGGGCAGAACTGGTTCTGATGAGCAATGGCTGTCCTGTATTTTCTCCACAGGAAGGAACAAGTTCCCAAATAGGTCGGGTGGAGGGTAGACTCTGTCTGCATGGGAAGCTTTCATGCTAACATATTGCTCATATGGAGGGGAAGCTGCAGGAGGCCTGAGGAAGACCACAGTGGAAAAGCCAGACTGCAGCATCTCTCAGCAAGTAGGTCAACTTTACACATTTTTGTTAACCAGCCTGTTCTTCATGGATGTAACTGGAAGCCACATGAATTCCAATTGCTCTGAATATCTGTTTACTGGAACTGGGTCAGTAGGACAGCAGCCATTCTTAGGCTGCCATACGGTAGTGTCCATAGGAAGAGTTGCAAAGGCAGTAGGCATCAAGAAATAAGGACAGTCCAAAGGAAATTTTATCCACTTCTAGTTCACACACACAAAATCGTTTTCATATCTGAAGTTTAAAAAGCCAGACCCTGGGCTAAACTCCAGATCTGGTGGAGGAATGCTGTCCTCTGGTCTTGTTCATTCTCCTCCATCTGGGTCCCACACATAGCCCTGGAGGCAGCTTCTCAGACAACACATGGAATCTGGCACTTTCTCCTCTGAGGCCCAAGAAGAAGAGAAGAGATCATAAGCTTTAGAACTTCAAAAATATGAAAGTATGGACTCATGTTCTTGTTTCTTTTCATAAAGACTCTCATTTCTAACCTCATGTCTGGTACCACCCAGAATGAACCGGGGGTATAATTCACAGGCCTGGAGCTACAGTCAACTTTTGAAGCAGGCATGAAGAGGAAACAAGCTGATAAAGCAATGAGAATTTAAAGAAAAGAAACAGTCCAGCCTATCAAAGACCTCAACAATGTTACAAGGTACAAAAATAAAATACTATGTTCATCAACTAGCAAAATGCTCTTGGCTGCAATGAAACCCTCTATTGACCTGTATTTCTGTTCGCCCTATTTTAAAATGTCTGCTGCAGAAGCGGGGAAGATTCAGCAGAGCCTCCAAGATCACTGCAAGAAGACCCATTTTCCATGAGGTGGTGTGGGGAGGGGTGGGGATGAGAGCTGAGAAGGAATCAGAAATTAAATTTTATTAGGCATGTCATTGGGTCCCTTCTGCCCAGTATGCAGTAGATTCAAGCTGATAAGGTTACTGCTGGTGGCTCTGATGAAGATATTTTCAGTTAAAAAAAGTCATAAACGTGAATTATAAAGAGTTATTTCAATTATAGCCAAGTTGCAAATATGCAACCCCAATCCTCTATAGTAATAGAAGTCAGCTTTCACTTGTGGGACCTTTATTCTTATTTCTTTATACTTCTCCGTATGTCTCAAGGTTTCTGTGATGAGTGTGTATTCCTCTTATCACCAGAAGCAAACTAAAGTCATGTGCTTCCTTCATGCTTCTCCTACTCTGGTCTTTAAGAAGGAAGATAAGATGTTGAGCAAAGATAGTTTTCAAGTTATCTTACAGAGCAGTTGTTTATGCAATGGGAATCAGAAAATGGTTATGGAGAGGCCTTTGCATCCTGATCTCCATTACTAAGGATCATCAGTGGCCATCTTTCTCCCTAGGGCTTTTCTGCTGTCTGCAGTAACCAGGCCATGAGACTTGTTGGAATGATCCCCAAAATGACCAGCAACTGGCTCTTGTTTGGGTGTGAGGAGCCCTGAGGGCCTGTGTTCTAATGCACAGATTCTACCGCACCGACTGCAGCCTTCAGAGACCTTTGGTGCTCTCTAAGAATCTTGGCAAGGACAAACTTGCTGGGCACACGCAGTACACCAGGCCCTGGGCAGGGTCCAAGTATCCTGAAACAGATGAGACCCTACACTGCTCACTGATGGGCAGACATTGCACACCACCTAGCGTGGTTAGTGCAGTGGAGGGGTTGGAGGGTGTCATGGGGACATGAAGAGGGCACCTGAGCAGTCTGGAAGCTAGGGTAAGATCCGCGGAAAGCTAGAACTGATTCCCTGATGCTCAAGTCAGGCTAGAGAAGGAAAGGAAGGAGGAGGTGTCGAGATAACAGCTGAGGGTAAGGTGCAGGCAGAACTCAGGGGCTGTAAAGGAAGACAAGTCACCAAGTACTGAGGCTGCAGACAGGGAAGTCTCATTGCACTGCTAGTGTCGTAGCAAGTATTTGTAGAGAAAGCAAAAGACTTTGTTTGACCCCATCCCAGGTCACCCACAATCCCAGGTCCTGAGAATGCAGGACCTCACTGCAGATCACTGACCTACTGGTCTCCATTAGAATTTTAAGCCCAGTGCCCGGGGTAAAACAGGTGGCAGCTATGGGGATTGACTTGAAAGGACTCCAGGAAGCATTGGGCCATGCCCCGGTTAATAGAACATCAGCCACAAAACAAATTGCTCCAGCGAATTAGATCCATCCACCTACAGGAAGCCTTTCGTATCGAGGGAATGACTTCTGCAAAGCAGAGATGTGTTTGTGAAGTTCTGAAAGGAAGCAGAAGATAACCTCTCACCTACAACTCCACTTACCGCCTCTGCTACCATTTAAGAGCCAGCATCATTGCCTTCTTGCCAGACGCTAAGCCATGCCTCCAAGCTCAGATGTGAAGCAACTGGAGGAAGCATTTTGGGGGGAATCCTACATCAGGAAGTACTGCAGGATGGATTGAGTCTGTTGTGACTCACGTCTAGGGTAGGGAGGACTTACCAAACCCCACCTTGGCAGAGATGGCACAGGGGACTCTCTGTATTTAACCCTGTGCACATAACCCTTTCGGATTTTCTGAAGTCTAATTTCCTGAAAACTGACTTATAGCCTCAGCATCTGTGAAGTTTTACTTGAGGCTTTTGGCTCCTCTCAGGTAGATCTGCCCTGACCTGTGTGGTAGGAAACCTAAGGTTCTTGAGATAGGTTTAACCTCAGTTCTAAAGCCAAGTGGCCAAGCCCTTTGTGTATCCCTTGCACCTCTTTTTGGTCTCTGATTCAACTAAACACAAATGCAATCATTAACACAGATGATGAATACCTGGGGGAGTAAAAGCAGTTCAGAAATCCCTTTGTCCCCACGCCCTGGTGTGAGTTACATACAGGCCCAGAGGTCAAGAGCTGTTGCCTGGTAAGAATAGAATTCCTGTCACCACCTGCCTGGTTCCATTGATCTGCTGCAGCTCAGGCTAACTCTGTCCTGGCTCACAATCCTGGTTGTTGCTTCCATAGGCCAAAGAGGATTAAAAAAGAAAGAGAGAAAGAAACAAACAAACAAACACACGGGAACTAACAGTGGCTGTCAGTAGCAGGCACTCTCAAAGTCCCTCATGGAGGGTTGTTCTTGGAGCCAAAACTGACAAGCAGCTGCATGAGAAGTCAGAGACCAAACCCTAGGTAGATGGAAGCTATGCCAAGATGGTACAAGTGACAAGATGGAGAGTGAACATGACAGAGGGTGACTATGGCAGACACTTTTGGAGTTGCCTGTTCAATGCATGGTGTCTCCCTCCTCATCGAACTGCCCCAGCCCAGTCATGGGGGTAAATGCTAAGCCTCTGGACCAAGCTGGGTCTCCAACTATCTTCCCCAGAAAATTCAAACTGAGATAAAGAGGTTTCAATTTAGTTTGGGCTGTGTGCAAGAAACTGAGGAAATGTGAATTAGAGGCTGCCTTTGTGGTGTGAATATGTGAAATGACTTGGTGTAACAGAGTGGTGAAAGCCTGGGTGGGTGGGTGGATGGATGGATGGATGGAAGAATGGAAAGATGGAGGATAGATGAATGGGTGGACAGATGTATGGGCTGATGGATGGATGGGGGAATAGACAGATAGGTAAGTGTGTGGATGGGGGAGAAGAACGGGGTGAGTCCCCTGTGAGAATAGCCATCATCAGCAACACCACCAACAACAGGTGTTGGCGAGGATGTGGGGAAAAAGGAACCCTTTTACACTGTTGGTGGGAATGTAGACTAGTACAACCACTCTGGAAAAAAGTTTGGAGGCTACTTAAAAAGATGGACATCGATCTACCATTTGATCCAGCAATACCACTCTTGGGGATATACCCAAAAGACTGTTACTCCAGAGGCACCTGCACATCCATGTTTATTGCGGCACTATTCACAATAGCCAAGTTATGGAAACAGCCAAGATGTCCCAGCACTGACGAATGGATTAAGAAAATGTGGTACCTATACACAATGGAATTCTATGCAGCCATGAAGAAGAACGAAATGTTATCATTCGCTGGTAAATGGATGGAATTGGAGAACATCATTCTGAGTGAGGTTAGCCTGGCTCAAAAGACCAAAAATCGTATGTTCTCCCTCATATGTGGACATTAGATCAAGGGCAAACACAACAAGGGGATTGGACTATGAGCACATGATAAAAGCGAGAGCACACAAGGGAGGGGTGAGGATAGGTAAGACACCTAAAAAACTAGCTAGCATTTGTTGCCCTTAACGCAGAGAAACTAAAGCAGATACCTTAAAGCAACTGAGGCCAATAGGAAAAGGGGACCAGGAACTAGAGAAAAGGTTAGATCAAAAAGAATTAACCTAGAAGGTAACACCCACACACAGGAAATCAATGTGAGTCAATGCCCTGTATAGCTATCCTTATCTCAACCAGCAAAACCCCTTGTTCCTTCCTATTATTGCTTATACTCTCTCTACAACAAAATTAGAGATAAGGGCAAAATAGTTTCTGCTGGGTATTGAGGGGGGGAGCGGGAGGGGGTGGAGTGGGTGGTAAGGGAGGGGGTGGGGGCAGGGGGGAGAAATGAACCAAGCCTTGTATGCACATATGAATAATAAAAGAAAAATGGAAAAAAAAAAAAAAAAAAAAAGAACGGGGTGAGTGAGCTATGAACGAAACCACCAAAGTTCTCCATGTCTTTCCAGATTTAAATCCATCTGGGAGTCCTAGCCAATGTCTGCCCTTGGGTTCCATTAAATGCCTCTTGTCTCTCTGAATCTTTACTTCTTTACTTTTAGTTCTCCTTTTTTTTTTTTTTTTTTTTTGCGTAGCATTGAGTAAGTTTTCTGCTGCTATCAGGAAAATTTTAACTAAAATACACAGCAATTTTTAAGGAGTAAGAAGTTTCCTCATTTATAGATCTAGGATGGTAACACCACCCCAACAGTGATCATGTGAGGATTATCTAGAAGCAAAGAGGCTTGCCCAGTGCAGGCCTGGAAAGGAATCTCCACAAACAGAAGTAACTGGTAGTACTTCACCATACATTACATCCTACAGCTCCCAGGAGACCTTGTAGCCAGTGCCAAAGTCCATGGTGTTCTGGAGGTGGGATGCTTCTCATGTACAAGCAGCTCTTGCTTCACTTTATTTTCTCTCTCTCAAAACTCCTATTTGCAAACTGGGAATAATCAGACAACCACACTCACAGGTTTGTGAGGACTGAATGAGCTAAGCTAAGAGTTTTGAACAGTGCCAACACAGGAAATGCTCAAAACACACTAGCAACTGCTTCTATTATCATCATTCCCATCATTATTACCACCTCCACTCTAGCTGCAGCCACCATGGCTGTCCACCCAGCTGCACCGTAAGGAAGTACACTTCCTATACATGTAGCAGTGATGTGCTACCTGTAGCGGATATTGAGATAGTGCCTCCTTCATGGACCTCTCAGACAGGGGGAGGTGATCACACGCACACACACACGCGCACACACAAATACACACATGATAAAACTGCAGCAGAATCAGTAGCTGCAATGGCTCCCCAACCCTCAGTTGTTGGACAAGGATCTAGGGGGTCCAAGGAGATGGAAGGACTCTGAACCCAGCTGCTGGGGTATAGGGGTATTTCTTGATGCCATATGGTAATGATCTTGATCAGGTAAGAATTTCTGTTTCTGGGAAGTACTTGGTAAGCGAGGGGGTCACAAAGCTAGGCTGATAACCAAAATACATTAAACAAGGTCTCTGTTCCACTAAGTTTTCTAAGAGTGAATGATAATTCATATTCCCAATTTTAAGCAGTTTATAATATTATTATTGCAAAGCAAATGCCACCCCTGTGGATTGCAACATAATATTGTGACTTTGTATAGTGGCAATTCTTCCCTTTTAGATAGCTGACTCATTCTTATAATCAGGTTGAGAAAGATTTTTCTCTGTTTTAAACAAGACTCCATAATCTTATGATTTACAAATGTGAATTTCATGTGAAGATGTATCATTTTGAGAATGAAATGTTTTCAGCAAGAAAAAGTCATGATCACAGTGAGGATGGAGATTCTCTTTGGAAAAAATTCAAAGAATAGGCAGTAGCAGCTATGAATAATTTAGTCATTGCTTTAAGGCAATAATGTTAAGCTGGGAGCCACGTCTGTACTTATTTATCCAAATTCTAAGAGTTGCCGTGGAATATTTCTATATGAGTAACAACAACTCCCTTTTCCTGTGTCAAGAGCTAGAGTGCTACTAACGCTGTGGGCAAAGAGGAGGAACTCTCCAGCATCCTGCTGGATTTCTCCTAAGCGCCACTGCTTCATTATTTTTCTCGGATACTGTCATCCACAGGGTGAATAGGGAGTTCACATCAACAGGAAACAGCTACTGACGTCAGAGGTCACAGTGGAAAAGCACCTCATGAGGAAATCAGATTGCACCATGTCTGAACTGGAAACCACTTAAATTTAACCACGTTAAGAACAATTACAAAGGCTTCGATGAAGAAACAATGAGAAGGAGCTTAACAGCTTCTTTTTTTTTTTACTTATCATTCTGCAGAGCCCAGAAGAGAGCAGAAGACAATTCTGTCAAGCCCACAGGCAGGACGCATCCTGTTTTTGAGAAGGGGAGGTATGTCTTGAATATAACCAACCCTCAGGATCTTGAATTTCAAACTTGGAGGGCTGCACAGCTCTTTTTAAAGACCAAGTCTCTTCCTGGTCATCAGGATGCATTATAGCCATCTCTCATAATAAAACCCGACAAGACTTACTGGCCCATACACCAGGCGAGGGAAACACTGAGAAGCATCCAAGCTGGGATGTCCTTTAAAGCCTAAATAAGCAGTAGACATATGACCTGGGATTAGCCCAGCCCGGGCACAGTCCTGCCTTCCTGCAAGAGCCCCCTTGGGCTCTCAGTCCACACGCATCGTTGCACCTGGTGGGCTTTATGCTGTTGTCTCATTTCCCATGGAGGAACCGAAACCTTTCAGGCTGAGCTCTAATACTAAATTATGTATCTTTACTAGTGCCACATACAGTGCCCGAACTGTGGTGGGGTTTGTTAAGTGCCTAAGGAACTAACAGCAAAAGAATAGTTTTGTTTTCTTATCAATTTTAAACTAGTACTTTTAAAAAACTGGAACAAACTCCAACATTAGTTTTCCCTATCCATTTTATGTTAGTAAAGTGCAAAGAAGTAAAGTCTCCCAGTCTGTAAGGCTGGGCATGGTGGTATACATCTGTAAGCCTAGCACTTAGAAGGTTGAGGCAGGAGTTCAAGGCCAGCCTGAGCAGCATAGAAAGCAAAAACAAAAACCAAGCAAACAGTTTATGGAAGAGTTGGGTAAGAAAATCAGGCCTGTGGACACCATTTCATTTCCCTTTATAAAGTGTTAGTTTCTGTTTATCAAAGTGATTGCATATCCATCCACTATAATTACAAAGTAAAACTGAGGCAAAAAAAAAGAAAATGAAGATAAGTCACCCCCAATCCTGACAACCAGATTGAAGCCTAAATTATGCAAAGAAAAAAAAACTAGTAGGCTTTTAGCTTCCAAAAAACTGAGGAGTTGTCGCAAATAAGAAATTTTGCACCAGGCACTGGTGGCTCACACCTGTAAGCCTAGCTACCCAGGAGGCAGAGATCAGGAGGATTGTGGTTCAAAGCCAGCCCAGGCAAATAATTCAAGAGACCCTATCTCAAAAAATCCATCACAAAAAAAGGGCTGGTGGAGTGGCTCAAGGTGTAGGCCTTGAATTCAAGCCCTAGTACCACGAAGAAAAAAAATAGAAATTTTGCAAAGTAATTTCAACTATATTTAGCCCCTCACTACCCACCCCTGGTTCTAATTATACTTAACAATTCACAGCATGTTTAAAGAAAAAGAAAGGAGAAAATGAAAAACATATCCTCTTCTTTTCACTTATATTACATAATATTTCTTAATATCATTAGTCAGCCAGACCATGCTTTTTAACAGTTGCATACTATTCCCAATGCCACTTCTAGGAAGTCTAATTAAGTTATTGGGAGTTATTTAAGTTTCTATGACTTCTAATTAAGCTAATGAAAATTAGAGAACTTGGTATTAATAACATAGTCTCTATACAAAGATAAAGATCACTTTTATTAGCCAGGAAAAATAGCCATCTCTGTGGGCAGATGATTGCTAACTAGGAGTGGTATTTTCATCTGGCTTGACTAATTAGTCATTTAGACATCAGTAGCCTCTGGAGCACCCCCTGGTGGTTGAAAAGGGCACTGGACCTGTGTCTCCTGGTCCAAAGTGTACCTGTATCAAAGACAGATTCATGAAGAAGATAACTATTTTTTTTTTTTTGGTGGTACTGAGTTTGAACTCAGGGCCTTGTGCTTGCTAGGCAAGTCCTCTATCCCTTCATTCACACTGTCAGTCCAAGAAGAAGATATATTAGTAATCATTCTCATTTTAAAGAAGGTTTAGTTACTTAACAAAAGTATTCACAAAAGGATTTCTTTAAGTCATAATTTCACATAGTGCAATTCCTTTTACAGTCATTTTGGTTTAATCTTTAGCCATATGGGAAATGCAGATCAAAACTACATTGAGATTCCATCTTACCCTAGTCATAACAGCCATCATCAAGGAAGCTAATAACAACAAATAACTGAAGAGGACGTGGGGAAAAAAGGAACCTTATACACTGTTGGTGGGAATGTAAATTAGTGCAGCTGCTATGGAAATCAGGTGGAAGTTTCTCAAAAAACTAAAAATACACCTACCATATGATTCTGCTATACCATTCCTCAGCATACACTCAAGGAGTCAAAGTCAGCAAACAATAGAGACACCTGCACACTAATTTATTGCAGCACTATTCACAATAGCCAAGTTACGGAATCAGCCTAGGTGCCAATCGACAGATAAATGGACAAAAAATATGGCATACAGACACAATGGAGTTTTATTCAGCCATAAATAAGAATGAAATTATGTTATTTATAGCAAAGTGGATGGAACTGGAGAACATCATGTTAAGTGAAATAAGCCAGACTCGGAAAGACACATAAAGAATCACATTTTCTCTCATATGCAGAATCTAGATCTAAAAAGAAACAAACAAAAAGACATGACCACAGAACAAGGATTATTGGGAGGAGAACCAGCAGGAGTGGAGGGAATAAGAGAGGGTGATGGGGGGGTGAATAAGACCTATGTACATTATATACATGTATGAGAATATCATAATGAAACCCACTATTTTGTACATTTTTCTAAAAGGATGGAAATTAGAGTAATTCCTGGAGAGCTTCCAGATTAATGCACAGAACCACATTGTGGGGGGGGGGGGTCGCACCAAGAAAGGGACAACAGATCTGTTAAAAGATTCTTACTGTATAGACTTAGTTTGTACAAGGCTACAGAATAAAGAGTGAAAGTACCATTTAATTTATTTAGATCTTTTTTTTTTTTTTTTTTAAATGACTGATACGCCTAAACTTGGCACACTCTTAAAAAAGCTAAGACTTCATCTTCTCCCTCTGACCTGTGGATGACTTAGACATTCTTGCCTCATGAGAAGACTCTGGGCTGGAGTTGTTTGATCAGACATTTTACCCAGAGATCTGCCTTGAGACGGGGACCCCCTGAGAAGCCGTTCCTTCCTCCTGCGGGATGTACTTGTTGGCTCCCCTGGGAAAGTGCACTGCACACAGGATGGGAATCTGACTCACATCCAGGCCTCCCCCTGAGCTCCCAGTGGAGCGGATGGTCTTCCTAACACACCACTGATTCAGTGCCTGATCACCAAAGTCTAAGTGTAACAATTAAATGCCAAGAGAAGCTGTGCATCTCTGTTGCTTGCTTTTTAACATAACCCATTTAAATACTCAGTGAGCTAAAAATCTTTGGCTCCCAGATGCCCCCTGCTCTGCTTATCACACAGTGGGTCTCACCAATGGGAAGGACCAGTAGTGTATGGCTAGGCTAGCAAACCCTGCATGCTTCTGCTGTCTCCCCCACTCAGGAGCTCCATCCCACAAGTGCCACGTGCAGCCACTGACAGCTGTCATGCTGTCATGTACCCTCAATAGGAACTTTCCATGAGTCCAGAAAAACGATAATGCTTATACTTTTATAATGAAGATTTGATACCTTTTGCTTTGGCCCTTTTAAGAAAAAAATAGTAGTCTAGCCCACCTGGGCTCTTATCTCCGGAACAGATCACCAGACAGTTATGTAGGGCTGTAGTTTCTAGCTAAGGTAGACTCTTCCCCTACTACCAGTAGACATTTGGCAATATCTGGAGACAATTTTGATTGCTACAACTTGAAGCATAGCTAGCATCTAGTGAGTTGAGGTCAAGGCTGTGGCTGAACACCCCACAATGCAATGACAACTCCCTCCCCAAAAAAAGGACTGCCCAAGCCTGTTAGCCCAGCTACATTGAAGGTGGAGATCAGGAGGATGGTGTTCAATGGTGGGAGTTAGTAAGACCCTGTCTCAATAGATGTGGTAGTCCAAGCCTGTAATCCCAGAGTGGGAGGCATAAGTAGAATGATAACAGTCTGAGACTGGCCCCAAGCAAAAGCGAGACCCTATCTGAGAAACAACTAAAGCGAAAAGGGCTGGGGGCATGGCTAAAGTGGTAGAGTGCCTGCCTAGCTAAGGGTGAGGCCCTGAGTTCAAACTCCTGTAGTGCAAAAAACAACCAACCAGGAAAACAAAAGGGCTAGGGGTATGGCACAAGTGGCAGAGCACCTGCCTAGCAAGCCTTCGGTTCAAACCCCAGTACCACATACAAAATGAAAAAGAATTGTTCAGCCCACGTTGTTAGAAATGAGCAAATGACAATGCACTATACAAATAACTGTTTTGTTTTTTTTTAACTGCAAAGGTTGAAAACTACCTATCCCTCAGATCACTAAAATGACCTGACCTGTTGGTGAGGGTCAGTAGGGGTAAAATTCTGTAGAACAGAACTCTCTGCTACAATCTGTCCTGAAACCCAAGGAAGGGGCATACATAAGAGAGTGAGCAGCCCCACATTCCACAGGCTTCCAGAAGAGAAACTTCAACCAGGCTCTAGGTCAGCTCTTCCTTATTCGCTGCTGTTTTTCCTGGTTGTGTGTAACTCATCCTGAGCTGCCTTTCACTATGGGTAGACAGACATTAATACAGAAGGTCTAGGTTTCAGCCTGGGCTACTTCCCACTTCACATTCCCTCAGAGAACACCAGGGAGACTATGACTCTGTGCTCCCTGGGGAGTGAGTGGGCAGAAGGGGATTGACAGAGTCTCGTTGCATAGAAATGGAAAAGGATGCACAGAGGCCAGGGCAGTGTGACTGGAAGGGCTCTTCTCTTTTGTTTGGGTAGGGAATTATAAATGACACCATTCTGCTATTTAAGATGTCATATACCATGAGAATGACATTAAGAGACTCTGGGAAGAGTTCCAACAATCCCTTCCCAACACCTGAGTGATCAATCACAACAGTCCAGAAGTGGGCAGGAGTGAGCTCAAAAGACAGCAGCTCTCTTGCTGGACAAATATACTGCTGAAAGACAGGAAAGAGGAACTGCCTGGGTGGTCCCAAAGGGAAGAAAGGGCCTCTGCAGCACTCTAGCAGAGAGGAAAGGGTCTGTTGGTGAGGGCCAAAGTGTTATTAGCTGATGGCAGAAGGCAGGAAAAGGAATCTTGAAAAGTCAGAGTAGAGGTGTTCTCCATGGGTTACAGTGTGGGCAGTGGGGTAGAAAGGGTACCCTTGCCACTTGGTGCAGAGGCAATTAATGAACAGGCCAGGCTACCCAGCAGAATGGGAAAGACCAAGCAAATGGCAGTGGTGAGCAAGAGAAGCCAGCTGGGGCTGCTACTCTTCCCAGTATGCCTCCTGTGTGGGCCTCCCTGTCCCCGGAGTAAAATAGAACCCAACACCTGCCAGAGACAGTGCCTGCTTGCAAATTCACTACACTCTACATAAGAATAAGGGTATCAATGTGCACTTGATTTGCAAATGAAGTTTTAAGACCAGCCCCCTAGACTTCCTTCTAAATGGAAATCTAGGAACTGCCATCAGGACCAGACTCCCCCCATTCCACCAAACCCCACAAAAGTCGGTCAACAGCTAAGTCTAAAAGGACTGTCAGCTCCGGGCTCAAGACCGCCCCCAGCTACCTGAGGGTGGGGCCTCCTCTCTGCTTTGCTTGCTGCAGTGTCTCCAGGGCATGAAGCCCAACCTACACTTCCCAGGCACTCACATGCACCGTCATATTGGATGAACACGTCCCTGCTTTCTACAGTAAGTTATCCTGTGACTGCTGTTTCTCTGTACTTCCAGGTCCGCTAACGTGGTGCTGACAGAGTTGTTTCTACTCCAGAGAGGCCCTGAACAGGACTGGGGCCTAGGAGAGAGGGACACAACCCAGTTTTGACCAGTGATGAAGTAATTATGGGAAACTCAAGTATTGCAAAACTAGGACATATTATAGCCTGTGATTTCCATTCAAGGCAGTCAGTCAGGCTTTTGGTTTTTACCCTGTATGATTCTGTCTACCGGCTGGGTGGGCCCCCTCCAGCCACTCACAGACACTGCTTCAGGTCCAGCCTAGACGCCCCAGTGAGTCAAGGCAGAAGTCTACCCAACCTCCTAGGGAAATATCTACAGGTGGCACCCGAGGAACGGCTCACAGCTAAGATGCTAGCTGATTTTGGTCTCACTCTGGTTGCTCTTCTGCGGAAAACTGTCACATGGGTAAGCACTTCTCCAAAATGCAGAGTTCTATTTTGACTGTCTTTCCTCTGACTTGTATGAATTACATTTACTACAGGGGATCCACTGCACACGGTAGACCTACTCCACCTGTGGTTGATCTTCTCTTCCCTACAACTGCAACTGCGGATGAAAAGAGTCACTTCCCTGGCCTAGCGCTTGAGCTGATCCTTGTGCTCCTGGAGGACTCATTTTTTTTTCACTAGGCTATGGGGCAGGGAGCCCATCTTCTCACCCCTAGAGTCAGTCTTGGCACTTGGAGTTTGAGTGAACAATGCTGTTGAGGACAGAGAATCTATAACTGGACCAACTGTGGTCAGGGAGAACCATAGCCAACCAATCACCACCTCTGAAAGCTTTCAGCCATCATGAGCACATGAGGCAAAGTCTGACCCTGGCAAAGACCTGGTTACGTCAAAGGAAATTACACACAACTCCACACCCCATCATACCAAATGCAGAAGTGATGGGTTGGCTTGACCTCCACGTCCTAGTGATGTGAGGTCAGCAACAAGGTCTGTTACAGAAGACAACCTCAAAGCCAACTGTTTCAAACTCTTGTCATACCAACTGTGTTGGCCATTCCATCCAAAGACACAGAGCCAAAGGAACAGCTCGAATTTCAGACTCTCTTTTTTTTCATTCATTTTTGGGGACTTCCCTATTTACCACCAGAAAGTCTCATGCCTGGTGGCCTGAGAGGACAAAGCAAAGGTCCCAATAATCCCCCCAAATCTGAGTCTGGAGATGACCTCTGTATACTGTTTCCAGGGGCTTTCAGCTGAGGAGGCAAGTCAATATTTGCTTGCTCCAGAGAGTCAGATCCAAGCTGTTTGGCTGATTAGTCACAATGACACACACACACACACACACACACACACACACACACACAGAGTTAATAAACTAATAGAAAGATAGAGCACTGCTAATAAGTTGGGAACATGTAGGCAGAGATGGGAAACACCATGTTCTGGCTCCTTTTCTATTTTCATCTGAGCCAAAGGCAAACTATAACAAATGACCCATAAGCAGACCAAATGGTATTTGTAGCAGTCATTGCTCAGGGAAAGGAGGAAGCCTAGTTCCAAATGGATAAAAGTAAATATCCTTAGGACCTTCCTAAAAGGCCAAAAAGTGCAGATTGTGAAAAAACTGCCTTTATTCCTGATTAATGGCACTTTCCTTCTCAGATGTACGTATTGAGGAGAAAAAATTTCTTGTTGTAGTTTAACAGAAATGGCACGTGTGTGTGCATGGATGTGCAATTAAGCTGGACAACCTGGTCAGGGATCCACATGCTGGCTCTGTGTGACATGGAGCAAGGGACCTCTCTGACCGCTGTCTCCAGACCTCTACAGTGAGGATTACAGTATCTACACCTAACTGCATTGTTTTAGGTATTAAGAGATACTTCTCCAATGGGTATTTATGGAATGCCAATATGCAGTCTTGTAGATAGCGGTAATGAATAGCAGCATCCTAGGGTCTTGGTGAGCTGTTCTTTTGTTTTTCACCCATGCCTTCGAGAAAGCTGGCACCATTCAGCTCCGTGGTCATGCCAGCAGAGGCCTCCCCAGACCCTCATCTCTGCAGAGGGAAATGTCTTCTTCCTCTGCACTTCCCCTTCTCCTCTCCTAACCCGCAGTCACGTGGCCTCTTCCCTTTACCCAGGGATGTCACAGCAACTCAGAGCACAAAGGGGCAATGCCACTGCAGGGGCCAAGTGTGTCTCCTCCCCAATTCAGCCACTGGCAGCAGTTCAGGACACAAATAGGCCTGGCTGTGCTGCCAGATGCCAAGGTCACATGGAAAAGAAAGCAGGCTGGAGTGGCTGGAGGGCAGTTAGGGCTGCCTGGGCTGCAGGGCAGTCTGCTTTCCCATGTGTGCAGCCCACCTGTGAGCCCTCTGGGAGCATTCCTGCTGATAAGGAGGGAAGGACACAGATTTGGGTGGAGGTGCTTATCTGGAAAAAAAACAGAAATCAGGGGACCTTTTTAAATACAAGTGGGCTGCTAGGTAAGTCAGAATTCTAACCCAGAGCTCTTGTACTGGTGGTCACAGTGCTGTCACCTGTTTCAGAAAATGCTGAATGGTTAATTCTGGGTCCACATGAGTACCATGCTGCCTGCATCTTGTCTCTTACACATGCTGACACTCAAAATTCCTTCGCTAATAACTTAATGTAACAACAATGGAGAAGCTAATACCAAGAAGACAATGTTCTCTTGCACCCACATTACCAGGAAACTTTCCTAACGTGTTTCAAGTCCACTGAAATCATTTCACGCCAGTGTGCACTCTGGTGGCATTTAGTCCACAAGGTCCTTGGACACTCTGTGATTCACAAAGGGGCTTCAGTTGTATTCACCCAAATCTAAGGAGTGCTCTGCCAGGAGCGCCAATCCTGCAGGCCGACTTCACCAGGACATGGATCAGCAGCCCTAGGCCCTGAGGAACAGGTGGAGGTGGAGCACTGGACTTCTCTCCCTGCACTGGGGATATCGGTAGGCTGCAGCCCCAATCAGTGCAGCTGAGGAAACACAGCTCAATTAATTCATTAATTACTTCCCCAAGGATTGAGGCGCTACCTTGGTGCAGCCTCTGTCCTGGGCCTGGGGCCTGCTGGTGAGAGGCAGATCTCGGGCACTGGGTACCAAGTGGCTCCTATTTTCCAAGTGGAACCTTTGCTCCCATAAACTGGGACTCTGAACAAAGACTAAAGCATCTGAGCAATGTTTACTTTGCCCCCCCCATTTCCTGTTAGTGCTCTAATTTGTGTCTTTGTTCCTCTCTCCCTCTTCCTGACCCTCCCCATCTCTATTCTTCCTCCCTCCCCACCCCCTAATGTCCGTCTGTCTTTTGCCCTCCCTGCTATGCAGCTGAGTCTCCAGCCAGAGAACCAAGAAGAGAGGTGCAGAGAGCCAGATTCCAGGCCATAAATGTCAGGAGGCTCAGCGTCTGGCCGGGCAGTCACTGATGGAGATGAAAGGAGTGTGGAGTGAATTTGACTTGACAAGACTGGGGAGGCACATTTACTAGACCTGCATCCCTGGTCCTGAGAGACCCAAGCCCTTCTCACTTAATAATCCTTACTCTTCCCACCTCCATGGCTAAAGAAAAATCACCTTACCACCAAATTTGATAAACAGAAAAAAGAAGAAACAGCATCTGGAATTCCACTACCTTAATAGAGTCCCTGATAGTTTATTGGTATAATTTCCTGGGGTGGTTGTTGTTGTCGAGGAGACAGTCTGCCATTCCCTGTCCTGGACAGAACTTAATGTGGCATACCACTGATCTTCAAAATTCTATACTATTTGCTAGCCTCTAACCTCCCTAGTTTCATCATTTTCTAAAAAGTGTTGAATTTGGAGCAAGTGACTTAACTCTCACTGCTTCACTGCACGACTGACAAAGAAAACAGCTGTACCTCTCTTATGCATGCAATATATAATATGTGTGCCCACGGCAATCTCTCTCACACAGAATATTTTTTTGAGATAGGGTCTCACTATGTTGCACAGGCTGGTCTTGAACTCATGGATTCAAGTGAACCTTGTGACTCAAACCTCCCGAGCTACAGTATGGGCCAACATACCTGGCTCGTGACACATAATTTAATGAAATTATGTTTCCTTATTAGCTGAAAACCTTCATCGGATATTATGAGGCATGTCCCAACTGCTGAATGCTGAAGTTGTTTCTAGTATTTTCCTATTACAAACAATGCACTGAAGCCAAAGTGATCTTGAACAAAAAGAACAAAACCAGAGGCATCACACTACCTGACTTCAAAACCTACGACAAAGCCACAGTAGTCAAAGCAACATTTGATACTGATGTAAAAACGGATACACAGATGAGTGGAATGGAATACAGAGACCAGAAATAAATCCATTCATTTATGCTCAATTCACTTTTTTTTTCGGTACTGGGGTTTGAACTTGCTAGGCAAGTACTCTACCACTTGGGCCACAAATCCAACTCTTTTTTTTCTGCTTTAGTTATTTTAGTCCTTTTTGCCCAGGCTGACTATAGACTGCAATCTTTCTACTAACATATGCTTTCTGCGTAGCTGGGATTACAGAGATGAACTGCCACCCTGGTTTGTTTAATGAGATGGAGTCTTGCTAACTTTTAGCCTGGGTTGGCCTCAAACCATGATCCCCCTGATTCCTGTCTCTTAAGTAGCTGGGGTTACAATTAAGTAGCAGGTGAGCCACCTGCACCTGTTCTCAGCTGATTTGTGGCAAAAATGACAAGAATACATATGAGGAAAGGACAAGCTCTTCAATAAATGGTACTGGAAAAACAAGAGATTTACATATGAAAGAATGAGTTATATCCTTATCTCACACCAGATGCAAAAATCAACTCAATACGGGTTAAAGTCTTAAACTTAACACCTACATCTATAAAACTACTGGAAGAAAACACAAGGGAACGGCTCAATGACACTGGTCTGGGCAATCACTTTGGATACAACTCTGAGAGTACAGGCAAGAAAAGCAAAAGTAGACAACTGGGATTCCATCAACATAGAGCTTCTGGGCAGCAAAAGAAATGACCAATGGAGTGAGAGGCAACCTGTGGCATGGGAGGAATATTTGCAAACTGCAGAGCTGAGAGGCATCAAGATCTAAAACATATAAGGAACTCAACTCAGTAGTACGGAAACTAACAGCTCATTAAAAAAACAGGCAAAGGCTGGCGGAGTGGCTCAAGTGGCAGAGTGCCTATCTACCAAGTGTGAGGCACTGAGTTCAAACCCCAGTGCCATCAGAAGAAAAGAAAAAAAAAGGCAAAGGATCTTAATAGACATTTCTCAAAAGAAGAAATACAACAATCAATGAGCACATAAAAAAATGCTCACATCACTAGTCATGAGATTCATGCAAATTAAAAACCACAATGTGATACCAGCTCATACCTGTCAGAATAGCTACTAAAACAGATGAAAGATACCAAGGCTGGCAGCCACTTGGAGAAAGGGAACTGTGGTAGGATTAAAAATTAAAATTAGTATAGTCACTGTGGAAAACCATATGTAGGTTCCTCAAAAAGGGAAAACAGGACTGCCACAAGAGCCTACAATTCTATTACTGGATATATCCAAAGAAAATAAAATCAGTATGTCAAAGAGACACCTGCACTCCCGTGTTCACTCACCATTATTCACATTATGGACAAAAGGGATAAAGATTTGGGTAAGCTGGGCTCTGGTGGCTCACACCTGTAATCCTAGTTACTTGGGAGGCTGAGATGGGGAGGGTGGTGGCTCAAGGTCAGCCCAGGCAAATAGTTCACAAGATCCCTTCTCCAAAATAACCAGAGCAAAATGGACTGGAGATGTGGCTCAAGTGGTGCCTGCTTTACAAATGCAAAACCCTGCGTTCAAACCCCAGGAAAAAAATAAATAAATAAAACATAAAAAAATGTAAAACATATGCAATAGAATATTATTAAGCCTTAAGAAAAGAAGGAAATCCTGTCATTTGTGGGAACGCAGATGAACCTGGAGAACATTAAGTGAAATAACCCAGGTGCAGAAAGCAATTAGCACATGATCTCTCTTTTATGTGAAATCTAAAAAAGTCAAACTTGTGGAAGCAGAAAGTAGAATGGAAGTGACCAGGGACTGGGGGTGGGAAGACTGGGGAGATGTCAAAAAAAATAATGCACTCAAAATTAA
Source organism: Castor canadensis (assembly GCF_047511655.1). Taxonomy (NCBI): domain Eukaryota; kingdom Metazoa; phylum Chordata; class Mammalia; order Rodentia; family Castoridae; genus Castor; species Castor canadensis. The sequence goes on from NC_133388.1 coordinate 44,188,047, forward strand.
ATATCTTTGTGAATAACATTTTATTTCACTCTTTAGACTGTTCCTGTAGGCTAAACTATCAGAAATAGAATCCACAGATCCAAGAGTATAAACATTTTATGAATCTTGATGGCTGATCAAATTATTCACAAAATATTAGTGTGTACAATGCTACTGCAAATGTATGAGAATGCCAATTTAACTATATACTTGCAAGCAATATATAATTATGAAAAATTAGGGGGAGAACTTACGGATTCATAAGCCTACATAGAAAACTTAATAAATTAATATTTGAAATTTGCCTTATCATTTTCTTTTTACCAAGAACAAACAGCGTCCCCAAATTCCCACTTTGGGGAATTCCTAATTATTGTCATCTGCACGTGGGGGTCTGGGCTGGCCACTGGAAAACCCCAGGATATTTGTGTTTGCTGTGGGGAGGAAGGTATCATCACCCAGGTGAATCCACTGGCTTTTGTGCAGCACTTCACAGTGTTACAAGTGTTTCCTGAGTTCTCTCACTTGACCCTCCTAGGGTTTTCATTTTCATGACGAGGACTATAAGGCTCAAAGGAATTATAGAACAATCTCAAGCCATTACATGGAGGGAAATAAAGGTAGAAAAGAACTCAGGTCCTGAAGGCAATGAATGCTGCTTCCATCTCTGCAAGCCAGAGCCAGGGCATATGGTATAAGACCACACGTGACAGATGGATCAAGTCAGCCTGGCCTACATGAACCCTGTCTCTACCACTTAGAATGCAAGTGACCCCCTCCACGAGTCACCCCCTTCTTTGTGTCTCAGAGATGTTGATGTGAGCACAGGGCTGGACGTGAGGGTAGGTGCATTTCCACAGGGGCCTTTGCAATGAAAGCATGCTTTGCAGACAGCTGCGAGTGATCTGACAACCCACCTGAATTCACTTCTAAACTCTTCAGGGGCGGCTGTGACAAGAGAGCAACACATACTCATCAGCATCTCATTTGAGAAGCTGCGGCCTGTAGGACTGGGTAGCTAAGAAGTCATCCTCTCTGCTGTCATTTCTCACAGCAACTCCATTTTTTGTCCGTTTTAGCTTGCTTTACAACAGTGAATGAGGATGGTCACCGAGGACTTCTTACAGATGGATGCACAGTGAACATATGTCACACATGCTGTGGAGTCAGATACCTTGTAAGACTGAGACAAGGCAAAATGGAAATTGTGTATCTCTGTCTTAATTTGGTTCTTTTCAGTTGGTTTTCACTACTTCTTTCATTAAAATGAAGCAGGGAGAAATGCCTTCATCCTTTGTTTTGGAGACGGATATTACAATCCATACTTTTGAAACCCCAAAGGCAGTTCCATGTGTTTATTTCTCTGGTGGAGAAATAAAAAAATCACTTCGCAGTAACGACTGCCACCTTGTGGCCAAACATCAAACTTTTACCAGGGAAAAAAAGGCGCCCATTGCTAAAAAAAGGCTCAATTTTGAGCCCAATTCTACATAGGCAGCAGAGTACCCTGCCCTGGGGGATGAGGCAAGGTTAGTATACGGCAATCATGAATCTTGAGTAGATAATTACTTTCCAAGCCCCCCTCGTTGCTAAGCATGGTTAACTAGTCTAGGAAAGTTCTCTTCCCGATAGGAGAGTGGCCCCTGCTGTATTTTGCCCTCTGCTCCTGTGCTTTCTGCTCTGGACATAGCCATGTGAAGGTATGATGGTTACAGATGTAGCACATATTTGAGACCCCAAAGGGAAGACAGGTCTGATATCACAAGATGAAGAATCCATCCTCACTGTTACTACCAGACTTCCCACTGTGGGAAATAACAAAAACAAAGCTTGCATGAATGACCTAAACCCATCCCGGGTTTTGTGGTTGTTTGTTTAAACCATGGCTGGTTGGGTATTCCACTGACTGCAGCCCGAAGCATTCCTAATTGCATTTACCATTGCTTTTGCCATCACAGGCAGACAGGTTCTAATTCCAAGTCCATGGTACTGAGGAAAGCATCTTCCTATGCAGCTAGAACAGTACCTTAGGACATAGCCAAGTGCTCTTTCTGGGTCCTTTCACACCCCTCATTATTATTTTTTTATTTTTTGCGGTTCTGGGGTTTGAACTCAGGGCCTTCACCTTCAGCCACTTCACCAGCCCTTTTTTTTGATGGGTTTTTTCGAGAAGGGTCTCACGAACTATTTGCCTGGGCTGGTTTTGGATTGCAGTCCTCCTGATCTCCGTCTCCTGAGTAGCTAGGATTACAAGCGCGAGTCTCCAGGGCCCAGTCAGACCACTCTTTTGAACTCTTGTGCCCAGGTCCAAACCAGTCCAGAATTTAAGAGCACAGCAATTGTCAAATTCACCAAGATAATTAGCCTATTACAGAAGTCTTAGACTTCTGTAACCTTCACCGGACCTTTTCAATTTCAGGGTATGCAACACTAGAGGTGACCCTTGCACAGGGCAGCATGAAGGAAGGAGTGAATTGATTAGTTTTTATATTTTGTCCCAGAGGTCGTCAGAAGTTACTGTGACCTTCATTTGGCCTACCATAAGAGCTCATTCCAAAATATTTTCTGGTACCTGACTTTCTGAAATCTTCCACATCTTATTATCTGAACTCTTTAAGACCGGAGCTGCAGAGGCAGTGAACGCGAGTCATACTTACAGGGGTCTGGAAGCAGCAGAACAACTGGGTGAGGAAGGGGTGGTTGCGGGCTAAAGACAGGATCCTTTTCTCGGTCATTGTGCACTCCACATCATCATCCTGCAGGATCACGTCCTTCTTCAGGACCTTCACAGCATAGAGGTCTCCTGTTTCTTTTATCCTGGCAAGCATCACCTAAGCCAAAGCAGGAAAGAGGATGAGGGATGTCTCTCGGGGTTCTTCAGATATGGGCACACATGAGAAATGTGGGTGTGTACATACACACACACAAACACACAGACACACACGCTCACGCAAACAACATACACATAATGCTTACTTCAACCCAGAGAGTCAAAGCCAAGACTCACCTTCCCAAAACTGCCCTTTCCCAACACTCGGATGAATTCAAAGTTGTGGATGCCAAATTGGTTGGAAGAATTAATCCCAACCCCATTTCCTTCCTTGGTGCCCTCCTTTCCCTGTCGTCTTAGGGTTGATCTGGAAACAAGTTTCTGCAAAGAAGAGGATATATTGGTCAGAAACTGCAGTGTGAACAGGAAGCCCAAATGGATGGAAAGCTCTTCCTGCTAGCAGCAGTCTCAAGCCTCCATCTAGTATGTGAGGAAAGATCAGTTCAGCTGAGCGGATTATCAGCTTCTGAAACTCAAAACTACTTCAGTGCCAGGCATGGTGGCACTGAATGCTTGCAATCCCAGCATTCAGGAGGTTGAGGCAGCAGGAGGATCTTGAGTGTGAGGCCAGCCTGCGCTACATAGAAAGACCTTCCCTCGAAAAACTGAGGCCTGAGCACTGTCTGGCTTACCATATGCAAGGCCTTAGGGTCAATCTCCAGCATCATAAAACAAATAACAACAAAAAACCACACACCACCTCCATGTCAGTTTCTGGTCAGTGCTTACTTCTATGTGGGAACAAGCCATTGCAAAATACATCTAAACCAGGCAATTACAGTTTGTGTGCAAATGGAAGAGCTTGGAAGTGTGAATGCCTGAGGCTGGTCCCTTGGCCTTCATTTGTGTGGCATGGGACTCTAGGAGCGCCACCTAGTGTCCACTTCACGCAAAGAGCAATTTTCATGTCTGCTCATAGAACCAAGTGCCTATGCAGCATCACCACACAAATGAAGCAACTTTTTTATAAAAAATTTTAAATTATATAGAGAAATAAAAATTCAATTTAATAACTGAAACAATGACCAGAATTATGAAGGATAAAAATTTAAATACCTAAAATCTCCCTTACCCCCCCTTTCAAAATATACCTATTTAAAACAATACAGGTGCATTTTACACTTAATTTTTAAAAATATAATTAAACTATTGTTTTATAACACATTTTTATTTAAAAATTGGTCATGTGTATCCACTCTTCAAAAGAGCTTTTGATAACAGGCGAGTCTGAGAATGGAACAGAGGGCCTCACACGTTAGGCAAGTGCCCTACCTCTAAGCTATTACCCCACCCCAGCCTGAGAACATGAGTTTTAATAGCTGTTCAGTATTTCATTTTATGCATATAACATCATTTATTTGCAAATTCCCTGGCTATTGTTATACTTTTCATTGTAACAACCATGCCCCAAGTGAACACACCAGCATGTGAATCGCTATGAAGCAGCTGCTTGGGTTCAAATAATTGCTCTGCAACTTAGCCTGTGCCCTTGAGCAAACTACCTTACCCAGCCTCAGTTTCCTCTCCTGACAAAGGGGAGGTTGCAGCATCTGCCATGAGTTATTATGGGGGATAAATGAACAAGTGTACATAAAGCAGTTAGACTGGTGCCCAACATAGACAATAAACGTAAGCTGTGATGTCATTATCACTATCTACTTTCTTAAGACAGCTTTTTGGAAATAGAATTCCTTGGGCCAAAGTGTTCACTTGGAAGACTTTTGATACAACTTGCCCTTTACAAAGATGGGCTCCCTCCCACCAGCATAATGAGAGCTCCGGTTTCACCACCTTGAACTGGCGGTAAATGTTGCAGCTCTGGTTGGTTCTCAGGTCCCACATGCCAGCTTCACAGTGAGGACACTACTCAAAGGCAGGGTGACTTTTGTAGATACCCAGCTCAGAACATTAATAAAGCAAACTACCACTAGATAATAGATCAAAAGTCTAACATCCTGGAGTTTTTGACCTATTTAGCTGAAAATACAATTTACAAAAGTTTATCTGGGACAACTTCTATGCAATGTTAGAAATAAACCAACTGTGCACCAGCCTGGAACTTCAAGGATTTTTCTTAACACTGTAAAACAGGGATAGCAGGATATAAAATGGATTATCTTTAAAAAAATCTGGTGGTTTTAATAGTTCCTTCTCTAAATCCCTCTTCTAAATTTTTCAAAGATAGAGAAGTGGTACCAGCTTAAATGCTACTTCCTCCATTTACATACTTCTCCTGGTTAGACTAAAAAAAACTCTAAGCCAGTGTTTTGCAACCTTTTTTTTTTTTTCAGCCCATTCTTTTCTTTTGTTAAGACTTACAGTTCTCCCTTTTCAATGCTGGACTGTGAAATAATAGGTGATTTTGGGGTTTGCACTATTAAATATCATAACATTAAAGATATTTTGGTTTAGGCCAGGCACCAGTGGCTCACCACACCTGTAATTCTAGCTACTCAGGGGGCAGAGATCAGGAGGATCCTGGTTCATAGCCAGCCTGGGTAATCTTGAAAAAAACCCATCACAAAAAAGGGCTGGTGAGTGGCTCAAGGTGTAGGCCCTGAGTTCAAACCCTAGTACCGGGAAAAAAATTAAACAAAAAAATAATACAAACTTGGTCCAAATGACAAGGGCACCACCATTCCTAGCAATTTGTCATGTGGTCTACCTTAGTCCCACTGTATTTTTGAAGCCCTGGCTCAGGCTGAAATCCTTCATCTCCTCTTTTTGGCAGTAGCTATCCTAGAGATTAGAAATCCCCTAACCATTTTAGCATCCTACCTGCCTACCCACAACTTTTCCGTGCCCTCCTGAAATCAAGAAACATACTGTCAATACAAATCCCTCATCTGGGCCAGGAGTCTTTCAGGAAAGAGCAAGTGAGATGGTTAGTGCGGACACTTTCTAAGTTACCAAGAATCTCACAGTGATTATGCTTTCCTCTCTAAGTACCTAGAGATCATTTACCAGTTAAGTCTAGAACTTTTCTGAGCAGACATCAAACCCCACCTTACAGACCTTATAGCCAGACAGTCAAGCCTATCTCCTCCCTCCCTGCAGATGCTGGCCAGGAAGACAGCAGTGACAATTGGCCTGGGAAGTGGCTGAGGTTCTAACGGACACCACCAGGTGGAGGCCAGTCAGGGAGGCTGCATGACCAAACATGTCCAGGGCAAGTGACCCAGCCCCCCGCCCCCCACTCCTGAGAGCCCACGGGAAGGAATTCCTGCCAGTTACTAAATGAGAAAGATAAATTCATAATCCATAAATTAAAAAACTGCAGAACTGCTGGATTCCAGGGAAGTAGAAAACCATAGCTATCTCCAAGTTCAACTCGGTTTGGGACGAGGAAGCTGAGGCCCGTGGTTATGATCCACTGCCCTGCCCGGTTAGACAGCTCCTAACTCAGGCCTCTGGGTTTCAAGCTTTTCACCAGACCTTATCGACAGGAAGCTGGTTTTTGTTTGTTTGTTTAAAGAAAGGAAAAAAGTCTTTCTTCTGCTTGCTGATATATCTGCATGCTCATTATTTCTTGTCATATAACTGAAGACAGATTTCTTTTGTGACCTGAAATGATTTTTTTTTTAAATGCAATAAATCTGCGGAGTGTATTTGTTGCGATTGGAAACTCTGACAATGCCTCATGTTCTCATTTGGAGTCACCACGTCGGAACAACTTTTAAATTACAATACATGAAGAAAAAGGAAGTCTCACCGAGGTTGGTGAAATATTTCCGGGCTGGAGACCCATCCCTGCCAGGGTCTTGGCCAGCTCCACCGCGTTCACCCCACAGTTGGGAGCGACGTTGGCTTGACATCGAATGTGTACATTCATTTTACATACTGGGAGAAGAGGAAGATAGAATCATTATTCAGAAAAGAACCAGTCACCATATGCTACAACTGAGAACTTTAGTAACCTAAAAGATCATGACAGGAGTTACACAGGCTGAACAATGTCATCTCAGAAAATTAAACTCACACTTAAAGAAATTCCTGACATTTTATCTATTTCTGTTTTGCGCAAAAGCAGAAATCCTGGCATACCAAAGAACAATAGATCTCAAATACATTTTTTTTTCACCATGACTTGAAACACGTTCATCTAAATCATATGCAACAGTCATTGCTGACTGAACATCATAAGCCAATATAAAGATTAAAACGTTCATCATAGTGACAATTCACAGTCAATTAAATAACAAGAATCATGCCAACTGGCTATTCTTTTCCTTCTTTCTCTCAACAAGAAAATAAAAGGCCGTCGTCCAATGCTATACATAGATCACTGCTGAAACAGGATGGAAATGGTGTTTCTGAGAGCTGAGAGCTCTACAGAGGTTTCCTTCTGAGTACTGTTGTGGCAGGGTAGCCCTCCTAGCACAGAGACATACATCCTGTGGGGCTGTGGCTCTCCGTGTTTGCAGCCTGTGGTTCTAACTATGTTACAGGGGAAGAAAAAAGCAACCTTTAAAGAGTTTGAGGTTAGGGTAAATGGCAGTTAGAAGAAGCAAGCAAAGTCCCTTGAGCTCAGGAGCTGCCTCAGGACACTGAATCTCCAAGGTTTAATCAGCAGAAATATATTCCAATATAGTTTCTTGAAGAAGGCCCTGTTGATGAGAGATAGAAGTAGCCTGCAACACTTTTCTGATTTATGGAGTCTGTCCATTTTTGGAAGCACACAGGGCTGAATTTATGTCAATCAGGAAACTCTTTAAGAAACAGAACAACCAATCCAGAAGAAAGATACTTTGAAGCTTAAGCTCCATGAGCTTAATGGGAAATTGGCTTTTCAAGAAGACTGCTATAGAGCAACACAAGCCTACAATGGCCTTTCAAAACCACCAAGTGACAATGAAAGCAAAAGTTATAGAAGGTGGATCACTACAGGTAGGCTACCTCAGGCTACCAGGAACAAAAGCAATGCAGATGAGTCCTATGCAAGGCCCTCCATTCAAAAACAGAAAGTGACTTTCAGGCAGGGTCCACACCCTGTTGAGACCATCAAGCTGAAATCAAGGAGCACAGGAACCAAAAGCCCTAAAAGCTGGATCTGAGCTGGCTGCTCTTTGGTTGTATGAATAAATAACAGTTATTAATGGTATTCTAGAGCCACAGAAGAATTTGCTCTTCTTAAAGAGAAGAGATTTGTCCCCTTTTGTTGACAGAAGCAGGCTGGATAACTTCAGGCCATCAGCAGAAGTTGTCTGGCTGCACCCATGCCAACTCTATCTCCTCCATCATTCCCCGGGACCAACGACTCAGGCACACCCCATGACAGCCAGATCACAGCATCCCAATGGGAGATTACTCAAAACCGTCAGTTCCCCTACTCCTAAGGACAGGGCCCAGCCCTCTCCCAACCCTCATCCCGCCGCAGCCTTTGCAAAAGCAAAAGTTCCAAAGGGCTCTGGCCCACAGCCAAAGAAAGCTGCAGTGCTCCAGCCACCTCCAGTCTCCATCAAAGTTCTCATGCAGAGGACCCAGGACAGCTCTTGCTATACTGACAACTGAATTTCTGCTCATCTTTGGTGAGGGCGTCAGACCTACTCTCTTGCCAGTTCTTACTCATAACCTAACCTCCGCCTTTAGCCATCTCACCTCCCATCTGCCATCTCTGACCAAGATCCTATTTTTCCACTCTCAAAAAACTATTTAAAGTACAATGCCCAGTCTACTCAGCAATGAGTCTACTCGTATGACAGCTAGCTAGCTAGATCCCCGAACTTAACGTCTGACTAAATGTTCTATGATTAATTTGGGGATCAGATGTAGTTCTCTTTACATGACAAGGGATACATAAGTATAAAATGATTAAGATATTGATATATAAATATCTAAAACCATCAGTCCCAGGTCAGATTCTGAGCCTGTAGAATCCCAGAAGCTTGTGGTAAGGTGTCCCCATGAAATAGTGGGAACCCAGTCCTTTGGCATCTCACTTTTACACTGAAGTCCTTGTCGCATTATTCCCCAGAGCAGGGAGCCACAGTGATCACAGAACGTTGGCACTTTGTAATTGTGGATGCTGAATTTGTGTGGGATGTTGATGCCAAACCTCTGTTCAGCAACCTAGGGTGGAAAAGAGGACGAGAGGTAAAATTTCATACTGACACCTTTTGTAAAAGCTGTAATAGGAGCCCATCAAATGCAAAGTGTACTGTGACCCCAGGGTTGGGTATACCATTTCGCTCAGCTTCAGCTAATTACTCAGGTCTCACAGTCTGAGCGTGTCTTCTTTTCTTTTGTAATTTTTAATTGGTTTCATCATAACATTTCATACATGTTTATAAGGCACTTTGTTCATATTCATCCCCCATCACCCTCCTCCCTTCTCCCACTGACCCCTTCCTCTTCCCAAATGGTCCCCTCTACTTTCATGTTCTGTTTTTAAAAATCTAGATTCTGCATATAAGAGAAATCATCAATATTTATATTTCTGAGTCTGGCTTATTTCACTCAACATGATGATTTCCAATTTTATCCATTTTCCTGCAAATGATATAATTTTGTTCTTTATGGCTGAATAAAATTCCACTGTGTGTACACACACACACACACACACACACACATATACACATATATATGTATATAGCACATTTTCTTTATCCGTTCATCTGTTGATAGACACCTAGGCTGATTCTATAGTTTGGCTATTGTGCATAGTGTTGCAATGAACATAGGTGTGCTGTTATCACTATTATATATGACTTTGAGTCCTTTGGGTATATACCCAGGAGTGGTATAGATGGATCATTTGGTAATTTTATTTTTAGTTTTTTGAGGAACCTCCATACTGATTTCCATAGTGTCTGCACTAATTTACATTCCCATCAACAGCATATAAAGATTCCTTTTCCCTCCCATCCTCTCCAGTAATTGCTTTCTTGATGATAGCCATTCTACATGGGGTGAGATAGAATATTTACTTTTAAAAAATGCTAGGGATCAAACCAGGGCCTTGCACATGCCAGATAAATGTTCTACTGAGCTACATCCCCAACACATTTGCAGCATGTTTTCTGATAAGTAGAACATGACAGAAATGTGGGGTGCACATTATACCATTCACCCTTTGGAGAGATATGCAGAAATTAAGATTTTCAATCCCCTCACACCTATGTCTGTTTCCTGGAGCCTCTGACTTCAGGATTAAATGTGCATTTATATACTGTATATATGTGATTACCACAAATTCGTCTAAAAATTGTGTCACAGGGGAAACTAAAAAAGGCACTAAGAAGACATGGACTCACAAAAGGAAGTCATTCCAAAGTGTCATTAGAGTGGCCATCTTAGCCCTTGTGGCATTTGTATTCTGAGGACCTGAGCACAAAGGTCCAATTTTAATTTTACATACTGCTTCCACAAATAATTATACTTGCCATATGCTCTGTGATCTACCTCACAGTTCGCAGCAGTAACAACAGATCCATTCACGTCAAGGAGGAGGGCAAAGTCTCCTTTGGAGACTTTTCTGGTATCTTTCTTGTGTATCTCTCTATATTCAACTCTTTAGCAATCCTGCATGTATTCTGCCAACAACCATCAAGTTCCAGAATCAGACTTTTCAAAGTATCTGCAAATCTACTAAATGTCAGCAATTCTCCATCTATCTAAGCTCTCCCTCCAGAATTTAAAATGTGTGTCCATCCCAGCCAAAAGCAACGTGAGTGGCAAGAATGAACTTACAGCTTTTCCACAGATCTACATCCTGCCTGAAATTTCTCAGATGCTGGAGGAGGCCAAGAGACTTACTTAGGAAGCATAATTTATAGCTTACATATGTCACTTCTATTTAATTTAACCCCCACAAATATGCATGAGGCAGGTACTGATGCTGTGTTTAGAATGAGGCACAGAGAGGATGTGGTCCCAGCTTGAGTTCACAGAGATGATCTCTACTGGAGGCTATATTCAGCATTCTAGTCTAGGTGGTTGCGTGCCAAGGTCAGGTCTCTTTTATTCCATAGAGTGCTCTGCCTTAGTAGAACTGAATGATCCATAGAGCCAATGCTCAGATGACCACTGATGAGATCCTCATAAGGTGAGGTCATGCTACACAAGAAGAGGAATACAAAATGCCTCAATGCAAAAAAGGATAGGAATTGCAATTCTAAATACCACTCTGGGCTCCAAGGATTGTGGGAGGAAATGGGGAGGGAGAAACTAAAGCAGTGAGGGAGGGGGAAAAGGGGAGGGAGAGAGAAAGAGAGAGTTCGCACACTTACAGCACATGTGCTTAATCAACAGACTAGCAGCCTCTTACCTTTGAGTCCACTTTGTTAATGTTATTTTGGCAGGTGCAGGCTGTAACAATTAGATGATGGCAGCGTTTATGGACCACACAGGTGCACACTAGGAAATTAAATCCAGCAATTACACATTTATCAGAGACTCACAGTCCAGTCAGGTGCAGCAGTCATGAAGGCTGTGCCATGCCAATGTCATCTGACTTGGATGTCTGGTTGGCAGCCAGCATTCCCATCCTTCCTACTTCCTAACAAAGATCTCTGTTCATGTTCAAGCAGCCTGTTGCCCAGTCCTGAGTTTATTTCTTCCTGACTGTATTCCATCTGGCACCCTTTATGGATTCTTTCCATATTGTGATTCTGGTCACTTATGTCTCATGATTGAAAATTTTCAACAGTATCTCATTGCTACTCAAGAGGGTTCAAATTTTCCAGCCAGGCTCTCCAGAGGCTACCCCAAACTATCTTTCTTCTATGGGACCTTTTGTTCCAATAAAAACTTAATTAGATGATCTTTCTAGAACAAATCTTCACCCTTTCCTAGGCATTATCAATACTCTTCTCTATTCCTGGGACAGCACACTTGCCTAGTGACCAACTATAACTTAAGTTATGATAAGATACAACTCAAAAAATATATATATCTTCCCTAAAAGTATTCTATACCTGTCCCTTTGGTTGACTGAAACCACCCTCTGATCTCCCACACCCCTTAGCCTGCCCTCCCTTTTCAAACCTCCCATATGTGGCCAAATTATACACCAAATTCCCAGAATAATGCCTTGTGCAGCACAGGCATTCAATAAGTTTGCTGAATGACTTATCAATTGTCTGAATATTTTGAACTTTCTGAGTAATATTTTTTTCTCATTTTCATCCAGGTAACTAACACAGTTCAGATGGAATCAGACTTGACATTAAAGGATGAAAACATACAATGAAGCAGTATAAAAATGTACATCATTTTAAGATCTTTTAAGACATGTAGAAGTTTTAGGATTAAGCACATAAAGACAAGTGACATGTCAGCAAATAGCATTGTACCTTAAAACTAATCTAGCTTTCATCAGATTGAATTCTCAGGACAATCACATTGAATGAGCCTGGAGAACTGACCTTTTAATATTGAGATAATCTCAAACCTATCTTTCACACTTATTTTTTTGAGGCATTTGGTTTTTCTTGATTAGCTTGGCTAGAGATTTATCAATTTTATTGATCTTTTCAAAGAACTAATTGCTTGGTTTTATGGATTTTCTCTATCATTTTCCTTTTTTCAACTTCACTGATTTCTGCTCTAATTTTATTAATTTCTTTTCTTCTGCTCATGTTAGGCTTAAATTTCCCTTTCTCTAGCTTCCCAAGGTAGAAATTTACATTATTGATTTTAATACATTTTCTTTTATGGCATTTAGTGCTGCTACACATTTTCATTTGAGCACCGATTTTGCTGCATCCCACATTTTCTGATGAATTATTTCATTTTTGTTTGATTCAAGCTATTTTTTTTATGTTCTATTGAGTCTTAACTCATGTGTTAATTGAGTGTATTGTTTAGTCTCCAAATGTTGAAAGTTTTAGAGTATCTGTTACTGATTTCTAGTTTAATTCCATTGTGGTCTGAGAAGGTATATTTTATTATTTCTCTTCTTTTATATTTGGTAAGTGGTTTTATGATCCAGAATGTGGGCTCTGTTGGTAAATGTTCCTCGTGAGCTTGAGAAGAACGTGTAATCTGCTGTTGTTGGAGGTATATTCCATAAATGTCAATTTGCTCACGTTGTGATAATGTGGTTTAGTCCAACTATATCCCTACTGATTTTCTGCCTGCTGAATCTAGAAATTACTAATATATTGAAGTCTCCAGCTATAACTGTGGACTTGTCTATTTCTCCTTATAGTTCTATCAACTTTTGTCACATGTATTTTGATGCCTATTTTTAGGTACATATGTGTTAAGCACTGTTAAGTCTTTTTGTAGGACCAACCCTGTTATTACTATACAATGTCCTTCTTTATTTTTGATAATTTTCCTTTCTCAGAAATTGGCTTGGTCTGAAATATCTACCGCTCTTTGCTTTTGATTTTATATCACTGAGCAAGATGTAAAAGAGAAGTCTCCTCATGTTTCCTGATTAATGTCATTTCCTACTCTTTAAATCAACCATAAAATACCCTGATACTAACAAGCCAAAGAGGAAAAGAAATAAAGTACCAATAGAGATAATTTCTAAATCAAATACTTTAATCCCAAAACTATAATTTGGTCTATCCTGGGCTTCTTAACCTATCTTGGAATGTATAAGATGGGTGTCATTATGGGGCTTTTCCCCGTGCTGGAGATAAAGGGGCTACAGAGTGCTAGCCACCTGGCTTGTGAACTATCTTCTCATTTAGGACTGGATTAGTCACATTGGTCAGTTAGCAATGCTATATTGATTACATACTCAATTTTTCTAGTTTTGACAATTTAGTGGAAATTTGCACATATTACAACCAAGAGTCTATCTTACCAAGTTCTTCTAAGGAAAATAATGTTTTACCTCACCTTCTCCAGAATAACAGACAGACTTTCCTTATTTACACAGAGACTACCTCTCTAGGATACACGGTGTGCTCTTATTAATTATCAATAGGGTGAAAATCAAAAAGACAAGTGTTACATGTATAAACCATGTGATTGCTCAAGCCAATGGGAAGAGAGACCCAAAGAAGGGGCCAGGCAGATCTGCCCAAGATATACCACGTGTGTAAAGGGTCTCCTTTCAATGTTTCCATTTTACAAATGTATTTTGCCTTAGAGTTATGAAAACCAAATTAAAGTTAGTATGCAATGACTTAGAATATCATTAACAGCTTAACTTTGAACACGTCTCTCGTTTTTTTGAAATCGGAACGTTGAGACAAAACCAGTTTGGATAACGGCTTCTACTCTGCAAGCAGATAAGGACGGCGTCATGCTATTCTCATTCCTACTGGCAACGCTATGTGAAAATCAGAAACTTTTCTTCATGGTTCAAGGGTGTGTTTCCCAAATGACACTACCATTTTAGCACTTTCACGTTACCGCAGAGACCAAGTTTACACAGAGAAACTTTTCTGGGTATCCTGGCTTTAGAATAAAAACGCCCTCTCGAAAATATAACCAAGATCTAACTAAAACTAAAGAGTTACAGCTACGTGGGAGTTTCCTTTGACCCTACAGAGTTATTTATCACGGTTTTAAGGGAATGCATCCTGCTTTCTCTTATATAATAATTTTAACACAGGAACAAAATTAAACACAGTTGTAAACATGTTTTCTTACCTTGGCATTGATAACCCTGTTTCCCAAATACGCCCCTGTTCAGGACAATAGAGAAAAAAAATTACTGTCAGTCAAATATTTCAGCAATCATCTTCTATAACTAAAAAATAAGTTTCATTCTCACGCCACTTATAAAAAACACAATTTGGGGGAAGAAGTGCTTTGTGAATCCTTGTTTGGTACCATGAGACACAGGAAAATCATCCGACGGACTAGAATTTTCTAGGTGATATAAGCTCCAGGTGGGTAGTGATGATCCCCATTCCACCCACCTCTATCACAAACTCCTAGGTCCTCACTGTGTACGTGACGGAACCTCAGCTGAAGACTTCATCCACCACATTATTGCCTCTCACAAACACACAAAGTTATACCAGGCAGAAACCACAGCTGTCTGGCCCCAGCACTCCCCCTCTAACTTGTGCCCACGTCAGCCCTGGAGTCCACAGAGGGGCAGAAGTGCTACCATTATTCACCCTTCCTGTTCCATGGCTTCAATTTCTGTCTGTCCCTAATGTATTCTATGGGGGATGGTGATGACATTCTCATCCTCACTAACAAAGACCACATTTTACTACACCCATGGTAAAGACATCCTTAGTAAAGATTCTTAGATGTGCTTACATCTTTCCTACGTAGCATCTCTCTTAATCCTCCTAAGAACCATGGGAGATGGCGCACAAAATAGAATAGTTAAGAACACAGATGCTGAAGTCTAATGGTGTGATTTGGAGCAAGTCAGTAACTTCTTTGAGCCATAGTTTTCTCACTTGTAAAAGGTAATAAGAACAATGCCTACTTTGAAGAGTTATCACAAAGATAGACTGTGTTGGTAAAATGCTTAGAAATCCCTTTAAGTGTACTATAAGTGCTATTTAAAAATTTATTATATAAAAGAAAAAAAAATTGTATAATGCAAGAGATCAAAAAAAATTTATTATATAAATGAAATCTGTTTTTCCATTTATAAATGAGGAGACACTGTGGGTTATATAATTTAAGTTCACATACTTGGTGATGAGATGGAATGCCAAGTCTATACACACACACACACACACACACACACACACACACACCATACACCAATATTTTAAGTGACAGAGAATGTATGTGAACGACTGAGAGTGTGTGTATGTGCGTGAGTGTGTTATAGAGTGAAAGCTGGTTAAGAAGTTAATGTTCCCATTATGTTAATCGAGGTCAGAGGTCATCATTACAAATGCTTACAGGGGCCAGACATGTCACATGATTAAAAGGAAACAGGACAGTATGAAATACTATCCTGAAATAAAAAGCAGTGGGGGCTGGGGATGTAGCTCAGTGGCACAGCACTTGCGAAGTCAGACTCTGGGTTCCATCCCCAGTGTTGGGTGGGGGAGGGGGCAGTGGCAATGGGCAGTTGTCCTCAGGTCAAGCAAACCAGAGAGAAAGGGGTAGGACTATGGTAAAGAGACAGCATGGCCCGAAGATGCCAGAGCTCCTCGTTTTTTCAATAGAAAATGTAACAGGGATTTAAAAAAAAAAAACAAAAAACACTGTAAACATGACAAATTAGTAGGCCTCTATCAATAGCTCACTTAGGAACTCAAGACGGTTCTTGATTTAAAATGCCAGAAACACTAAATCTGGGTTCTTACTGCTAAAAGGTAGAAATCCAAAATAATCACAAAAAACAAAGAACAAAATGGTATTCAAAATTATTCTGAACCAAGTGCTTCTCTCTTCATTAAGCAAAGCGATTAAAGTCTGTAACACAAACACAGATCTCTTTTCACGCTGTTAAGCTGTCTCTCCTTTTGCAACGTGTGTGCAGGCATATGTACAAATGTATGTTTGAAGAGGTATTTGTTCTCTTTCCAAATACAGTACATATGCTTAATGCTGCCTCTAATTAAAGATAACTATTGCTTAAGTTTATCCTATACAATAGGTCTGCCATCATTTGAGTTATTCATTTTCTTTTTTTCCACAAATATTTATTAAGTGCTACTATGTGTCAGGTATCTTTCCAGCACTAGGAAAATACCAGTAATGAGTTATTCATTTTCAACTACTATAAGATATTACCCTTGGAATCTCTAGCATTTCCCAACTTTTAATTATGGTAGATCACTAAAGGCTATTACCTTATACTACATATCTGTAAGGCTGAAGACTACTGGGTACTTAGTTTTCCTGGAACCACTAACTTCCATACTTGTCACATGATTCATGCCTTTTTAAAAGCAATACTGTTAATTTTCCTTACGTGCTGATCGCCTAATTTATTATCTCCTTATTGACTGATTAGCTTCTCTGATTTATGCTTCTTGATCAGTTCATGTTGATTAGCACCTTTACAAAAATGATTGGAAAAAGAAATAATATCTAAAACTGTAAATTATTTAGATATTTTTAGTAATGGGGATTAGAATTATTGGGTCAACATATTATAAGAGGAGGCAAACATCAGATCCCAAAAATAATTCTTAACAATCACGCTTTCCTCTGAAATGATACATAGCCAAAGGAAGGGTAGAGAGAGGCTCTTGGGGCTGAAGGGGAGCCAAGGATCTCTTACCAGATAAACTCTCTGCAGTGGGAGCAGTAGGTGGGCTGCCTCAGGTATGTGGCCATGAACTTGTGCCCATTGATCTGGTGGACTCGTCTTCGCATAGCCCTTTGGCGCTTCCTGGTAAAATGTTTGAAGATTCGGTCTCTCTGGAGAGTGGCTATGTATTAGGAGAAAGGAAAAGAAGAAAAACGTGTAATGAAAAATGTGTAATGAATCTCATACACTGAAGGTATGTGAAAGTTGGATGGTTCAAATAGTCCCCAAATTATTTTTTCTCTCTTCCATATTCAAAACATTTTTGGAAATCATCATTCTTCTAATGACTTTAGGACTCTTACTTTTTAAGGTTAGATCTCTATGAAACCCCGAGAGCTCACTAACCTGGTTATAACTGGCTATCTTGAGTCCCCCCAGGGTTCCACGCTCCAGTGTGGGATGCCGACATGGTCCCCTAGCCTGTGTGTCAGTATGTGGGGCTGTAACTTGGCTGTGGGCTGCAAGCGATGACTGCTGAAGCAGTTTCTCATTGTCTTTCCCGTTCGCTTCTCATGTCCGCATGAACTGGATGAGGGACTGCCCACAGCACAGGCCGTGAGCGCCCAGGCCAAAAGCAATCGACACAGAACCACCTCTGTTAACCTGGGCTAGCACAAAGGAACCTGGGATGGGTGCCAAGTTTTCTAATGGCATATTTTTAAAATATCGGCTCCTAATCTGAAGACTCTGAAAACTGCATACCATCTAAAGACAGTAAATTACATCTTCCATATCATTATACTAGACTTTTTTTCCGATGTATGAAGGGATTTGGGATTAATCAAATCAAGCTTATTTCCTCAGTAACACTTTTAAATAATCACTGACGCAAAGGAAATTCAAGGAACCATGCAAGAATAATTTGCTAATAAATTAAAAAGCCTGGAAGAAATTGGAGATTGCCTTTTTTCCTTTATTTTTTAAAAGTTGACAGATAAGAACTGTACAACTTTATGGAGTACAGTGCAATGCATCAGTATATTTATACACTGTGAAATTATCAATTTAGGATATTTAGATTATTTGTCATCTCAAACATTTATCATTTCTTTGTGATGAGAACAGTCAAAATCCTCTCTTTAGCTATTGTGAATTATCTGATACAATATCATTAACTATGAACACCCTATGTGTTTCAGAACATCAAAACTTATTCCTCCTTTTGGCTGTGACTCTATACTTGATTTCTAAAATAATCTCAAACCCATGTTGAGGAGGAAATTACAGAAAAATAAGAAAACAAAGAGATATAGTGTATTCCTAAGATGAGATAAGAATAACAAAACTCTATGCCATAAAAGATTCATAGATATGCAACTTTAAGAAATTTAAAGTTCTATTTGACAAAAGACACAAAACAGAAAGTTGACAGAAAAAAGCTAAGGGAAGAAGGACTTTGCAGTTACTATTTATAATACATAGAAATCAGTAAAGAAAAATCATGAACAATACAGTAAAAATAGGGCAGAGGATATGAAGAGGCAATTCATGAAACTATAAATACAACTCTCCAATAAACATGCCGAGACATCCAATCCTATCCAGGATGGACATTTAAGAACAGGAGCTGAATCATGTTCTACCTCTTTAATGAACAAATATTAAAAGAATCGCACCCATTTTGACAATGGAAGATAAACTGGGCTCAGCCCTGGACAAGCCCCTTGGGGCTGTATTCTCCTTGTTTGCTCCCATCTACAAACCAGGTGGCGCTGTCCTCCTGGGATTTTCCAGGTAGTATTAATGAGGAAGTGCTTACCACAAAACAAGACACATTGTAGCAATCAAAAGCTGTAGCCATTTCAAGAATAATTTTTTTAGAGACCAATTTGACAATACCTGTCAAAGTTGTAAATATGCATTTCCTTTCATTCAATAATTAACTTGAAGAATTTTTGTTTCTATAAAAACACCAGTAAGCAGGAATATATATGATACCTAGGTATCACTGCTACATATTTTTCACAGTAAAAAGTACGGTCAGCCCAGCCCAATAGGTATTTGGGAGACTGGGGCAAGAGGAGTGCTTGAGCCTAGGAGTTTTAAAAAAGAAAAACAAACCAAAACCCCCCATGAAAGTAAAAGGGAATAGGAAAGGGAGCAGTAGGAGAAAATAAGTGTGGATATTAGGGGATAATTATGGCCAAAGTACCAGCATATGTATATGAAAATGTCATAATGAAACCCACTCTTTTATACAATTAATATATACTCACAAAAAAATAGAAATGGAAGGAGGGTCTACACTAGAAATCCCAAAGAACAAAATGCAGAAACAGTCAAAACTAATTTGGCTAAAGAACCAATGTCTTCAGAGGCTCTAACAGTAAAAATTGTACCTGTTTCACCTTGTGGTTGGGGCATGTGCTGTCTTTGGCAAGCTACCTACTTACTTCTGTTCTCAGGTTTTCCATTTCTCTTGAGGAGATAAAATATACCTGTCCTCAATCCCATGAGAACAGTGCCATAACCAACATTCCTGACAGCTTCCTATAGTTTTGGACAAGGGTTCATTCCGTAACAACGGAAGTCAACATTCTGCTTTACCCTTTTTCATGACATTTCCAGAAGTCATTTAGCAACCCCAAAGTGAACAGGTTTTAACATTTCTTCATTGGAGAGTGACAACATTAGACTAAAGGTATCATCCCGTATCTAGCTGATGTGATTATCAGCCTGAGACCTACCCAATACTGGTTAAAGCAAGATGTATTGAATTACTAAACACTTATCATACCTAGATGCAAATTAAATTCTCCCAAGGGCCTAATTACCAAGAACTTACATATTTAATCTTTTAATACCATAAAGATTGGCTAAAAGGTCAGCTCTCTTGCATTTTTAATATTTCATGAATTGAAATATGCCATAGTATTAGCATGACCTATAAATTTTCCAGTTGATTCCTCTGACCAGAAGGAATTATAAAGAATCTATATATTGCTGTCCCTCAGGATACTCCTGCCTTTGGCCCTTCTTGAAGCAAACCCCACCCCCACCCTGTTTTTCCATCTAGACTTCTCTATCTCCTATATACCTCAGGCCTAAGTGCTCCCCATCTCCCAAATCCTCAACTAGGTGAAATGCCTCTTACCTGTTCCCACAACAGCTTGGATGTACACCTTAACCTTTTCCCTTACCCCACTACCCTGTGGGTCTTGTCTCTTTACCTCTGTCCCAGGTGCCTCCCACGTACCTCCTACATGGGCATGGACTCCAACTGAACTTCATCCTTCCCTTTTCTGCATTCCTTTGCACCTCTTTCTGTTTAAGAAGCTAATGCACACGGGGCAAGTACCTGTAATCCCAGCATTTTGGAGGCTGAGGCAAGGAGGATCATAGTTCAAGGCTAGCCTGGACAACTATAGCAAAGTTGTAGTATAGTTGTATACTACAACTATACTATACAATGTAGTATAGTAAAGTTGTATAGTAAGCCCGTGTCTCAGAAAACCGAAAATAAAATATAAAAGCAAACACACACATTCATGCATGTGTTCACACATACCTGGGAATTTGCCAGACATTAGGTCACACACACACAAACTCCAAAACCTAGGGGCCCGTGACTTCCAGTGGTTTTCACTGTCACCATTCTCTAGACTAAAGCCACAAACAGGAAGAGCTCTCCCTCTGCACTCTCTTCCCCACTATGAACTGGGTCTCCACTTCATAATCCAAGTACAGAGAGCTTCCCCATTGTTTTGAAGGCCGCCTGTTTACTTAGGCCTCAGTTAAAAGGACTATAAAAGACTTTTTAATGCTGCTGTGCCTTACGCCAACTGGGGCTTTGAGAAATCTTTCAGATCACATTTTAGTGAACACGTCAGGCAACCTAACATGCTTTGCAGCCAAAACTTGCATCACAACTTTGGCTTGGGTCCTGAGGTGCCCAGGGCCTCTTAAGTAAATAGGAAGCTGGCTTGGTGCCTCATCAGGGAAATTCGCATTCCAGTCTCCAGAGGTCCACAGCCCTGCAGCCCTGAGCTGTCTCTCCAGGAGTTGGTTTTGACAAGGCAACCCATTAACAGGGTGCAGAGTAATTACATCAAATAAAATGAAGATTTACTATTCTTAGCTAAAGTTCTATTTCATAAAATCCGATTGTTATCCCACACACTTGTTTTTGAGAATTGAAGAATGCGCAAGTGACTAGGAGCCACCAAACAACCCCAGGGTAAGATTTCACTTGCAAAAAGTTGTGCTGCACTGAAACTGGGGTTGGTCACGTGAGGCTGTGCAGAGGAGGAATGTGACTCTGAAATCTCTAAAACTGCTCTAACTTTAGCTACCAAATGGCAGACATGTCACCCTCTTTAGTCTTTTGTTCTACCTACCTGAATTCTAGCAGCAGAAATAGGTATTTGAAACTACTTTTGGAACATTCTGATAGGAGGAATGGATCATAGATCCTCATTTTAAAGGGACTGTAAGCAAATTAAATCAGAGAGAGAAAATTTATGACAGGGTACTTTTTTTTAACTTTCAGAAATATTGGTTTAAATTCCATAAAGGAAAGAACTTTGGTTAAGTTTAAAGTATAATTTAGCTCTGTTAAGCTGAACACGCCTGTTAGCAAAAGCACTTGGAGCTAAGCTGATGAGTGGCTGGGAGGCTGGTCAGCCTTCCTACACAACAGGTGGGGGCCATGGCAGCCGAGGCTCTGGGATCTGGAGCTGGTGTGAATCCTGCTTCTCCCCTTTATAAGCTGGGTGACAATGGACACAGTGTTTAGCCCTCTGTGCCTCAGTTGTCTCACTGACAGAGCGTGAAGAGTAAGAGTGTCTTCCTCACAGGTCCATTTTGAGGACTCAAAGAGTTAGTAAGTGTATCACAATTGGAAAAGCACTCTGCAGGTAGTAACTGTTGCCTATTATAACTGTTGTTAAAACCCTTACTGCACCTTTCCAAAGAGTTCTGGGAACAGAAAGGACTTTTAAGTCAATTGTCTAATTGTCTGGGAAAGGAATGAACACTAGGAAATCAATACCTAAAGACGTTAAATGATGACATGTCTGAGATTCAGCTAGCTAGCTAGTGCCAAAACGAATACGAGACTCTTCCACTCTTGCTTTTATCCCAGGGTTGCATGGTTGATGGCACGCTGCACTGTGTCCCTTATTAACACTGGGTTCTCCTGGTATCTCTGGAAAGTAACAAAATTTCTGGAAACAGAAACTTACAGGAAGGTTAGTGAGGTCAAGCAGCCAGTGATACAAATGAGGATGCCAGACCCTGTGTGCACTGTTGAACTACTGAGTAACACTATCGAATGTCTTGTTTTCTTCCTCCTGAGATAGTTGTTTTATCATTTTTTGCACATGGGAGGGGAAAATTGTGACAAAAACAAACAAGAAATCCTTACAATTAACCAAAAGTTACTAGTCAATAAAGAGCCAGAAAATATCATGCTTGTTTATGCCTCCAAAATGTATCTCTAAAAGGTAATGAAATAACACACAGCAAGTGAATTTCACTTAACATGGTCAAACACACTGAATAAGCCCCCATATGATCACAGAGCTGTTTGCATGAAGAATGATACACAAAAATATAAATATCCCTTAGATCTCTGTTTAAGACAGTAATGATATAAACAGAGAAAGACTAGGATGTGAATCAAACAAATATGTAACGTAAAGGAGTCTTTACAAGTAAGTACACACCACCAGTGGGTGGGAGGATTTAGTGGGTGGTGAGTGAAGTGGGAATCACAGGAGATGCATATCTGGTCCTCTGATTAATTAGAGAAGACTTCATAAAGGGGCTGAGACCCAGCAGTTGTCCAGAGAAGAGAAAGGAGAACTTAAGATCAGGTTCTAGCAATTGGTACCAATGCCAGTGACCAAGATGGCACCAAAGGGTTGCTTTCTTAAAATGGCAGCAAAAGCCCCCAAATGGTACCAAGAAGCAGAGAATCTTCTGTGTTTTTTTTTTTTTTAATAGTTTAACTATATGACTCACAGCAATTTCCAAATTCAGATGGAGTGATTAGACTCACTGTATGAGGAGACTTGGTTCTACAGGAGCTGTTCCCAGGTGTCTCTCAAGGATCTGGCTCCCTCTGGGGAGGCTCAGCCCACACAAACACCTATCCTCCCGTACATGGATGGGATGGCCACCCTCGAAAAGAAGAGGAGAAGAAAACAATTTGTCAAGGGACCGACTCTCTTGAGTGGGATTCAGAGTTCCCAGTACCCATGAATGCTGACTTCACTCTCCCTGTCCATCCAGCCTCCTCTGCCAGCAGAAAGTTAATCAGAAAGAACCGGAAGTGATCCTCTGAAATGGCACCAAAGCTCTACCAAGAGCCATGGGGAAAACCTCTCACCACACTGTCATGAGAAGAACGCCCTGGCTGCCCACCTTCCTCATGTCACTTCCAGTAGCTCCCCTCTAGGAACAAGATCTCCCCTTCTTGAGCCTTCAGGAAAAGGGCCTTGGATCCAGCCATAAAACCCAGATCCTTCCATTCCACAATTCTCCTTCTTAGTCTCTGTCATCAGCTCTTCTTTTCCACCCAATCTTTAAATATGTGTTTGTCCCAAGACTCTCTGTGCACTGTCCTTCTGGCCTTTTCTGGATGTTTATTCATCTTTTCTGAGTCTCATACATTCTCTTGACTTCTAGGAATTGTCTGTATGTATTGGTGACTCTTAAATACACAGCTCTAGCTTTGGCTTCTAGCTACTAAACTCACTTCTAAGTAGCATCCTTCTAACACATCTCCAAATAGCCAATCATTTGTTGAGCTGAGCCATCTTCTCCATCTTAACACACTCTCCTCCTAAGTAATAGCATCACTATCCTTGGCGTCATCCAGACCAAAGACCAAAAACCAAAAACCAAAACCAACCAACCAACAAACCAAACAAACAAAAACCCTGAGCAATGTCTTCAGATCCTTCTTCTCTCTTGCTATTTGGTTATCCTTTTTCTATTCTGTCTATACCTGTCATCATTTGGATTCCCCTAGGAGCAGAGTTTGAGACAAGGAATTAAGATACAAATATAGTCAGCCCCCTGAATCTTGGGGTTCTACATTCATGGATCCAAACAACCTTGAATTTTGGGAAAAATGCATGGGTACTGAACAACTACAGACGTTTTTCTTGTCTTTGTTCTCTAAACAATACAGTATAACATCTATTAACATTGCATTAGGTATTATAAGTAATCTGGAAATGATTTAAAGTATATTGGAAGATGTGCATAGGCCATACACAAATACTATGCCATTCTATAAGAAGCACTTGAATAGCCATGGATATGAGTATTGGGGCATCCTAAAACTAATCTCCCACAAATATTGAGACAACTATAGTTTAATTGGGAAATAATTCCCAAAAGCAGCACAGGATTACAGAAGTGACAGAGGGAAGGAAAGAAACACCACAAATGTGTATCACAGGTCTCCAGTGTGGGCCACTGAGGCTCAGCCCCTTTTGGGTGGACATAATCAGGGGATGAAGAAACAATATATTTGCCCTTGACTGTCATTCACCATCAGCTGCTGCCTGTTTCAGGGAAAAGAGGGCATTAATTCCCCACCATTTCCAACCTTTTTTTTATGTACCAAGAAGAAATAAGGGTGTGACATCCAGGGACAAATTGACACAATGGTTCTGATTTCTTACTTGTATTTTACTGCCACATATATTCTCTATAAGCTTTTTTAAAACTCTTTGTGGAATGGAGTGAAGTTTAAACAGAACATTTTTCCAATAATAATCTTCAACTATTATTATGTCTCCTCCTTTCTATACATATAATTTAATCACAGAAATTCCCTCCTGTCCTCTATTATCAGTTGTAAGAATTTCACAGTTCTCTTCTGTGAAATGTTAAGAATTCATACCCTGCTGCAGTGATTCTACAAATAATTCATTTTCCTCCCATAAATAGACTTCCAATTGCCATTGCTCCATCCTTCATTTTTCAGAAAAGGAAAATTAAACATTCCTCATCCACTGATTAATGAGACTAGATTTCAGTATGATGAGGAAAAATAGTCCTGTCCCATCAAATTTAGGTTGGATCATTTGGGGTACATCCCCATCATAACTCTTATCCAGCCTAAAAAATATCTCAAAACAGTAGTGTTGTCAGCTCCAAGCTTAAGTTAGATTATACATCTTGGTTTTATATACTTAAAATATATGCATTTTCTAATTTTCTTGAAATTTTTCTTACATCTTTCATTACTAAATTTGGGGAGAAAATGTCCTACTCATGAGCTCCTGTGCTCATAACAGCCTTTTAAATGTAACATAAAGGGATGATGTAAGCATAATATGGTTTCAGTGTTAGAAATAACACAAAGATTTCTCTTTTTGCTCTTTCGTTATTGTCATTTATGGACAATATGATGACACAGAAAGCTATAAAGAAAAATTTCTTTCAAAAATCATCTTAAACTTTACTATATAATCTCTGAATACCTTGATAAGCATGCCAAATATATACACAGAGGCCCAGTCTTAAATTAATGGCATCAATACTGCATGTGCTGCTTTGTCAGTTACTTTTCAACCCTCATCTTGCCATCCCTTTTTAGAAGTGACTGTTTCTGTTCCAAGTAATCCAATAGCATGAGCAGAACTTCCCTATGAAAACAGGGCTTCTCTGTTGGAAATCTGTGTTTTTCTCTTTCACTTGAAACTGAGGGACTGCTCACTCTACCCGCACCCTAGCCTCCAAACCCAGGTTGGTCTTCCTTCCTCAAAAAAAAAAAAAGGTTCTTATACAAACAACCTGTCCAACCAAAATCTTTTCCAGATAAACATGTGTTTCCTGCTGAGAACTAAAAGAACCCTGCCCTTCAGTTTGACTTATTCCATTTCCCTTTCAATTTTTTTCCCTTTTCCACTAGCAGATTTCTAATGTCCCTTCTAAGCTCACAAGTTCTGGGTTGCTGGTCTTAAATAACCTTACAGAGTATCAGCCATGAGGGGTACAATGACTAATTTCCTGCTCCAACTCCATCAATGCAGTGAAAGCAAAGCTGCCTCCCTCATGTTGCTCCTTCACTGTATTTTTAAAACCACTGCACGGTTGCTCATTGCAAACAAACGAATTCAAAACCTAATACTGAAGGTAAAATACCTTTATCACACAACCAGACTCCCTGAAACACTAATGTGAGGGCTTTGAACCTCTTTTTTTTTATTGTTAAAAAAAAAAAAAGAAAAAAGCTGCTTTAATCAAATGTCATTTACATTACACGGTTATCCCCTGTCAGAGGCTAACAACTGAAAAACATAAGTCTTGGCTGCCAAATTGGATTTTTTGTTGCTGTTTGGGTTTTGGCAACTGTATTATACCTAAAATTAAACAGGAACAAAATAAAATTAAAAAGAAAGAAAGAAATTAAACCTTTTAAAGCAACATTGGTTTGACAGTGACAGGAACTGAACCTCTAATGAAACAAGATTTTTGAATTTGCAGTGAATTCCCTCTTCTCTGATCCAGTGCCATTATCCTCTGCTGCCATATAGAGAATATTCCACTGGTCAAGGACAAATGGATCCTTCTCTTTCTTAAAGCCATTCACAAGGTTCTTTCTCTTTTATCATGGTAGCCCAGTAGCCTTAGGAGTTTGTACTCTCAATATACAGGTATATATGTCTGTATGTTATGCATATGCATGGATGTATATCTTCACGCACACATGAATATTCCAAATAGCTGGACAAGCCACTCATCTTTTGTAGTATTTTAAATTATATTATTGTTGTACTGGAGGTACACTGTGACATTTACAGAAGTGCTTACAATATATCTTAGTTAAATTTACTCCCTCCATCATTCTCCATCTTCTGTAGTAATTTTATTACCAGCTCAATATACCATATGAACAAAAGTCTGGATATTTTACCTTTAATTCAGAGGTTTCGTATAATCTAGTAAACACAAGAGTCACAATATACAACGGTTTCCACTGAAAAAATGAGGAGCAAAAACCTGTAGGCCCTAGGCTGTCATTCAATTCAAAAATCACTCTGAAGCCAGGAGATATGGTGCCCCATTCGGGATACTAAGTAGCAGACCATCTTTTGCCATGACCTTGATTTAAATATAGGCTCTAAAGATCACTCACCTCTTTCTCCACCTTATAAACTCCAAACACTGTGATGGAAAGTAGGGGTATAGTAGTGAACAAGATACAACTAAAACATAATGTCGGAGGCAGGATGCACATGGCTTTGACTATGCTTGTGGCATGTGGACAGGCAGTAGACTTAACCAGATGAAATGGTTTCTCTGAAGGAGGACGATGCAGTTACAAACTAGTGAAGGCTTCAGAACAAGTGAAAGGGAAGTGGAACAGAAATAACAGAGAGAGTATTGTAAGAAAACAGTATAAAGCACTGGCCAGAACAAAGAGAATGTAAGAGTCAGGCTGACCTATAACCTTAATAGGTAATAGCTGTGTTATTATCATAAAATACTTACCAAATGTCTACTATTTACTAGGACCTGAAACACCAAGCACTAGGCACGTACGTGTGTGTGTGTGTGTGTATAATGTAATATAATATATATAATTTATGGAAATATACATTTATTCACAGTACATGCTCAATAATTGCTCACTGATGGCTGCCTGGTCAATAAGGTTTGGAGACCACTGACCTGGATGCAGTACATTCTAGCTGGAGAAACAGTTATGAAGAGGAGAGAAGCACCACACACCCAAAGCCTAGTGCCAGCTATGTTAGAGGAGGAAGGGGCAGGAACAGATCCTAAGGGCTGGGGTGGTCAGGAAAAACCCCCTGATGGAAGAGTAGGACTTACTGGGCTATGCCCAGGTGCACGAGCCTTGGGAAATACCTTAGAAAACCAACTTCTCTAATACAAATAATGCCATGGGGTAAAAAAAAAATAGATGAGGATTTTGGCATGGAGATGAAGGGAAGCTGAACAGGAATCACCTTCACAGTAAGGCTAAGAAATTGCTCTTTACCCTAGAAAAGTAAGGACCCTAGAAAAGTCATGCCACTGTGCCTAGTGGCAGGCCTTCTTCGGAAATGGAAAAAGCTGAGCTAAGTGGTTAGTGAAGTTCTTTCTTTCTCCTAAGAATCTTGGTTACCAGCAAGACTAGCTTCTAAGAATGAGGGCAAAAGATATATCAGAAAACTGACATGATTCACCCCAAATACCTTCATTAAATAAACTTAAAGAATGTACTTCAAAAAGGAAGAAAATGGTCCTTGAAGGTCTCCGTTATACAAGAAAATGGTGAGTTTAAAATACGATAAACACAGAGGTAAATATAGCCAATGATAAAATAAATTAGTAATGATGTCTAAATGAAGTTTCAAAAGAATTTTTTAAGTCTAAAATACCAAACAATTGCACACAAGCCAAGAGAAAGCCGACTGGAGTTGGAAGCACTCTAAGACCCTACTCTGTAGGAAGGAAGAGTGGTGGCTAACTTCAGAGCTCATCACACAGACATGTTCAAATTCCAAGTGTAAGCACTTAGAAAAGATGACGCATTCCAAACCAGAAGAGGTGAGGAAATGGAACTGATACAGGTAATAGTTGGGAGAATCTCTATCAACTTTTAAAACAGGAAATCTAACTGCTTGCCATAAAGACACAAACCTAAAACCCGGGTAGAAAAAGTAGAAGGTAAAAGAATGAAAGAGGACGCTAGACAATTACTAGCTAAAAGAAATGCAGAGTAGCCCATGAATGCAGGTAAAATAGACTGCAAGAGAAACAGTATTTCCACAAATTAATAGATGTGACAATATAATTATGAACTGTTTGTTTCACCAGGAGAATGTAACAGTATTATATTTGCATATATTTAACGGTATAGATATAAAATAAACTAATAACATTTATTTACCATCTAAATATTGTTTAGTGCAGAACTAAGAGTGTGATAGGATCACATTCTCCATCTCTGAGCATCTATCCTGGACCACTCTAAGGAAAATACTCCAAATATCAAGCTTAAATGCACTCTCTATTCTTTTATTTCATCAGTTGTCCAAAATCATACTACAGTTGGCAACCTTTCCATTCATGATTTGCTTTCATCTCTCTTGGGTAAGCATCTAAGACAAGAATTATAGGGTCGTAGAGTATGTGTTTGTGTTTACTTCTGTTGGAAACTGCTAGACCATTTTCTACAATGGTTATACCATTTGAACTCTCACAAATAATATGAAAAATTCTAATGCTTCACAGCTTCACCGACACTTATTGTTATTAGTCTTTTTCATTTTAGTCACTACAGTGATATCTTATTGTGGTCTTAATTTGGAATTCCCTAATCCCTAAAAACATTGAGTATGTTCTCATGTGCTTATTGCTTAGTCATATATCTTTTCTTGAGAAAAATGTTGAAATCTTTTGCGCTTTTAAAAAGCTGAGTAGTGGGCTGGTGGAGTGGCTCAAGTGGTAGAGTGCCTGCTTAGAAAACATGAAGTCCTGAATCCAAATCCCAGTATCACCAAAAAAAGAAAAAAAAATTGTGTTGTTACCTTTCATTTGAACCATGACTTTCTTGTATAACCACTTATTCTGTTTGGGTAATCTATCAACTGTTTTTTTCTGCTGAAAAAAGAAACATATGCCTCTACTATTGATTCCATGGAACTTAATCTGAGAACTCTCTGCCCAAGACTGTGTCCAGATTAAAGGTAGAAAAGATTACAGAAAGATTAGGGCTCACGTTTACTTTTTATACATCCATTTTGGGGAAGGAGAATAAAATCTGGACTTGTGTTTTAAAATCCCAATGAAATAGGATTATTCTGGCCAGCAAGCATAGAAACCCACACTTCTCAACCTCTGTGCCTCTTCTAGCTGAGTACTGAGTAAGATAATATGGCTAAATTTTAATATTCCAAAGTTTTAATAAAATAATCCAAATCACACTGATTCCTCTTCCTTTTGATTTATAACTCCTAGCATCAACACACAGGTTTATTTTAGAATGAATCTTGTTAACCTCATTGTCAAGTTCTTAATTAACTGAAACAGTTTTGGTCTTAGCACCTGCCACTGTAAGTAGTCAATTGTGGCAGAGTCCATGGACACACATTCCAGGATCCCCTGAGGCTCTATAAGCATTAGTTAGGATGTGACTGCTCCCCTTCTTTGTTTGAAAGTAGGTGCTTAGCTATTGCACAGTCTAGGTTTTAAAAAAAAAAGTCCTCACATCACAAAGATCAAAACAGTGAGCTACTGTATGCCACGTAAGTCTAAAGCATTTATAAATGTTCGGTTAGCCATCTGCCCTTGAGAAACACTTGACTCTGTTCTATGGGTTTCTGTCTGAGCTGTTACTCAAAGCTGACAAATTGTCTCCTTAATGTGAACATAGCTGCTCTGATGAAAGAGGCATAAAAATTACTGTGCTCTTCCTGGCCTGCAAGTTTACTTGTTCTCAGTGTAGTATTTGTGTTGAATGAGAGAGTAGTGTCTGGTTTCACTTGATTTGTAAGGAATGAAGAATTTTATGTGTCCTTCTATTCCCCAGATCAACTGGAAACTTATTTAAAACTGCAGGAGTCTCTAAAACAATTAAGAGATAATTCCTACTTTCCTTAATTTTGCTTGCTTTAAGAACTTATTTTTAACCTTTGGCCTTGAACATGGAACACACAATAATGGGATATGAACCACAGCATTCAGAATTCCTTAAGCTATCTAATCAAAAACAGAAAAAAAAAAAAAATTTACTGAAAGTTAGCTCCACCTGCCTCTTTCAAAAAAGAGTATTTTAAAGTCAGTAAGAAAAAAGAAACTAGCTAGGAAAAAAAAATTCTTAAAATTTTTATAAGCAATCATTGAATCTCAAAAGCATACCAGTGAGGAATATTTTCTCTGACTGATAGACACAAGAGCTCCCATGAAGGCATTTCTGGTGTTTCAGGGTGAAATTAAAACTCCACTTGGACACAGAAATAAAGTGGACCAGGTCTCAAAAGCCTGTTTGGGTTAAGCGTCAGCAGCCAGCAGAGGACAGGCTCAGCTCTTCTCAGAGTCTGGTACAGACTGGTAACAAGATGGGAACTTCAAGAGGAATGCTTCCAGCAAGTGCATATACTTCCCCATCGCAAACTGCTTCTAATCCACTTTCGTCAACTGCATTCCTGAAGCCCTAACTCATAAGATGAAAGGGTTGAATTTCCCCAGACAAAACTTCCCACATTTTCTTGGAGTTGTGTGGGAAAATTCCTCTGAAGCACAAAAATGGGGCATATGGCTTCACACTGCAATTATAGGTAAAAGATTCTGAACAGAAACTATTTTAAAATAAGCTATATACTTAAAACTATGTAAGGTACAGAGGACTTGTCTTCTTCCAGTATTTATGGCAAACTCAAACAGGAGTCTTCACAGGAGACCTTTTGGACTTCCTTGGGGCAAAATGACCATGCAAAGATGAGAAAAACATTTCCTTGGATCAAAGGCTTATTACAAAGCAATACCTCATGCAAATTGTCTCGCTTCAGCAATGACAGGGCACTGTGAACTGACAGCTTTATTCTAGATTACATGTCCAGTGGCTTAAGTTACCTGGATTGATATCTATGGAAATCATGGCTCTGACTGTTTTAATGTTTTCGTGGAAGGAGCTGGCAAACACATTGCACAACAGGAACTGTGACAGCTTGGCGGTGTGTGCACACGCAACAGGCAGGGACACGTAAACATTCCTCTGAATGAAAAGCCAAATGAAACTGTCCCAGGTTGCACCTTGGGCTGCTTTCCACTGACCTGGAAGTCCAAGTGTGGCCAGAGCTCTCCAGAAAGAAGAGCACAATGTAAAAAGGAACACATGGTTATTACCTTAAATTTAGAAACTCAGAACCCTGGTTAGTTAAGTGAATGGATCCGGGGTTGAGGATAACAGACTTTTAAAATGCCAAGTGTGCAACACATCTCCAAAGTTAATTAAAGGCCTCCTGAACCTGGCCCAGCACCCTCTGCTACACAACAATCATCACCTTCTACACAAACTTGTGTTCTGGTCAAACTGGTGTCCTCACTGCTCGAAGCCCATTCCTGTCAGGCCTCTGCTCACGTCACTCTCTCACCTGAAGTGGCTTCTCACTTCCCAGAGCCAAACATCATGAAAGTGCTTCCTTACCCCAAGGTATTTGCAGACCTCCCCAGCAAAGTCTCTCTCTCACACTTCCTCCATCCCTGCAGGGTTCTAATGCTCTGCTAGGCCCAGTACTGCATGGAACCCTCACATTCTTGCACGTGCATTCAATTGCCTGTGTATTTTTGCCTTTTGCCCTCAAGTAGATAGATAGATTTTACAGTTTCATATTCTCCCAAGATCAATAATGAGTGTCCATACTCCTTGATGGCATCATGGACGATGCTTAAGCGCCACTGAGTATTAAAATGCAAGTTCAAGATACCATGTTCCTAGTTCTGGGTCCCTAGATGCTGTGGTTGAATAGGACTGCCTGCTTCTCAAAAGGCCATCTCAATGAGCCACTGTGACATAGAGATGCTGTGAAAAAGCCCGAACTTGGAATCACCGGTGATCTTTAGTTTAGGCTCCAACACACCTTTTCATATAAATTCAGGCAACTTCATAAAAATATATAGCATAGCAAATTTATACTAGGCATTCAGGAAATATGGATATAAGCATGAATAAGAGGAACTGTGTGGGTATCTGTGGATGTATGTGCATGTACATGTGTTTGTGTGTATGCACAGATGTGTAAGACCAGGGCCTTCAATGTACTTATAGTCTACTGCAATGCTTCTGCTTGTCACAAAGTGGAGATTCCCAGGCTTGACCCCAAACTGAATCAGAGTAACTGGGGTGGGAACTAAGAGTCTATATTCTAAACCCTGAGAACCAGAAGGAAGGACACACAAGTAAACAAATAGATAAAATACAAAAGAAACTGTTGCCTTATCTCTAGTATGTGTGATATGGTGCTAGGTTACAGAGGAAGGAGCCCCAATGGTGCCAGATGTCTGGAGCTCATGCTGAGGAGTGAATCCTGAACTCAATCTACACCCTGAGCAGCAGGGTGGTAGACTGACAACAGGAAATGCCCCAAAATGATCTTTTCAACCAATCTATACCTTGCCATGCTTCTACATAAAAACCATTGAATGGCTGCCTTCAGGCTATGCACCAAGCCTTCAAAACTGTATACCTGCAGTTGGCCCTGCCTACCACCAAAACATATCACTCACCCATCCCTGCCTGATCTGGTGTCCACACCTGTTCTGATCCCGGCCTTTCTCTCCTCTTGTCACTTGACACTGAAGCGACTGACTTTGGAGAAGCCACTCCAGGGCCTTCAAGTCAGAGTTGGACTGCCTTCCTCATTCCTCCCTGAGAACCAGCACCAGAGATCTTATCACACGGCATCACATTTGCCTGCTTAGACTAAGAGCTAGGGGCTGGGCAGGTGTATCCCCAGTGCCTAGAAAATATATAGGAGGGAATGAATGAATAGACAAATTCATGCTTGTAAAAGGCATGTAAAAGATTGCCACAGTCAGGTACCCTAAAAGACTTTTACTATTGCTAAGCTACAGTGCATATGAAAGACAGTAGGAATGAGATTTTAAAAGAGGTCAATACCAGACTGAAATAAGAAGACAATCTGTAGGGCTTCACAGAGCATACGATGTTACCTCTTAGGTGACTCCCTAAATTCTGTCAAGATGAGGCCAAGAAAGAGGCAGGGTCTTAAGACTGACTTGTGATGATTAAGCAAGAAAATACATATAAAACAACTTATGCATTATAAAGTTAAAGACAAACGTAGGACTATTTTCTGCAACACTTAGCTAATAAATCTACTTAATGTTAGCATTTAGTTTTCATATCTCTATCAATATTACCTACAGCTGGCTGCATAATTTGATGATAAAAGATGACCAATACACAGTGCTCAGGAAATTCAGTCACGTACTGGGGAACTCTACTTCTTTTTCAAAACAAACCAATTATATACCTAGATCACTATTAGCCTACCCACCAGATAATACCTACTACAAACTAATACTATCACTGGTGACCTTTGTTGAGCCTCATTTTCAGTTCAGTGATTTGTGTATTTATCTGATGGATATAATCCACACCAGAAATTTAAGCAAATCCAATGATTTCAAATCTTAACAAGGTTTTGTTTTATTCTTACAGCAATCTTCCCCCATCACAGACCAGAGGAGGCTGGGTGGTTTCAGGTCTTTGCCCAACTTCCAACCCAAGTCATCTATGTGAGCTCCTCTCCTGCAGGCCATGATGGTGGCAATGGGAGAGAGGATGGTAATGAAGGGCTGCAGTAACTGACTCTTGTCGGTCTCTTCCAGGAGTGTGAAGCAAACCTCAGTGGACTCCTGCAGCATCCTGGGAGTGGGCTTCTCTGTGGAGGTGGAGATCCACAGATGGTCTGGTAGATAAAATGAGTTTTGCACAGTCCTTTGCTTCCAAGGCTAACTGTGGTGGTCAGATGATCTTTTGGGAAAATGAAACCTTGCACTATAGGGGCCAGGAGACCTTCATGTGCAGCCAAACAAATCATCAGGATGGCAGGAGTGTCCTTACACAAGGCACGAGCTATTCACTGTTTTAATACTGCATTTAACTGCCAAATAGGGTTATAATGCATTTGCTGGGGAGACAGACTGAGGCTAAGACTCTCTAGAAAGCCAATTTCCTCCCTTGGGGGTCCAGTGAGGTCCAGTTTCTGTCTGTGAGAAAGGCCTCAACAATACTTTTATCATCCCCAGTTAGGGAAGAAAGAGTAGACTGGTATGTGCCATGCTCCCAGAGTCCACCCCCCCCTCCCCACCCCATAACCAATGCTCAGAGTTGCAGGGAAGAAGAGGTAACACCAGGCCTCTGGAAGGAGCAGGACAGCCACACACATTTGTACAAAATCACACATTACTCACTAGTACAAAGATCCATCTACTGATTTTGGAACAACCCTGGCCAGAACTGGGATTGAGTGAGAGTCTTGCTGAAAGGAGGCCACAGGTGCTAGCCCACCCTCGGGCCCCCATGAGCTAGGCCAGTTCTACTGAGCTTCATGGAATTTGGCATTTTTGGACAGCAATGGCCAACTATATCTCTGGGCTGAGAGCCATAGGCCTGCAGCTAGCATCTCTGGCAAAACAGAACCAACTATGATAGACAAATCACAATGTCTATGGAATCAGGTAACATCACCTGGCCGCTTTTCTCTTATTCTACAAATTTAAGTATACATACAAAGTCTGGGTACATACCTATACAAAGGTGTTCAGTGTACATATAGACTTGAAATTTGGAATGGTGCCTGGGATGTGGCTCAGTGGTAGAGTGCTTACTTAGCCTGTACAAGGTCTTGGGTTTGATTCCCCAGTACCATGGGAGTTAAAAAAAAAAAAAAAGAAGAGGATCTATCTAATTTTAGCTTTGTTTAACAGGTTCTCTATGTCCAAGGTATTAAAAATTACAACCTACCTCTCTCTGAGACAGTATATCTGTGTAGCCCAGAATTCCCCATACCACCCACCAGGGACCCTGGACCGTGATCTCAAGGTGGGGCTTCCTTCTTTTTAAAAATCAGTTTCATAGACTGCATTGCATTGGTTTTCACTCAGGGGTGATCTTGCCTCCCCGCAGGGGACATTTTATAATGTCTGGAGACGTTTTTATTGTCACAACTAGAGTAGGGCGTGCTACTGCATATGGGGAGGGGGTAGAGGCCAGGGAAGTTGCATAGCACAGCCCACCAAAGATGAATTATGTGGCCCAAAACACCAACCAAGTGAGGGGGAGAAACCTGTGGTGCTTGGACTCTGCAGGTGATTTCATTTGGAAAAAAGTATTTTGTTGCTTAAAAATAAGTGAAAACTTCTGCTCTAGGACACCTGCCTGGACTCAAACTATTGACGAAAGTGATACTCTTTTGTGTTACGCTTCAAAGTCCTAAAATAGCACAGATTTTCACCTCAGGCATTTACTTTTAAATTGGAATCAAAGGCCTTTTGGGGAAACTGCTAGCTGCTATGAAAAGGTAAGACTTTCTCTCTTATTTTTTTTTTTCCTCTTCAACACCGGTTGAGAATCAAGGGCCCTGTAGTCACTCAGGACACAACAGCAAGCTCCCTGCTGAAGCAGTAGTGTCTAAATAACCTTAACCAGAGGGGAGAAAAACAGACAGGGGCAGTGTTTGTCCTGATGGGAAGCCACGGGTGTTGGCTTCATAGAGATTGACTCTCCATAAGTCAGGCACAGAGCCAGAAGTTAAATATATTGCTTCTTTTAGGAAGGAAAGTGAACAATGGCCTCTTCATTTGAAACCACAATGGGAGTTAGGAAGGGGCAGAACATAATTCCCAAAATGGAGAATGGCGGGCGCTTCACCGTATTAACATCCTCACTCTTTTAGGACAGACTCCAAGAAAGTTTTCAATTATTGCTGGCGAACTCTCTTTTACTAATTCCAGTACAAAAACCAGGGACTAACTGGGACCTCTGGACGCCAAGAAAAAGAATAATTCTGATTCAGGGGTCAAGGGAATTAATATGTCTGGCCAACCTATCCCAAAGTCTTCCTGATACTCTGAGATTCTCCGAGATCTCTCTCATCAAAAGGAACCAATACCTCATGCTTAAGCCAATCCCTGCAGACACAGTCAGGTCAACAGCACATCTCTCTAAAACCTGCTTCATCTTCCACACCCATCTTTGTCTTCCAGTAGGGCCCCCAGAACCCAAGCACATTAATCATTACACATCATGCTGAAATGTATTTAGGGGACTTTTCTCTCAAACCTGTGAGTTTTTAGAAATTAGGACTCCTTTCACATTAACCTTTTATCACCAGGACACAGGCTAGTGTCCAGCCCTGGATGAACATAATATTGAATGAATGAGCTTGATCTGTCAGACAAAAAAACACGCTTGAGTATGTGCACCTAAAATATACCTGGCAGGCCCAATCCTCCCTTGTTCTGGTCGTGCAGTTTGCAGTGAGAAAATGCAAGCCCAGAACTCACTTCAGTAAATACAACCAAAGAACAGGATAGACCTGCACAGATGTTAGATCTTTCTCCAGGAACTATTCCATATGTAAAACTATCATGGGGTGGAGAAATTCAATAAACAGCTGGCCTTTGAGGTGGCAAAAGACACACTCTGCCTTTTGAAGTTTAATCAGTGGGTCAGACGTCCTTGACTTTGCCTTTTCAGCAGAGAAGCAGTGCTGGTGTGGCTTCCTCATCAGTCCTTAAAAGCATCTACAAGAAATCCTCATACAAAAACAAACAGCAAACATGAATCACATTCAACCTAGATGTTTTCACTGGGACTGTCAAATCTGGCAAGAGAGATTCGGTCACTCTCTAGGCTCTTTCCTTTCCTTTCCTTTCCTTTTTTCTTTCTCTTTTAAAGAAAACAAGCTCTCGGGACCATTCCTAAGCTGAGGATCCAGGGCAGAGGAGGATACTTATAAAGGTCCATGAATCTAGAGAGCACCAAACAGACTGAAAAGCTAGTCTAATAGCTATACATCTACAGCTTACATACTTTCATAATTTAAAAAAATCTGACTAAATGGTTTACTGAATCTCCTGAATTTTGTCATTATTAGTCAAAAGTGACGTAAAGTACAATGCTTATGAGAGGTCCTGGGAAATTTAGTAATGGCCCTCCTAATCAAAGGTTTCAAAACCACGAAGCAACCCATCTAGACCATTTCCTCTGTGGTGCTGTACCAAGAGCCCTTCAAATGTGGCCCTTTCAGTTCACTGATCATGAGCGATCAAAAGAGAGCCAAAAGGGGGAACGTAATAAAGGTTCTATTTGGTAAAGCAATGTGGGGTGTGGACAGCCAGGAGGAAGCCCTTTCCAAAGAAGTCTACCCTAATGATTCTGGCCTCTGCAGAGATGAGGTCATATTCAGAAATGAACAAAGGGCTTTAAAAACCCCATTGTACATGGGACTCCAACCCCTCCTTTTCAAGTATGAAGGATACCAAAAAGGGAAAGGTAGGACATAGACAGAATTTCAGGGGTCCTCTGTACAGCCCTTATAAATGTCATATAGAAGTAGATTCCCTTGAATTTTTTAACTGTAACAGGATGTTGGGTGGGAATTTTCCTGTTGTCTCAGAATTTGAGCTTAAGACAAAAGGCACTAAGTACCCTATACTGTAAGTTCTTGGAACCTCTGCTATTAGGCCTTTCTGGTGACAGGACCACTAACCCACCACCACTTCCTCAGTCAGAATGAACTTGCGAAGAGAAGTGGGTGTCAGTTTCAGAGAAGATGCAGTGTTTTAGGTGAGAGATTGTTCCCTCCCAACCTGAAGCCAAGGGAGGGAAACTTCAAGAGAATCCTTCTTGAGGAACAAGCAAGGAAAAGGAGAAGAAAGAATGGTGGAAGGGAAAGGAAAGAGAATAGAAAGAGACAGGAAGAGGGAAGGGGAGGCTGGATCTCTGGATAAGGCCTCACACCCTTCTTCATTCAAAGTAGCTGGGCCAGGATGTGAGGGTGATCTGGGTGTGACATCTGTCACACCATTGATTGCCAGGGTTGATTAGGCTGATCTGGCTGGCTAGGTGGGTGTTCCCTTCCTCCCTCACTGCTCCATCTGCATCCCTCCCGAAGTTTTGTGCTCAGTTGAAGAAGACGACCACCCCAATAGAGAAGGACCATTCTTCGGTCAAGGGTATACAAGTAGCTGTGCTCCCCTGCTAGAACCCCCAAACAAGCTCTCCAGGTAGCTGGGCCAAGTTAGGGAGGTGGGTTAGGGAAGTCTCCATTGAGTTTGAGACCGAAATTTTCAAAACAGATAAGATTCAATCTTAAGTACTAATATGAAAATACTTAAAAACTGAAAGTGTCTGTTGACAGAAGAATGGGTAAACAAAATGTAGACAACAGAATACTAGCCAGCTTTAAAAAAGAATGAAATTTAGACACATACTACAACATTTCTGACCCTTGAGGATATTAAGTGAAATAAGCCAGACACAAAAGGAAAAATACTATATCATTCTGCTTACATGAGGTACTTAGACTAGTCAAAGTCATAAAAACAGGAAATAGAATGGTGGTTGCTGGGGTCTGGAGGGAGTGGGAATGGGGTATTAGTGTTTAATGGAAACAGAGATTCAGTTTGCAACAATATAAAGAATCCAAGAGATGGATGGTGGTGGTGGTTGCACAACTTGTGGATTATTTAATACCACCTTGCTATACACTTATAAATGGTTAAAATGACAATTTTAATGTCACGTGTACTTTATCACAACTAATAATTAAAAAAAAAACTCACGGTAATAGAGTTATGGAACCAGCCCAATTCAGTGTTAGGGAATCCACTACTCAAAGAGAAAAGAAGATTCTACACAGCATAGTCTAAAGTAAAGGTTCAGATCCCTATAAACATCCCTAATGAGACTTCTCATTACACAGATTACATATGCTCATCCTTCAAGGGCTACCCATCTCTACCAGTTCTCCTTCTACCTGAAAATGAACATCTCCTCCCAAACACCACCTCTGAGATCATGATGTAGTAGTACCAAAGGTAAGGCACAGGGTTGTGGCTGCTTGTTATGACAGGGACACTTCTCTTTGCCTCATTTATACCTTCACATATCTCCACTTTAAGGAGGATATACTCACCCCTGAGTAATATATCCAGAATTTATTAACTCATGAAAAGACAGATTCTGTGCTGGTCCATGGGAAAAATTCAGCACTAACAAGTACAAACCACTGTAGGACAGATTTTGGCTCAGAAGATGGGGTACATCCATAAGTATGGCCCATGCTTGGAAATAGTATAACGAGCAGGTGTGGGGTACAGGGTACACAAACAGAACACTAACCACTAAATTAAGTTGCTCTTAATTTAGTTGGAAAGATAAAACATGTAGGTAAGGAAAAATGTGGATTCTAGCTCAGGTGTCCCAGAAGGAAACAATGTTAGAAATGGAATGAGAAGGTGTGGATACAGGAGGAAAATGATGACTGGGGTCTGAATTGTTAGAAAGACATCATGGAACTGGGAAAGAACCAAGGCTGAAAGTAATAACTGATTTTCTGCCTGAAGATGAAAGACTCTATAAGGTCTGAAGTCCACTTTTAAGACACAGAAAGAGGAGTAGAAGCCCATGAAGGAAACAGTCAAAGAAATAGAGCAGGATCAGAACAGTACAGTGCTTAGAAAGGGAGGGGGGGTTCTTTCATTCATATTATTCTACATTTCATATGCAACTGAACATGGGGACAGAAGATGCATGTTTGCTAACTGAAAGAGTGAATGAATGCCAGGTGAGAGGGAATCTAGAACTCAGGAGACCTGAGGAGGTCTGCAGATATAGATGAAGAGGAGGAGTATAACCAGCAGAGTGAAATCCCAAACCAAAATAGATCACCAGGGTTGTGAGTGAGAACTTCAGTGGGCTGAAAAATGACCTCTGGGCAACATGAACTGAAGGGGCAGGTAGAAAGGACTAAAGATACAAAAAAGAAAGGTCAGGGAGTTACAAGGATGATAGCAGACTTCAGAGTGTGGATGTGAAGACATGCAGGGTTCTGAGGTGGGTGGAGGAAGCAGTGTATATAATATACAACAGAGACATCCAGTAAGAAGGGGAATAAAAATTGTCTACCGGATTAGGCAATACCAATGTCCTTAGTGACCTTATCAAGAATCCAGAGAACTTAGTGACTGGAGGAGAAAACAGCAGGCGAATAAGTGGGGAGAGGCACACAGACTAGGCTTTCAAGACATCTGGATGATAAAGAGGAGACAGAAAGTACTGGGGTGGGAGGAGGCTGGAAGCCTTTTTGAGGATGAGGAGACATGGCAATGTTAACAAGTTTGAGGAAGAAACCAAGAGGGAGGGAAATGGGGCAGGTACAGACAGAAGCAAAGTTCTTGAGGAAGCAAGGGACTTTAGCAAAAGCAAGCCTGTCCTCTGGAAGAGAGGATAAGGAATGAGGACAGGTGGTGATGCGGATAGGCAGAAGCAGGATGTGGGGGGAGGGGACCAATATTACCAATATTAACTCAAAATGGATCAAGGATCTTAATATCAGACCACAAACTCTAAAGTTGATACAGGAAAGAGTAGGAAATACTCTGGAGTTAGTAGGTATAGGTAAGAACTTTCTCAATGGAACCCCAGCAGCACAGCAACTAAGAGATAGCATAGATAAATGGGACTTCATAAAACTAAAAAGCTTCTGTTCATCAAAAGAAATGGTCTCTAAACTGAAGAGAACACCCACAGAGTGGAAGAAAATATTTGCCAGCTACACATCAGACAAAGGACTGATAACCAGAATATATAGGGAACTTAAAAAACTAAATTCTCCCAAAACTAATGAACCAATAAAGAAATGAGCAAGTGAACTAAACAGAACTTTCTCAAAGTTCAAATGGCCAAAAAAACACATGAAAAAATGCTCACCATCTCTAGCAATAAAGGAAATGCAAACTAAAACCACACTAAGATTCCACCTCACCCCTGTTAGAATAGCCATCATTAGCAACACCACCAACAACAGGTGTTGGTGAGGATGCGGGGAAAAAGGAACCCTCTTACACTGTTGGTGGGGATGTAGACTAGTACAACCACTCTGGAAAAACATTTGGAGGCTACTTAAAAAGCTAAACATTGATCTGCCATTTGATCCAGCAATACCACTCTTGGGGATATACCCAAAAGAATGTGACACAGGTTACTCCAGAGGCACCTGCACACCCATGTTTATTGCAGCAGTATTCACAATAGCCAAGTTATGGAAACAGTCAAGATGCCCCACTACTGATGAATGGATTAAGAAAATGTGGTATCTATACACAATGGAATTTTATGCAGCCATGAAGAAGAATGAAATGTTATCATTCGCTGGTAAATGGATGGAATTGGAGAACATCATTCTGAGTGAGGTTAGCCTGGCCAAAAGACCAAAAATCGTATGTTCTCTCTCATATGCGGACATTAGATCAAGGGCAAACACAACAAGGGGATTGAACTTTGATCACAAGATAAAAGCGAGTGCACACAAGGGAGATATGAGGATAGGTAAGACACCTAAAAAATTAGCTAGCATTTGTTGCCCTCAACGCAGAGAAACTAAAGCAGATACCTTAAAAGCAACTGAGGCCAATAGGAGAAGGGGACCAGGAACTAGAGAAAAGGTTAGATCAAGAAGAATTAACCTAGAAGGTAACACACATGCACAGGAAATTAACGTGAGTCAACTCCCTGTATAGCTATCCTTATCTCAACCAGCAAAAACCCTCGGTCCTTCCTATTATTGCTTATACTCTCTCTACAACAAAATTAGAGATAAGGGCAAAATAGTTTCTGCTGGGTATCGAAGGGATGGGAGTGAAAGGGAGGGGGCGGAGTGGATGGTAAGGGAGGGGGTGGGGGCAGGGGGGAGAAATGACCCAAGCATTGTATGCACATATGAATAAAAAAATAAAAATTAAAAAACAAACAAACAAACAAAAAACCCAAATGAATAGTGGCCATTTGAGGCTCTTGAAGGAAGAAACATAGGTAGAAAGAACCAAATGCAGCAGCAAGGTCGCAGTGAGAGATTACTGAGAAAGGAAGTGTACATTTTATAAGTAGGATGTGTGTAGGCAAGAGAAAAACAGAGGCTGAAGGGAAAGTGGGTGATGATGAGATATGGAAAACCTGTCAAGAGTGTTGGCCATACAAAGGGGAAAGAAAATGGATGGTGAGGTTCAGAATGTGATGAAGAATTTGTTTTCTATATATGACACCAAAGGAGAAGCAATCAAAGGAGAGTGAGGGACTGAACAGTGTGGTCAGACCAGATAAGTGAGCAAGCAAGAAGGTGTTATGAGGCCAAAGAGGACAGATCTTCCACCAAAAGGTGTAACCTCTGTGAAAAAAGACAGGAAGAAAAAAAGATGGCCATATTGAGGGGCAGTGGGTACACAAAGATGGAAGCTGTTACATGATTTTCTCAGCAGAGTAAGAGAATCCAACTTGGGGGCGGGGGAGGAGAAAGAGAGAGAGAGAGAGAGAGAGCCTCACTGGTATAAAGGGTTTGAATTGCTCAAAAATCACACGAGACCATGCTTGGATTTTTGATGGGTACTTACTTAAACACAGAATTTATACAACAGTGGGTCCAGAAGCACTTTCTGTCCCAGAAGCTGCCCTGCTGGATACAGACTTGCAGGAAGGTTAAAAAGCCAAGTGACACTGGGTATCACTGAGTTAGCATTGCAGTGGTGACCCCACAGTCTGGGCTACAGTGAGCGCTACATGAGCCAGGAGGGGCTTATAAGTCAGATAAATTAGCAGGGGCCACCTATATGATCCACCTATGTTTGGTAGAAGTAACATAAACATTGAGCTTTAAAAAGACATCCCATGTCTGAGAGCCAATTTGGGACTTTTTTTTTAATCTTACATATTTTCACTTAACTTTTTGAACACACAGAACAGAGTTATCATAACTGGTTTTTGTTTTGGAAAACCTTTTTTTTACTTTATTTTTTTCCCCTTTATTGTTGTGATAGGAAGGGGTACATTGTGGCATTTACACAGGTTCTTATAATGTATCAAGTATATCATACATGTTTTAATGGTTTTGTCTACTCATTCTAACATCTACAGTTACTTCTGGGTCAATTTTCTTTCCTTTCTTTTTCCCTTCCTCCCTTCCTCCCTCCCTCTCTCCCTTCCTTCCTTCCTTTTTCTTTTTTGGTGGTTTGAACTCAGGACCTCACACTTGTTAGGCAAGCACTGTTCCACTTCAGTCAATGCTCCAGCCCTGGGTCAGTTTCAACTGATTGATTTGCTTCCATTATGGGTAATATTTTGTTGCTCCTTTGCATGCCTGGTATTTTTTATTGTATGCCAGACATTGTGCATCTTTCCATCAAGTACTACATAGTTCTGTACTGCTATAAATCTTCAACTTTGATCTGGGACACAGTTAAGTTACTTGGAAATGATGTGATACCATCGGATCTGGTTTTTAAGATTTGTTAGGTCAGCCAGAGCAGCACTCAGTTTGGGCTAGTCACTTGCCTCCCCCCACTAGGGAGGCAAGACCTTTCTAGGTACTCTACCTAAAGCTCCAAGACTCTTGAGATTTTCCAAACTGGTTCTTAGGAACAGGAATTATTCCTGGCCCTCTGTGGGACCAGAGACTTATCTCTGGTTCTTTTGGATCATCCATCCTCTAGTCTCGGTTAGTTTCTTGACACTGATCAATACTCAGTTGAAT
This sequence comes from Castor canadensis, assembly GCF_047511655.1. NCBI lineage: Eukaryota > Metazoa > Chordata > Mammalia > Rodentia > Castoridae > Castor > Castor canadensis. Next base: position 44,232,250 of record NC_133388.1, read on the forward strand.
ACTACAGGGGAATACTTTGCAAATCTCCAATGTTCTCTCTCTGTGCAGCTGTCTCCTTCTGGTACTCAATCCCGTAATCACTAGTGTTCCTGTTCTCCCTGGACTCTCAGGTCCATCTCCTCAACTTAAGGAGTTGAATGGGTTTCACCTAGGTTCTTTTTCCTGTTTTATGTCCTAGAAACTCAAGGCAGTTTTAGAAGACTCGCCTCATTTGTTTCTCATCTCTGAGGAATCACTGGCCTTCATTATCTGATATCTAATGTCCTGTAAGTCATCGTTTCATTTATTTTTCCCACATTTTGTTTATTTTTAGGTGAGATAGTAAATCCAATCTTTGTAACAGCATCTTGGCCAAAAGTGAAGCCCCCTGCAGTTCTTAAGCTGAAAAACCAAAGAACTATCCCAGCAACACAAAAACTTGATAAATACATGTGTGGCTGATAGGAAGAGAGGTCCTGAAATGATAAACATGAACTACTGTCCACTATTCTTTCTGAAGTAAGTGAGAAGAGGGAGAGGGAGAAAATGAAGAGTTACTCTATTTCATACTATACATCCACTGACACCACTGCTATTTTAGCCACTGAAGATGACACAGGACTGGAACGTGAGCAAGGAGACCTGCATAAAGACTGGGCATGAAGGTGTTAGCCTTTGGGGCAGTTCAAAACTCTTCACAGCAAAGACATGCTCTGTTGCATGGTGACTATCTCTGGGAGTCACTGGGGCTTGGTCCTTGCTGAGCTCAGGTATACTTTCTTCACGAGACTTGGAAGTCCTGACATCCAAATGACACGACAGAAGAACTAAGGAGATGACACCCATCATATCCCATACTCTACTCTGCATCTTTGCAATCATCCTTCATTTCCAAAATTCATCCAGCATAGCTCTTCCTAGCAAGCTTCATGACCCCAAAAGATACAGCAGTTCATTTCATTTGGAATTAGCCAGGGACTGGTAAGTGTCACAAGTGCAAGACTATCAAAACAGTAAGAAGAGAGACCAGCCAAGAGAGCTGGCCCTGATAGCTATATTTATCTATATCTACCATAACCAAAAAAAAGGTCAGGCACATTGACTAGAGATGACACTTATCCTTGAAATGGCCAAGGGAGGCTCTGGGACAAAGGAAAGTAGAGCATTCAAGAATATAAAGGGACTGCAGGACTAACTCAGCCACCACAGTCCCCTCTGCCACACTCCACAGGCCAGAAATGGTACTGAAAGCAAGAAGAAATACCCAGATCGAGCCTCCATTCATCCTTATAGGCAGTAGAATCTCCAAACACCCTTAGATGAAAAGAGCCTTTACCATACTTTTGATGAGCCCTGTCAGGCAGCTCAGAAGCAGCTGAGCCTGTATCACCCCTAGGACTTATATTACCAGACACCCAGGCAGCACAGAGCAGATTAAAAAGATTAACCCAAATCCACTCAAAAGTTAATCATCTGTGTGGCAGTGCAGGCCCCCCTTCACATGCAATAATATTATAATTTTGCCTCCAAAGTGCACATGATGTGTTTTAATTAATCATCCGGTAACTGGATTTTTAAATGGATTTTCACTTGAACATAGCACCACCTTTAAGTTAAGAAGGACCTGGGTGGTGACTAAGCTCTAAAAAAAAAAAAGCCAGCAAGCAAACAAAACCAGCTTGTGGACTTAAGCAAGAGATGCTATCTGGTAATTCAAAGACAACTAAGCCTGTAAAATTAAAACCACAAAAGTTAATGCATAATTTAACTGATAAATGAGAACTAATTTAATAAATGAAGCAAATGTTTGGGAAAGTATCAAAAGCCATGAAAATATCCAATGGTGTGAACCAACTCCATTTATTTGTGAATAAATAACAAAGTGAGTGGTTAGCCTGATGAGCAGAAAGCTCTTGGTCAGATCATCAGGCTAGTGACCAAACCTAAAAAGATTCTGGGACAGGGGAAAAGGCAGGAGACAGGTGCCAATGCTGGTGACAAAGTAGGGTGCTGGCCTTGGCACTAAATAGTCAATCCTTGAGAGATAAGAAATTAATAGCAAGGAGCATACACAATTTGATCTTTAAAAAAGTTTTGTTCCTGGGACCTAGAAATGTGTTATAAACCTTAACTTATTCATGTTAAAAGAGCTACAGGAAGGAGGCAGGCACTTCTTTATCTGTGCTAAAAGAAGATACCACAGAGAACCCTGTGCCTACAGCTCTCTGAATCCCTTATCCCTGTGCTGCTATCCTACCAACACTCCTCTGGAGTTCCCAGAGCAACAGGCATACCTACAAATAGGGCTGTCTCACACACACACACACACACCACACACACACTCACCCACCACCATCACACACAATCACCCGTGGCAAATCAGTCCTCACAAGGCAGCATGCGCAACATCAATCTAGACATTAGATGAACTCTTAAGCAGTGCCTTAGGAAAAGGTGCATCATTGGGTCTGGAGGGTGGATTTAGAAACAGGGGCAGCATATGTTCCCTGAGTTTCCAGCAGGCAGGAAACTAGCAAAGCAGAGCGCGCTCTTCTCACAGAGTGAATCGTCCCCTCACCCTCCCCACTCCACAAAGACATATATCCTGTGACATTCAGTTGCTGCCCAGAATTTGAAACAATGGCTGAGAAACAGGACTTATGTAATCACATTTTTTTTTCCAGTGCCTTTTAGATGACTCACCACCAAGTACCTAGAAGTAAATGGGGTACGGATTTCCTTAAAAGTGGGTGGGTACATAAGCTGCACCAGGCCCTAATGCAATTCTTTGTGGGTGTGTGCTTGTGTGCATAATCTCATGGAACCTTTTTAACAATCCTGGGGTACACATCATTATCCACATGTTTTATACATAAGGTAACCATTGCTCAAGGTCATCAGCTAGTAATTGCACATGGGAGAGTTCATCCATTTGATCTAAAGCTAATGGCCTCTCCCACCCACACCACATCTCCCCAACAGCAATTGCTTGGGGAGTTCTGACTATGGCATTCTATTAATAAAAGGTTAACACTAACACAGGAAATTAACTCTTGGGCATTCATGAATTGTAGGCATCACTGAAAGTAGATTTATTATCTGAAAGCTTGACTTATCTTCTGGTGTTAAACAAACAAAGAAACAAGAAGGGGTTTCTTTCCCCACCCTCCCCTCAAGTGCTCCCCAGAGCAGTGAGACTGTACTACCCATGACTGGAAGTGTGGGATTGCTGCTGAGTAGGATGGGATGTTAAGTGATGCAAGAAAGGAACCTTCATGGAATTCAGTGGCAATAAAGTGTTTTCATTCTTGACTCTAGCAAAGAAGTGATCCTTCTCACCAAAGGATATTGAACAGTCCCTCCTTGGCCATTGTATACTGTCCAGTAAATACCTGAAACAAACATTAAGATTTGGAGTGAAAAACTGAGGCTGGGGATGGAAGCATGGCAGTGTGAAGTCAGAGGGAATTTAGACAGCAAAGGAGGATAGGATGGGGTGCCCTGCAGAACTCTATCCTTTCTGAAGAGTTCAAGTGGGAAAACTTTGAAAGTATTATGCTATACTGTATACAAAACAAAATGGGTCTGTGAGCTGATTTCAGCCCATGGGCATTTGGCAAACCCTAGTTACAGAGAGACATATGGCCAAATAGACACAGACAGCACACGGTTAACAGTCTGCATATTAGACAGAAGTATCCATAAAGATTGGACTCAGGGCAGCCTTTAAGCATTCACAGAAGCAAAGATCAAAAATGTAGAAGCCAGAGGTCTCAAAGAGTACCCAAGAAGAGGTGTGGAAAAGATCTGACAGTCACAGACACTCTTGAGTAGGACCATTCCACACCCCACATGTCCTGCCTGCAGAGAGGCTAGAAGGAGATATCAGAGTCCTTATGAATTGTCACTCATGAAAATGCTCAACAAGATAAGCATGGTTCCCACCCAAAGAGGACCCCACCATGTATTGTTATGTGTTCCTTTGCCTAAATGGATCCTAAGTAACCATGAGATGAAAAAGAGGTACTCAGATGTGCACTCCCTTCCACCAAATGGAATTTGGATACTATGGACTTAAGACTTATGTTAGAGTCATTACATCTTTTATAGGAAATAATAATTTTAGAGATACCTGAACCTACCATCTGAGTATTCTCACCAAAATTCCTATAATAATGAGATTTAGATAGGCAAACTACATGGCCAGAGCATAAAAATAGTTACTGATGAACGCTTCCAAGTTTAAAACCGCCTTATCCCTGTCCACCACAGAAAAAGCCGCTGTTCTCCCCCAAGTAATCAGACACATCCCATAATACCACCTACAAAGTAAAAATAAGCTCAAGATCAAAAGGATCTTGTAGTTTATACTAGATGCCATGAAACTGACTGGCAAGTGCTCCAATCAAGCAAAGCCCAGACAAAGTAAATCCAGGGTATGGGGGTCCTTCACCCATGAAGAAAAGGACAGCATTGATGGAGTCATGCCTGGGTATTAAAAAAACTGATAGCACCTTCAAATAATTTTGCAAAAAGAACTCTACTTGGGACAGTGCTGAGAAAAATCAGTATGAAGTAGATATTGTCATGCTTTCAAATCAGCCAGAGAAGTATACAATGAGTTAGTGATCCATTCTTGATTCTAAGAATTAGAACCAAGGTGCCATTGTAATCTAAACACTGACAAATACAGGGTGAAAAAAGTTGTGGGCTTTCATTATTTTTATTGTTGTTAAAAACGTACCAATCTTTTTTTTTTTAAGCTATATACTGTTAAAAAATTGGAATCTCATTTTAACTGAAATCACTTAAAATTGCCTTTTCCCAGGACCAGTTACCTTAAGAACAAGGAAGTGCCTGTAACTTGTCTCCAGTGTCACAGCTAAGGGGTAGCAGAGCCAGAATTCCCTTCTGATTTGATCACTTTCAAGGCTGATCTGAGTTCCCACATTAGCACCGAGTGTTTGCAGACATTGGCTGGTCCCTTAGCCCCTGAGTTTCATTTTTCTTCTCCAAATAATGCGAAAATTATAACCTAACTTTTGTCACAGCATTTTTATAGGCTCTTAAAAGAACGCATTTGGGCTATGGCCGACTCTCAAAGGACTATTCCAAGGCAATACACTCACCTATTCATTTTTTCTATATTTATTTTTCAACTGGCAAACCTCCCAATCACCTTCACCTTACCTGAATTTGATGTGATTTAGGATACAACAGGAGGGTGTCCAAACTTGGTCAAACATTATAGTCAGCCAAGATGCTTATTAGGAATCTGTTGTCTTGGCCTCTTCCCCAGGGATTCTGATTCTGTTTGAGGCCTGTATTTTTAAAAATTCAAAAGTGCTTCCAATACTACAGAACAGATCTTCTTGCCATTTCAGATTTTCTGATGCTCCAGAGATCAGTACTTGATAAACCCCAAATCTAAGGACTCAGATAATGGAAGCACCTCTATTTACATGAAACAGGAAGCTTCATCAAAATTTAATAAGAACTAACCTTTCAAAAGAAGGTACATACTAAGTGTAGGCACACCAAGCTCCAAACTGTTTACCACTCCAGATGTTCAGTAGAAAGCTGTGTCACTAACACATAAAGCCCTACAACAAAAGATGGCCCACGCCAAGTTCAAGAACGCAAGACTCCAGCCCAAATTTTGACTGTGTTTTAGAAGAGTGAGGTGAACAAATAAGAGTAGTTTCTTAATAAGTCTTAACCAGAACTGAATCACAGCTAATTATGGATTTGTTATGTACCTCCAGATGGTCAATTTGAACGTTGAATGCTTATTAAGCTGTGTAATGGCCTCTAACATAGCTTAAAACAATGAAAAACCACGAAGAAATTCACAGAACTTGAGAAGTTTTCATGATTTAAGCAATGTACATTAAGTCATTGTAAATGGATACCATATTATACTCTGGAGAGTATAACATTTTGGCCTGGAGGCCAAAGAATTGCAAAAAGACATGCTGAATCAGCCAAATGGCAAGAGGCACCAAACGGAAGTAAGTTTCATGTATGTCCTTGGAAAAGGAAGTGACGTTAACAGGGTGCTGACTTTGTGCCAACAACCATGACAGGCAACTCCCCAGGCCTCACAACTCAGTTATATTCTTCTCTTTACTGCAATTCTAACTCCCACGCCATGTTTCTTCTTAGCGTTTTTATACTTCCTGTTCCCTGTCTCCACAGACTCCCTCTCTTCCTTCTATCTCTGACTTGAATGGCACCTCCTCAGAGGGGCCCTCCCTGACTACCTGATTTGAACAGAACAGCATACACATAACCCCCCTCCTCCATTCCCATATTCTGCTTTATGTTTTCCATATCACTTACCACCCATCATATTATGTTAATTTGTCTGTTTGCGTCTTCACCTACACACCAAATTTTGAATCCTGTGAGAACAAAGTGGTATCATTATTCACTACAGGTACACACATGAGTGAATATATACATTCATTGTGTAATTCTGTACACCATAAATACTGTGTGTATAAATGGGTGGATGGATAAATAGATATCTTGATCAACTGGACTGAAGTGATGGTCATTTAAAGGTGTTGCTCAATGTAGTGTATTTTGGACCAAATGTAAACTCATACAGGTAGCAACTGATTTGCTCCAAAATACAGTGAGAAAGAACTAAGTTGCCACTTAAAATGTCTAAGGCAATCTCTGATATACACAAGAATGTGTCTGCAACCCTAGGCCACTGTCCCTACCATGCCTCCCCGTCTCAAATTCATACAGTGGGTCGTTCAGCACTGACTGGAGATCCAGAATACAAATCTCAAGACACCACGAGAAAAAAAGGGAGAAAAGGGGAAAAATGGGTCTTTCTGCCTCTGACCCACTGACATGGGGTGTTTTGGGGGAAACCAAAAAAAGGGGACTTAAATATAACTGGCCTGGAAAATGTTTCTGGTTTTGGCAGTCTTGTTCATTTAAACAAAAAGAGCTGAAAGGTAAGGAGTAGGTGGAAATAAAATTGAAGTAGATTAAAATAAATGCTGGAGCAATTAATTCTTCTATCAAAAAATTAAATCATCTGTTTTACTCAAATCTCAGTTCCATTAAGAGAATACCACATCAGTATAATTGGAATGAAAAAAAAATAATGAAGTTTGAAAAAACTAGTTGTGTTTTACAAAGAACCTTTATTTTAAAAGGAGCAATCTAGTTAATAAGCAGGTGACACATGAAGCAAGTCTCCGGATCTTTGAGCTATTTTTGAGGTTCAGGTTTTGGTACTTACAGCTCTGACCACTTGCCCAGAGTATTGTGACTGCCTTGTTCTGCCTAAATTAAATGCGGTTTAGCATGAAGCTACCTGTAACAGGCATCTCTGAAGTCAGAAACCACTGGGGACTTCTGGGTTGTTTTGGTGTCACTTCCTGTCCTTATTTTTATGAGAACAGGCTTATAACTACAACTGGCTAAAAACAATACACAGTAAAAATAATTAGAAAAAAATTATAGTTTCAAAAAACTACTTATTTCTGCTGCTATGTCACCTAATTGTATCACTCCCTAATATAACATGCACAATATTTGTCAGTTCCTTCTCTCCATGGTCACTGAAGTGTTGTTTGGGGTGTGTGTGGGGGGGGATAATTAATCTAGAAATTCTCAAACTTTTTGGTCCTAGGACCCCTTCACAGTCTTAAAAATTGTTACAGACTCAAAGAGTTTTGGGTTATAGGTAGTTTATTAATATCCCCAAATTAGAAATTTAAATGACAACATTTAAAAATGTGTGTTCATTTACTTTAAACAGCAATAACAAATCAATATATATTAGCAAAATATTAGCATAAACATTTTCATGAAAGGTAACTATGTTTGCCAAAATAAAACAAAAATTAATGTAAAGGGTGCCATTGTTTTACAATTTACAAATCTCATTAATGTCTGCCTAAAAATAAGACAGCTGCATTCTCCCATCTGCTTCTGTGCTCACCCACTACAATGCTGTTCTAGTTGAAGGATATACATAAAATCCAGTCTCATTAAATGTAGCTAAAATGGAATATTTTAATAATCTTTCAGCTATTTATGAATATTCAATATTTGATACTACATCAAAACTCAACAAGTGGTAGTTTCTTAAAAGATAGCTATATTGTGGAACACAAAATTTTTCATACTTTTACATTAAAATGTGCTTACATTATTTGAAGCACAAGGTTGTAAGTTCAACCCCTGGTACTAAAAAAAACAAAAATCCATTCAATGGGTTCCTCTTACTTGCATGGTTTTGGTAACATCTTGTATTGGTCATTTAGAAAATATGTACTCACTGAGTCAGGCAGATCTTACAAAAGTTGACATAGTTCATTACACAATTTTTTAAAAAATCAGTTGTGAATTAATATCAACAACAAACTCATGAGAAAACACTTTAGATATTGGGAAACTGTTAAGCTCACAATGGTAGATATAAAATTTCTAATTATGGTTTGAAGGCTTTGATTTGATCATTGGTACCAAAAATTTAAGTTGTTTTCCTTGAAATAACAGTCTCACTGCACTCATTTTTAAGAACGTATTTCAAAAATTCCCCCGTGTCATAACTACCGTTTGCATGTCACTCATCCAAAGGAGAAATGGTATTCCATGCACAAAATGGTGAGCCTGGGCAACAATTCAGTCACACAAGTGACGTGAGATCTGACAGTGTTTTGGTATACAACAGGAGTCTTAATGTATTCTTCTAATTTTGTCACACATAATTTTACAAAGATATATAGACAAGGGCTTAACATAATAATGGTTACCACTTCATCAAAAGCATTAAGTGAGACTAGCTTTTTGTCTTCCTGCAATTGTTGGCAATGAAGAATATACTGATAACTGTACAGTTTGAGGTCCGACTCAGGCTGAGGTACCTGAAGTTTTACCCACCATTCTTTTGCATTGTTGGAATAAACGTCAATACAGTTAAAGGGGCAAATAACATCTCAAGAGACTGAACTGCAGACCTCTTGAAAATGTCTCTGGAACTCTCAGAAGTCTGAAGGCTTACACTTTGAAAACCAATTTCAAAAATTCTCAACAAAACTACTACCTAGCTTTTGTCAATAATGAAAGTAAGAGAAGTAGGTAGAGTGAAGCCAGTGAGTTATAACTGAGGTATAAACTAAATAGAGCCAGCTGGATTCATTTATTTTCTTCTGAGTTCTAGATTAGATTTCCAGCAAGGGAACCTACTTCCTGATAATAAAACTTGCATGTCTCTTAAACTCGATCTGCCACAAACTCAGGCTCTTGCCACAAGCCTGAAATTTGAAAAGACTGATGAATATTGGTCTTCAGGTTTGAGGAGAAGGAAACAAAGGGAATTCTTATTAAAAAAACAACAACAACAACAACAAAAAACCATCATCCCGAAAGAAGACAAGACTGTGGAGAGTGGGTTATACCATCACTGAGGACATTTTTCCTCCAACGTAGAATAAGAGGAAATAAATATCATAATGCCCCTGCTGAGTGTTGATGTGCACCCCAAAGCTCATGTATTGGACCTAATCCCCAATGCAAGATGGGGCTTAATGGGAGGCGTTTAGGTTATGAGGACTCTGTCCTGATGAAGAGAGTATCATTATCACAGGAGTGGGTTTGTTACAAATGAGTTAAGCCCCCTATTGCCCTCTCTCACTCCCTCATTTTAATGATGCCATATTATCATGTAGCAGGAAGGGACATACCACATGCAACCCTTTGATCTTAGGCTTCCCAGCCTCCAGAACCATGAGGCAAATACATTTTCTGCTCATTATAAATGACCTGATCTGTGCTATTCTGCTACAGCCGTATAAAGTGGACTAAGACACTTCTCCAGATTGTGGTCAGCTTGGAAAGATCTTGGACCTCATACTGTGATCTGAGCTACCCTATGCTCTGGCACTTACTCTCCACTGCACCACAGCACATCAGTAACTCTGGCCTGACTCGCCATTTGCATACTGAGAATGACACCAGCCTCAGAAGTGTGTTGTGGGGAGTAAATTAAATAATGTATGAGATGGCAGGACACAAAGAGATTCACAGAAAGGAACTATCAGAAAGAAAATAAAACAAGGGCTGTCAAAGAACAAGCATCGCACAGTGTCCGGTCCTCAGAAGGTGTTCAGGAGATGAGCTGGATGATGGCAAAGAGGAGCAAGCAAACTGTGACGAGGGAAAATTAGTCTCAATTCTTTAAAAATATCATTTCTTTTCTAATTCGTCTCCTTTTCCCATTCCCTCAATTCCTCTTTCTCTTCTACCCTGTCTCCAACTTGGCAGTCATTTCCAATGGTAGCCACAAGGACTACTCGGACCAGCAAAAACACTCAAGTAGCCTCTCGAGAATCTTCAGGTTAACATACCAAAGGCATACCATTTTAAAGCTAAGTTTTTAGCTTTAAACATGAAACATGAAAAAAGAATGCTACAAATCCAGTAGCAGCAGAGACAGCTATTTTTCCTTTTAAAATGACAGGTATTAGAAGTGTGCAACTGTGGGTTGCAGCTTAGAAGCAGTAACACACACTTCATACACCTCCTTGGTCCATGTGGCCACAGTGACTTAGCAGAGAACATCATTATTACAAACCAGCGGTTTGACACAGGAAATGTGAGCTACCAACAGAGCCAAGGGCACAGAAAGCCAAAGATCAGAATCTTATTCTGCACCATAATGCACTGCCTTCCAGAGACAATAAGGAGCAACCAAAAACTCAAGTGCCTTTCTGCACTGTCCCCAGAGAAATGCACATCAGTTCCAAGTAAAGCAATAACAGTCTAAGAGAAGGGCAACTCAAGGTTTCAGCAAAAGCAAAAGACCTTTTTTTTTTTTCTAAACAAGTTTGGAATCCACAAATTATAAACAAGTGCTTTGTGAGTTTTGTTTTTGTTTATTCTGTAAGGGGGGGTATTTTCCTCCTAGAACTGGCACAGGACAGAATATCTTTGCTTTGCTAGTGCCAGGGAAGAATCATGTCCTTTAGGACCCTTGTCTTACTATCTTTATAAAGACACTTCTATTATTAATTCTTTTGCTTTACTTGATTAGCTTAAGAAACCATGTTAACGCGAAGCTTTGCAGCTGCAGAATGTTATGTAATTGCTAGTAGGAGATCTACCTGTCACTCGTTATGGTTGAGAACTTCATGATGGAATGAAAGGAATCACCTTACTCACCCCTTCCTACCTGCAGATTTTGACTCACAGCTTAGTATTTATTTAGCATTAAAAAAAAACTTTCTGAAGTGCTTTAGACATTTAGAACTTTTAACTTACCTTTTCATAAGACATAAAAATTGAGAATTAAGGATAAAATAGCGCCCCCAAGCCCCCTCATCCAGTCTTAATTTATAAAGGAGGAAAAGTGACATGCGTTCAAACTTACAGCATCATTTTGATGTCATACAGGCAACCCAGATTCTAGCTCATGTTTAAGAACTAGATCTTAAAATTGGTCATTTTATTTGACTTTATTATTAATGAAAAACATATGCAAAGTTAGACAGGATGGTATAACAGACACATATGCAACATATAATTGTTCTGCAGCCTCGATAACTGATTCATGGCTAACCTGGTTTCATCTACATCCATTTCTTCTGCCTGCCTCTGGATTATTCCAAAATAAACCCCAGATGACATATCATTTCACTAAAAAATATTTCAAAATGTATTTCTCATTGATGCTCTTTTTGTTTTAAACAACCACAATACCACAATCACACCTACATAATGCTCACAGTTCCCTGTAATTATCACACATCCAATCACTTCTCCCATTTCTTGTTCCCTGGACATTACTGTTTCTTTTACAGTTTGTGTTTGAATTGGAAAAAGCATGGTCCACACATCAAAAATAGTTAAAGCCTCTCTCTTTTGTTTTTTTTTTTTTTGGCTCTTTTTCTTTTCTTTCTTCTTCAAATTTGTGGCCCAAGAAGCCTAGTCTCTCTTCCTGTAAAATGTTCCCACAGTTTGGATTTTGCTGATGACACTGCAAGGTGTCATTAAGAATGCTCTTCTGTATCCCGTATTTACTTTTATCTCATGACTGGATTGGGAACCCCGACCAGACTCAAGCTTGAGTTTCTGTTTACCAATGATGTGGTGTGTTCCTTTTTGCAGGCACATCATACCTGGTTTTCACTTTGTGGGCCAACTATGTAAGCGTGTGTTACCCTAAGAGAAGACAAATTTCACTTGTGCAAAGTACCTTCTCCCCACATCTTAAAATCTTACAACTATTTCTTAACAGCACAATCCAGCAACATCTTTCTGACCTATTCTCAAATGAAGGAATATCATACTTCAATTTCTCTGTTGTTTCTTTTCCAATCACAGAAGTTATGAATTTAGTTTGATGCATTTTCATCAGCTGCCTTTAACTTTTTTTTCTTTTTTTGCCACTCTCCTCTTCCAAGTGAAAACTAATTCAACACAGTGACAATCACAGCCACAGCCATAATGGCAGCATTTAAAGGCTGCATTAAAAATAGGGTCTCTTTCATTGCTATCATAAATTTCAGTTTGCTTAGTTTGTAGATACTGTTGTTAGCTCCAGAAAGACTTATTAGTCAGGAAGGAATAAAGATTGACATTAGACAGCTTTTTCAAAAATAATACATCATTCAATTGCATCTACTTCTGCCCCAGCACTTAGGGGAACTCTGCATCTGATCAGAGCAATAGCACCTTTCTCACGATGAAGTCATGAGGGGTTTCTGCTCCAGACTTCAGCTCTGCAAGACACTTCTATAAAGTGATAATGACTGGTTTTTCTGAACTCAGGGCCTCACATTTGCTAGGTAAGTGCTCTACCAGTCCTCTGTGCATTTTAGTTTGTTTTTCAGATAGGGTCCTGTGCTTTTGCCCGGGCTGGCCTTAGACCTCAATTCTCCTACCTCCGCCCCCCAAGTTGCTGGGATTAGAGGCACATGCCACCACACTTGGCATTGGATCTAGTTTGGTTTGATGAAGAGCCTTCAGTGGATCTAGTTTGGTTTGATGAACAGCCTTCAGTGGATCTAGTTTGGTTTGATGAAGAGCCTTCAGTGTATGTTTCTGAGCATCTGTTCCTCTTACCCCAGCATTAAGTATGAACAAAGCATATGGACTCATCAAACGTTGGGGAAACTACTGCTATCACCAATGCACACAGTGCTTTTCAAAGTTTTTTATATTCTATTCTTTCTTCAATCTTCATTATCCATCTCATGCCAATTTGGAAGATGTTATAACAATCTGGGAAAACATCCACTGGCATGCAGTAAGCACTCAATATTATTGCTTAAGTAATGAACACATTAGCAAAATAGGCATTCATTAAGTAAATCTTCAACATAGTTTGAGGTGGTTTGACACACTACAATCTATGAGCAAAAGTCTTTGAATGTTAGTGTTCCACAGAGTTATACTGCAGGTCAGGCCTCATTCTCTAACTCTCCTCACTGGTCCCCTTCATCCATGTGCCTGAGTTCCACCTGGCACCTAGTGTTCAGGCCCAGGCCCAGACATCTGACCAAACTCCAAGCTTGCATTTTCAATTCCCCAAGACATCTCCACTTGGATTTCCCACAAGCTCTCCAAATTCTGCTTTTCCTAAGCTACACCATCATCTCCCACCCTTCAGGGAGATTTTCTCCTTGGTAAATGAGCCATTACACTATCTGAGCACCTCTTCTGGCTCCTTCTCCATCCCTGACATCCAGCAGATTGCCGATTCCTGTCAATTTTACTATCATCCATCTCTCAAAGCTACCCACTTTTCTCTATCCCCTCGCCTTCCAGCTCAGCCCAGGCCCTAATAGTAATTCCCGCAGACAGCTTCAGAGTGTCCCAGGGCTCTCTGCTCTCCTGTCTTCTCTTATGGTCTGACATCCTCTCTCCCACCTTTGAACGACTGATAAGAAATCTGATCTTATTCCTCTCTGCTTGAAACCGCTTCCTTGGCACTCCATTACTTCTAGTAGCCTAGAAGTCGTATGACCACACCATTTACCATCTAATCTGGCACCCTTTTGAGAATGAAAGATAGCACTTTTAATAGTGGTGCTTTCAGAGCCGATAAGTGGGCAGGCCCTCCTGAGTCCCATGCTGCACCTCCCATCACAGTCCTTCATACTACTGGTGTCACATTATAGCTACAGAAAATCTAAAATGACTACCAGGAGCAAGGCCAAGCCAGGGACATGCTCAGAGGCCTAGGGATACATTGAGGGTGGGCTTCAGTTCTCTTTGTATAAGAGACACAGAGACAGAAATAAAGGAGGGGAGAGGGGAGAGAGAAAGACAGAAGGAGAGAGAGAGAGAAAGAGAGAAAGAGAGGCAGTCATCATGTCCTCTGCATTTGACAAGGGAGCTGTGCTCTGAGGTAAAAGCCACATGCAAGTTCAAGCTGAGCCCCAGCCCAGGATCTAAATTGAAAAGATAAAGTTCCCACAGAAACAGAACAGACCTGGGGTTCATAATATATATGCCACACATACATCCCATGGGTCCTGAAATGTCAACATTAATGTCTATTTCTCTTGACTAAAACAGTTCTGGTGTCTTAAAATATCAAGCACACCTAAGAGGGGTAGAATACTAAGAGAGCAATCACTATTGCAGTATGAATTAGTTCATGAACTCATTATCTTCCTTTTCAGCAACTATTATTGGATAGAGGAGTTTGCTATTGGAGGGAGGGAGGGAGTGAAGAAGGAAAGGAGGGAGCTAGAGAGAGAGAAAGAGAGAGAAGGGGAGGTGGAACTACTCAGCCCATTGCACAGGGGTGGCTCTGAAAGGAATATAACTAGAGTTACCTACTAAGAACTCAACTCCCAAATGATCTGCCAATTCTTCCTTCTTACTAAAACTAAGAAATAAATACAATGAGAACATCTGGGTGTATTCCAATGTCCACACATTTAAGAAAGATACATTCTTAATAGCTCTCAGTCCTAAAGAGCAGAGATAGCCATTACAAAATGTCACACAGTGACTGCAGCACAACAAACCAAGTGTGCCATGTATGGCCTTATGTCACTAGCCCCTCATAACGTAGTGCAGAAAGGTGACTTGGCACATCAGAATCTCACCCACTCTTCATTCTGGCCTGCTTTCTCAATGCTGGATTTCCTTCTACAACTATGACCCATGTTCCATGTGAGAGAGTCTGTCCACAATACTCTGCAACAACACATTAATTTTATTTGACTGAGCTAGGAGCAGACTCATTTGCTCACAAATTCTGTATGTCCAAGATACCAAGCAAAACAAAAAGAACAGAGGGCCAGCAAATGACTCCCAAACTGTAACCCTGACAGTTTTGTATGTCAAGTGTCCAGTTTCTGCTGGTTTCATTATGATACAAAAAGGCAACACTTAACTGATTGAGACAATCAGTTTTTCAGCACTGAAAAACTTTAACATTAAAACAATGTCCCACGTGAATGAGAACAATTGACTGAGAGGAACAGAAAAAAACTATTTCTCAAAGACAGCATCACCAATTTGCAAAATGCCAACACCAAAATGCAAATAATTAAGCCACCTGCTTAATAAATCTTCATTGGATGTTAGTAATGTGGAGTGGTTTATAATACTCAATCTTCTCACCAAATCATCAAAATCTCTGGGAAAATATTTTTAAAAACTACTTGAAATACTTCAGAACAACAACAACAACAACAACAACAACAAAAAAGCACAAAGTAAGGGGAATTTGACACTTGATAGAAGGGACCAGCATTGGGTGAGATGCATATTTACAGAGCTTGTCCCCAGACTATTCCTCAGGCTGCACGGGAAGCCACAGTTGTATTGGCTTGTTTATGGACTTGAAGATGCTTACAATCATTAATTGTCCTCAAAATAATCTACAGATTCAACACTATTTCAAATTCAAAATCAAGCAAGCTTTTGAATTATATATATATATTTTGAATAATATATATATATATATACACACACACACATGTATATGTATATATACACTCTATACTGACATCAAAATTCAAAATAGGGTGAGGATAGCCAATAACCTGAAAGTAGAATAAAGGTAGAGGATTCATACTATTAAACCTTAGGGCTTGCCATAAAGTAATAGTAAGGAAGACAGTGTGGTATTGGCAGAAGGATGGAGAAATAGATCAACATAACAAAATAGATCATCCACAAACAGACCCACATATATGGTCAAATGCTTTCCAACAAAGACTCCAGTGTGGTTCAATGGGGAAAAAAGAAGCCTTCTCAACAAATGGTGCTTCAACAACTGGATTGATGTAGAGGAAAAAAAAAAATAACTCCTCTGCTGCATCTCATACAAATATTAAGAGGGCATGAAGACCTAAACATAAAAGTTAAAGCTATAAGCTTCCAAAAGGCTCAGTGACAGACTTCATAGAGAGGACACAAAATGTACAAACTATAAAAGAAGAGATTGATAACTGAGTTCATGAAAATTGAAAATTTCTGCTCAAAGACACCACTAAAGAAATGAAAAGGCAAGTCATGGACTGGAAGACAGGACTCATCTACATATTTCTCACAAGGGACTTAGGTCTGAAAACATAAGGAAGTCCCATAAATCAATAATAAAAGGACAACCTTAACCTTTAGAAAATGGCAAAAGACTTGAATTAGCACTTATTAATATACTATAAATGGCCAACCAGCACATGAGAGAGTGCCGACGTCAGCAAAATGCAAATTAACATCACAAAATGCTACTTCATCTCTACTAGAATGTCCAAAATTAAAAAGAATGACCATAGCAAGGGTTAGTGAGAAGATGGAGCAACTGGAACTCTCATAAAGTACTGCTGGGAGTGTAGTAAGAAAACCATTTGTGAGTTTCTTGCAAAGTTAAAAATCTGTACCAATGCCAACACCTAGCAGTTCCATTCCTAGGTATCTACACAAGAGAAATGAAAGTGTATGTTTGCAAAAAAATCATTTCTAAGAACGTTTTTGGTAGCATTATTGGAAATAGACAACAACAAAAAAGCCCCCAAAAAGTTCACCCAGGAGACAAAATAAACACTTATATGATGGAATATTACTCAAAATAAAAATAAAATACTGATATACACAACGGTATGAATGAGTTTCACAGAAATGATCCCAAGCAAAAGAAACCAGACACCAAAGAGAATTACTGAGCGACTCCATTTGTATGAACTTCTAGAATAGGCAAGACTACTTTGTGTGCAAGGAAGTGTACACTGGTTCCCTTGAGAAGCAGGCCTGACTGAGCAAGGGCACAGGGCGTCCTTCACAATGACGGAAGCATTCTCTATATCTTGGATTGCAGAGCTGGGTACCTGGTTGTATACATTTGCTGAAATTCAAATTATTCACTTGTGATCTCTGACTTCACCACATAAAATTTTACCTCAATTAAAAGGAGGGGAGGATTTGGTAAGCAGTGAATGAGGTACAGACTCCCTTAAAGGATACAAATAAAATTGAGATTATGAAGAAGAGAAAACAATCCCCAGTTTTTCTTTCTTAGACATTCAGAAACAAACTAAAGGGCTGGCACAAAACCAAAAACCTAAAGCAGAGTCTAACAGTCATGACTCAAAACAATTCAGGCAGAATAAAAACAAAAACTCAGAGAGTATGCTAACCAAAACACATGATTGCCAGGTATACCAGGTGTGTTCAACCTGACAATCTGAACAACAGACCACTGGACAATAAAATCCAGCCAACCCAACTGAAGACAGTGACTTTTAAGTATCTTTTCAAATTTCCATGCTAGACATTCCTACTGAGTGTGAACTGAGATTACTCATTCTACAAACCACTTTAAATTCATCCTTACCTTCAGTGAAACTCCCTGTTAGGGTTATTACCACAAATACTTTCCCCTCTGGCTCCAGATCCACCTAAAAAGAGAAAAAAAATCATATGATATATTTTAATATTAAAATATTTTTTGTGGGTCTTAAATAATTCTTTACAAAGAGGTCTTAACATATGAATTAGAGCCATAAATCAAATCTAAATCTTTTATGAAACAGTAGATGGGCAAGGAACCAAGGGAGAGCTCACAAAATTGTAAAGGCTGAACCATAAATCTAAAAAAACCTACAGTTTTTCAGAGCATCCTTGTCTTTCCTTCTTGGTTCTCCAGGATACACAGAAGCACTCAACTACTTGGGATTGCTTCTGAGACATGTGTGTCTGTCTCATTCACACCTCCATAAGAGCAGCATTTTATCAAACCACAGGGCAAGTATACGAAATAGAGAAACAAAGTCAACTTCCAACGTAATAATAATAAAAAAAAAACCTTGGCACAGACAATTGCAAACCTTTAGTTTTATGGAGCAAAAAGTACAAAGACTCTATGTTTCCATCCAGGTCTAGTCAATCTTAAGACAGCACCAAGGAAGGAAGTTTGGGAGCTTTGCATTCATTCACTACTTTTTAGCTGTTGTTGTTGCTTAGGGTTTTTTAAATTTTGTTTAAGGCAGGGTCTCACTATGTGTCCTTAAACTCATGATTCTCCTGCCACAGTCCTCTGAGTTCTGGGTTTACAGGTATGCCACCACACCTGGCATGCTCATTACTCTTGATTGTTCCTGGGAATATCAGCATCCCTTGAAGTTATTGATTGGCTGAGACAGGAAGACATGCATTCTGCAAGCAGACGGCATGATGTCTTCTCCCATGGTGTCATCCTCTGTGCACATTCCAGTTCTCCAAAGACCCTCACACAGCAGGACACCTATGATGGAAGAATGCCCTGCATATCTGCTCTGATCCCTGTGAGCCCAAGCCAGCAGGCTCTGTCCTCTTCCTGCTAGATGCTAACCTCACCATCTACACATACATCAAACCCCTACAGTATGAAGCACTTAGGGGCACAAAAACAAACATTTAAAAAGATCCTAAAACAAATCTTGTCAGATTTAGCTTATGACACTTCTGTTCTTGTCTTCTCCTCTAAGACAGGAAAGTCAAGGGAAACTGAGCGTAGGCATGGATGGCCATTTGGGGCAGAATAGTAAATTTAAAATAACTGGTACAGTAGAAAGCACCTCCCGTAGGCCATAGGCTCTAGGCTAACTGCACAGCTGGCGCAGGACCAGGCAAGAGTTCTTTGGCACCCCGAGCCTCCCTGTGCTCCTCCGGAGTCTAGGACCACTGTGTAGCATTTCTGACCTTGAAGAACTCCAACAGTACTACTTTTTGCTTTTATGATGCCTATAGATAAATGAAGCCCCCACCCTCAAATGCATTGACCTTAACCTAGGTTACCACCATATCTTTTTTTATTCTCCCATCCGAGTACCAACCAGGTCCAACCCTGCTCAGCTTCCAAGATCAGATGAGAATGGGCAAGGTCAGGGTGGTATGGCCTGGTAGACAACATATTTTTCATTCTAACACCACACCCCAATTATATACTTTAAAAAATAAGAGATGACTGTCTTGTGCAGGCTCAGAAAGCTTTACCTATATACCGTGACAGCCTGTTTTTTCCACTCTACCTTTCTCTGTATGAAATCTGTTCCCAGTGAGGTCACCATATTGTAAATGACCTCCATATTCACACCAACTGCTTGTATCACAGTGGAATGCTAACTTACAATATCCTCTTAATTATCTTGATACCACTTGTGAACCTCCATAGAACAGTACTGAAAATAGAGCTCTCTGGAGAGATGACTAAACAGGATGTCAGTCTCTAATTGTCTCCATTCTTTGCCTTGACTTGCTTCAAGTCAAAAATATGTTATTTTTAAAAGCCACTCCCTCATCTTCAACATAAAGGCCTGGCAGAGAAAGAACACACACACACACACACACACACACACACACACTCACACACTCTTACTCACTCACTCACACACTCAACCTCAACATAAACTGTTGCTAGCACAGGAGCAACCACTGCCAGCCTGCAGACAGACAGACTACTGGGCCGCCTCTGCCATTCTGTACCCATCAACTCCCTCCAACACTGCCTAGAGGGCCCACAAAGACGGTCACTTTACCCCAGTGGATCAGGAGCTGCTCTGACAGACAGTGGAAGGTTCCACCTCCAAGAATCAGGAGCTCTCACACAGAGAACAGAACAGGTTTGCCTCTCATTTTTGACCCGTGCTACCATCGTGGTGGACAGACCAGGTTCACACGTCATCTTCAAGCCCGGTCCATCTGAGGCAGATGTACTAAGATGGTGGGGGAGGGGGCTTTAGAACACAGTTTCACAGACTGCAGGTTGAGACCCATTAGAGGGACAAGCAAACAATTTAGTAGATGCACACAACAGGGATTTTTAAGTAAACAGTAGAACAGAAAATGTCAAGTACTTAGGAAAAGCATTATTTCGTGAAACTTGTGTTTGCAGTTTGGCGTATGTGGGTAAGTGTGCTGGATCTTAACGCGGAGATGTTCTCCTTACTACGTCACAGAGAAACATGGCTTTCGAGCTTATGTGCTCCATCCATAGGGTGCTGACAGGCTGTTGGCATTTATTCACAGTGATTATTTGGATCAACCGCTGGCCTGTTTCATTCCGGTACTCCAGAGAAAGCTCTTTCTCTGTGAGTAGTAATGCAGTGGGACCAATAATTTTCCCTCGCTGATCCCAGTTCTGTCCTACAAAGTTCTGGTGGACACTATCTCTCTAGCTAGAACATCCATTCTAGCTCTGGGAACAGACTTGAATTTAATGAGAGAGCAACCTCTCCCTCACTTGGAGTCCAAATGCTTCAGCTAGGATTCTATTTCTGCTCCAGAGTGGATATGTGACCTATGCCTAGCCAGTGAAAGCACTGAGTTCACCAGCCAGAAGACTGGTGTGGAACTGACACATTCCTTAGATCTGGCTATCAAAGTAATTATAACTCCTTTCCCTCAGTAGTTCCTATTTCAAGTTTGAGCATAAAATTCAAATACATCCAACTAGGAATCCTGGATCTCCTCTCATTCTTCTCTTCCTCAGGCTCTCTCTGCCTCTGCATCTTGCTGGCTCTTCAGTTCTCTTTTGTTTCCATTAGAAGATGCAGACCGACAATTTTAAAGCCCATCTTTTTTTTCTGTGAAGAAAAAGAAGTTAGTGAGGTCCTACCTCAAAGAACAAATTAGGCATGGTAGTGTATGTCTGCAATCCTAGCCACATGGGAGGCAGAGGTAGGGGGATAGTGATCTGAGGCTGGTCTGGGCAAAAGCATGAAGTCCCATCTGAAAAACAACTATAGCAAAAGCGGCTTTTGAGGGTGTGAGCTCAAGTGGTAGAGCACTTGCCTAGCAAGCATGAGACCCTGAGTTTAAAACCCCAGTACCACCAAAGAAAGAAAAGAGAAAGTAAATGAGAGAGTGAGAGTGAGAATGAGAAGTGGGTAGAGGGAGAAAGGGAGAGGGAAGTAGGGAGACAGAGAGAGAGAGAGAGACAGAAAGTGACAGTCACAAAAGACAACATACTGTACAATTCCATTTATATAGAATATTTAGGTTATGCAAATCTATAATGACAGAAAGTAGATTAGCAATAGCTTCAGGCTAAAAGGAGAATGGGAATTAACTGCTTAATGAGGTTCCTTTTAAAGATTAAAATATTCTCAATTTCTTTTTTGTTGTGAGTTATACGGTAATTCTATGTTTAATTTTGTGTGTGTTATCTTTAATAATATATTTTAAGTTGACAAATAGCAATTGGACATATTCATGATATACACTGACATTTCAATACATGTTACAATGTGTAATCATCATATCAAGGCACCTGGCACACCTACCATCTCAGACATACCATTTCTTTATGCTGGGCACATTCAAACTCCACCTTGCTAGCTATTTTGAAATATTCAATTAATTGTTGCCAACCATAGTTATCCTATAGAGCATGAGAAATTTTTTCTCCTATCTAATTTCACCCCTGGATCTGTGAACCATCCTCCCACCACCTTAACCTCACCCTCTTTCTAGGCTCTGACAACCTTGATTTTATCCTCTGCTTCTTGAGATCAACTTTCACATGTAAAGAGAACATGCAGTATTTTTCTTTCTGCGTCTTGACATATTTCACTTATCATAATGTCTTCCAGTTCCATCCATGTTGCTGTAAATGACAAATGATTTGTGGCTGAATAATATTCAATAGTCCATTGTGTATGTATGCATTTTCTTTTTTCACTTATGCACTAAAAGATACCAACATTGACTCCACATCTTGACTACTGTGAACAGTGCTGTAATACAGGTGGGAGTGGGATGTCTCTTTGACGTACTGATTTCTTGTGGATATATACCCAGTAGTGAGATTGCTGACCACATGATAGTTCTGTTTCTAGTTTTTTGAGGAACCTTCATGGTGTTTTCAATAATGGCTGCACTAATTCACATCACAGCAGTACACAAGAATTTCCCTTTCTCTATAATCTTACCGGCATTTGTTAATTTTTGTTTTTTGATATTAGCTATTCTGACTGGAGTGAGATGATGTCTCATTGTGGCTTTGATTTACATTTCTCTGATGATGACCTGCTACTGAGATTTTTTTTTCTCATGTCTTCTTATTCATTTGTATATCCTCCTGAGAAATATCTATTCAGGTCATTGGCCCATTCTTAAATCAGATAATTTGATTTAAGCTTTCTATTAAGTTCTTTGGGTTCCTTACATATTCTAGGAATTAACCCCTTGTTATTTGAATAGTTTGCAAACATTTTCTCCTATTCTGCAGGTTGTTTCCTTTGCTTTGCTTTTTAGTTTGATTTTATTTCACTTGTCAATTTCAGCTTTGTTGCCTGTGTTTTGAGGGTCATACCCCTCAAAATATCTTTGCCCAGTGTTCTGAAACATTTCCCCTATATTTTCTTCTAACAGTTTCAAAGTTTCAAGTTCTATATTTAGGTCTTTGATGTATTTTGCATTGATTTTTTTATATTGTGAAAGAGAACTAGTTTATTTCTTCTGCATTTGGATACCCAGTTTTCCCAGCACCACTTACTGAAGAGACTTTCTCTAATGCACATACTCACTGACTTTGTAAAAAATTGGTTGGCTGAAAATATGTGGATTTTTTATTTTTAAACATGTGTCACTTATTGTATATCAATAATGCCTTAGTTTTTATTAAAGAAAAAAACCTGTGAATCTGCATGATGGAAATAATTTGTCTTCATTCTTCTCCTAATCAAAATAATTCCCCCAAAGTAGCTCTTTGCCTCATGTTCCTTCTTTTGCCTTCTACCCAACAGTCTGCCCATTTGCATGGCTTCTCTCTCTGGTGTTCTGTACTTCGAATCCCTAAACCTCTGTTCCTGGGATTTGCAGCAACACCTGTGGAGTGTTCCATGGTTTTAGGACTCCCAATATCACCTTTGCAGCAATTTGTCCCTTGAGGTCTTGTGTCCCAAGAAACCTCTTCAGAAAAGCCAGTGTCGTACCCATGTGACTCCACGTTGCCTTGCACACGCCATCTCCCTGTTAAGCCCATCCTCTGCATGCCAGCAATGCCAGAGGACAGCTGGCTTCTACTGCCAACTCTGTCTTATCTGGTCTGTGACTCTGGGCAAGCCACTGGACTTTCTGTGTTACAGAACCATGGGGGAAGTCCCACCAACAGCCACTGATTTTGAATTTTCCAAGGAAGTTGAGGGGGAGGCATCTGCTATTTTTTTTTTTAAGTTCCAGGGTGACTGACGTAGCTGGGCCAGGGACCAGCACCCAGGAACCTGAGCTAGATGCTCTCTGAGCAGCTAACTTCCACTTTAAATGGTTCTAATTTAATGTTTGCCTCCTAACGCTTCCAGTTATCATCACTGAGCCACTGGAATCACCATTCTTCTTGGTTCCCAGACTAAAAGCTCAGGGGTCTTTCTATTCCCTGCATCACTGGAGGATCCCTGTCCCTATCCTTTGTCCTCCAGTCACACAACTCCCCTCCCCCTCAAAAAAAACAAGCAGAGAATATCTACACCTGACTGCCTAAG
Source organism: Castor canadensis (assembly GCF_047511655.1). NCBI lineage: Eukaryota > Metazoa > Chordata > Mammalia > Rodentia > Castoridae > Castor > Castor canadensis. The sequence goes on from NC_133388.1 coordinate 44,256,183, forward strand.
GACCCTTTCAAAAGTGCCACACTCATTAACTTCTGTCCATCAAAGCCTCTTTGAGCTGGGTGGAGCCTTCAGAATAAAACTCATCTGCTCTGCCAGGCTTCCTAGGACACCTGGGCTCCCCCCTGGGTTGCCTCCCCACTAATCTACCAAAACCTCCTTTTCCAAATTCCATCCTGTGAACCTGCTCTTCTAGTCGTGCCGACTCCTCCTTCCACTGCATGGCCACACCTTTGCTCCTGTGTGCACTCTGCTTGGACACCTATGTTTTCACTTCATCCATCTAGCCATTCATTCACACATTCACCAAATGCCTCCCAGGGTCAGGACTACTGCCAGATGCTGAGGATTTCCCACAGCAGCTCCCTGGGGCTGTAGGTGGGACAGGTCACCAAGCACACCTTTGGAGGAAGATGCAGCCCAGGAGCAGAAGGAATGAACTGTTGCCAGAGAGACCTTGACCTTTATATTGACCCTTGAGTCTCAAAGCTCCTGTCTCAATTACTGTCTTAATGACCTATCTATGCCTTTGAACAGTTGAGCTAAATTTTCACACATTTTTATCTCATCACTTAAAATACACCTGCAAGTTTCATTCCAGCATCATGGGTGCTGGTGGAGTGGCTCAAGTGGTAGAGTGCCTGCCTAGCAAGTGCAAGGTCTAGAGTTCAAACACCAGTACTGCCAAAAAAAAAAAAAAAGTCATTCCAGCACCATCTGACACTTGGTTCCCAGGAGGCCTAACAGAATTCCTTGAACCAAGTAACCACCAATAAATGTCTGTTGACTTGAACTAATGAACTGAACAGGAAGATCATCTGAACAACTCAATTTCCTCACCTGTAAAATTGGACAGATAGTACTTATTACAGAATAAAATACTCAGTGACAGGACTTTGTAAAAAAGTTATAAAAGCACTCCAAGATGGATATCTGCAAGGAATATCAATGGGAAATGGACTACCCATAGGAATCACCCTTGGTAAGCTTGATGTACCCACTGGTTTCCAGCATCCCACCCCGACATTCTTGGCCAATGTTTACTTCACCTTGACATCACTTTGCAGAAGTTGGACAAATCACTAACATCCCTGGCTCATCTCCTTGTACACGAAACGAGGGTATTTTCTAGAAATCTCTCTAGCCTTAATGTGCTATGCATCATTCTAAACAGGTTTGGATAAAATCCTGTACACAGGGCTCCAGGGAAGCATTCATTTAATTAACTGCCAATAATTTACAACCATTTCCCTTCACAAAAGGCATTAGGATTGATCACAAACAGGAAACTTCTAGCTACTCAATATTCATCTCAGTCTGGAATAAGCAGTGAGAACTAGAAAAAAAAAATCCTTGATCTGTGCAAAGTGGAAGGTTCCACTAGGCTCTGTGGGTTTGGAGCAGACCACTGTGATAGAGAAGTTGTCAAAATTTAAATTCTTGGCTAGGTGGCCCTTTTCCCTTGTTTTTCTAAGTCTTGCAACTAGGGATAAACAACAGAGGAACAGAAAAACATGATAAAAGAACTTCATACTTCTTTTCCAGCTGAAACGGAAATGAAAGTTCAGACTTAAAAATGGAAGTTCAAATTCGTACAGGAAAAAAAATTCTTCCACCGTGCCACTGTGTTCTTTAATAATGCAAATAACAGCTTGGCCTTGACCTCCAACAATGTGCTGGGGCCCTACTAAATACTGACCCAACTTTATCCCTCACCTTCTCCACCTGCAGGATAAGTGTCACTATCCCCATTTTATAGATAAAGAAATGGAGGCTCTGTAAGGTTACAGAATTGACTGAGGTCCCACAGGCAGTGAAGGTCAAGCCAAGATGTGGATGCTGGAAAGATCCCACATGGGTGCCTCATCGGCTTCCCTCAAGGCTGCCATGACCACGCACGCCTGCAGATCTGTTTGCTGCCTGCTGCACAATGCAAAGCCAGCCTCCCCGGGCTTCTGGCAATGTGAGGTCATCACCTTACCGTCTTCCTGGGAGCCCAGGTAAACTCATGCCATCAGCCCCTGAGGGTGCTCACCACCAGCTGCTAGCCGCAGTGTTCTAGCCTTGTCTCCTCACTGCCAAGACCAGAGGGAGTGGCATCAGCTGATGGCATCACTTGATGGGTCCTGATGGGGCAAGAGGATGTTGTTGCTAAGCAAGTTAAGTCTGTGCTGTGGCTGGAGAAATGCAGCAGCAGTTCCAGTCCCAGTCAGCATCAGCCTGGAGAGCCTGTATCAGTGCCATGTGCTGGGGACAAAAGATGTGTCTCTCAAGAGGGAAGGGTCTCAGAGGGGAGGAGGGTGGAGGAGGCAAATACTATGTCCCTGCTGACTGTACGCTCTCATTTCATGTGTTAAAAGTATGCTGAGAAGAACCACAGATTAAAAGCTACCAGAAAACCATGGTGGTAAAAACAGAACAGAAAAGTGAGTCTTATTAAGTCTGGCTTAATAAGTTCAAAATGAAAGAAAACATAGCACTATTTTAGTGACTAACTCCTAGCTCCACCCCTTGTCTTGCTGAACCTGGACCCTGTGAAGTGAGGAAAGAGCCTCAAGCTATGGTCATAATGCCAGCATTGCCTATCTGCCATTTGGACAGGTCATCTTGCTCTCCAAAAATGAGATGGGGACTAAGCCTCTAAGTCCTTTCCATATGTAATGTTCTATGATTCCAAGTCAGAAAGTTCCTGAACTCCACAGAGCACGTAAAGACATTCGAAGATTACCAAGGAATATTCTTCTAAAACACAGACTTGAGGCTCACAGTAAATTCCTCTCTGCCACAAGCTAAATGAACCCACAAAGTCACTCTAAGTTCAAATTTAGATTAATCCAGCTCAGAGACCATTCCCCCTCTGTTCTAGATAAAAAGTGTATCTCTTGGAAAAGTAAAAGTCTTTTCCAGGAAAATTAATTTTTCAAAGTTCTATCAGAAAGGAGTAAATAGCCAAGACTGGATACCTCTGGGAACTAAAATATTTCTTCTCTGCCAAAGAAAGGACTAAAGGTACAAAGGATTTACTGCATGTCCTGGTGGTGGTAGTGGTGGTGGGGTGTGTGTGTGTGTGTGTGTGTGTGTGTGTGTATAAATGTGCGTGTGTATATGTGTATTGTTGACTCCAGTATCTAAGGGATTGAAAATGTAAACTAAATGAAGGTCTCAGGCTTTTCAAAACACTCCACAATAAGTCTTCCTCCTAATTGCACAGGAACTTTAATTCTGCACTGGAAGCCAGATGAGGATGGAGGCTCTGAAGGAATGTAGCTGTCCAATAAGGAGGTCCAGAGCTTGTGGTGCCCCTACTGAACCAAAAAGGGTAGACAGAGTTCTTCTGAAGAAGTTCACCCACCCAACTCCACCCCCATTAGAACCAGCATAGGACTATTAGAATAGCACAGGTGGTCAGGCAAGACTCAGACCTCCAGAACTAAGATGGCGCTTCTCTCCTCCCACAGCGAGGTACCCCAAAGTTGCTCACCCCACAGCAAGTGTTGAAACGAAAGAGAGGAACCCAACTAATTGTGGGCACTCTTCATACCACATACCCCACAAAGAACTCTTCCAAAAGGCATTTTCTGCATGAGCCTAAACTTTGTAGTTGACGGAGGTGAGGTACAGAGTGAAGGAGGAGTCTCCAGTGCAAAGGACAACTCCTGGTTCCATCAACTGAGACATGGACTCCAGGGAAATGAGAAGATCTGGGGGAAAGATAAAGAGCTCAATCTGTGGTCATTACCCATGATGACTAAGCAGCTAGTGTACTGTAGTACATTATACTTTTATCATTGCTTTAGAGTATACTCCTTCTACTTATTAAAAGCAAAGTTTATCATAAAACAGTATGTGTGATATACCGCAGCCTCACGTATCTCCTGTGTACCATGTCTCCTATTGCATTGGAGGCCATATTTAATGACTGACCTATACCATCTAGGTTTGTGTGGTTGCACTCTGGTATTCTCTGACAAAATCACCTAACAACACATTTCGCAGAACATATCATTAAGAAACACATGACTATAGTTGTGACAGAGCCCTTATGCCAAAAATATTTACTGTCTGCCCTTCACAGAAACAAAACAAAACAAAACCTGCCCGTCTCCTTTGGCATTAATCAGTCAGGGAACTCAAAGGGAAAACCCTGTTTTAGAAGAAAGGAAATGAGTTTAAATTTGTACACAGAAGTACCCAAATAGAAACATCTGACAAGATGTTGGAAATAAAGACAGATTGTGAAGTTAAGATATGATTAGGGTAATTATTTTGGGAATATTTCTCAAAAGGTGCTCTCTAAGAGCCATGAAACTATCAAGAGCGAGCACAGGAACAGAAGAAAAGAAAAAGTGAATTCATTAAGGAGTTAGAAGAAAGAAGAACCAGCGAAGACACAATCTGAGGTGGGAGGACTCACCCAAGTTTAGTGTCATGGGACATGGGAGGAAGTAGCTTCAGCAAGGGGGGAAGCCAATGCTGCAGAAGTGGAGAAACATGAGGATTTTAAAGCCCCTCTCAACATACAGACTGCAAAGAAAAAGATGGACTTCTTCCACAATACCCTCCCCAGCTCTAGCAGGTCTGTGGGAACGGTTTCCTACTGCTAAGCTAATGCCCATACATAACCCATTACAAACTTAATTCTACCTCTAGAACTTATCCCAATAAGATGGGGAAAGAAAGAACAGTACAGAGGCAGCAAGGAATATGAAATGTATTAAACTGTGTATGTACTTTGAGTTGGAAGATAAATGTAGAAGTGTTAGGCAAAAGGTTTTGAATACCAAGTTGAAAAATTAATTCCAAAAAATTAGACTATCAACAGTCCTATAACAGGCTGGAGGATACATTGGGGGAGGGGTAGACTGAACTGTGGGTGTCAGGTACAATCAAGAGACTGTTTCAATGGGACCTGTGTGTGGTGGAGGAGACAGGAGTAAATACTGCAAGAGAAACTGGGCAGCAGCATTTATTGGCTAGGGGTGAGGAATGGTGGAAATCCAAAGGGGACTCCAGTAGCTGAAGCATTACGAGATTTATCCTGGAAGAAGAAAGAAAATTGAGAAGGGCAGTTGGTTTGGAATGACTGTTTTTTTAAAGTATGGGTTTTTGTAGCATTTCAGATAGAAATGCTGGACAAGAGAAATGAGGCCTGGAACTTAAAATTAAGGTAGGCTGAAAGCAGGGTTCTAGGAGTCATCCACAGAAGGACAACTGAAATGTAGGAAGGTGACCCCAAGGACAGATTATACACGTCAAAGAGCAAAGGGTCAGAGACCAAAGCCATGTCATAAGAATGGGAGAAAGCAGACCAGCAAAAGAAAAAGGAGTGTGTCCAGAAAGGCTCTGTATCTACCTTGGGTTCCCAAGAAGACTCAGACATTTTTTCCCTGTATTTTCACAACCACCCTCTGAGTAAAGAAAAGTGCATGCTATTCCCATTGTACATCACTCAGGTGGAAGAAAGGGGCATAAGCTAGCTGCAGGGTGAGCAAGGTCTGGATTTTATGACTTCAAGTACCATTCCTTACTATCCTGCTAATAGACTCATAATGCAGTCTGACCTTTTAATAAGCCTGGCTAATCTTGCCACACAGGAAGACTTCATAAAGTTCACCTGCCTCATTCCCTCACTTCTTACTAAATCTCCACTTTTGCCTGTTCTTGAGAACTAGTTTCACAACCCCAGCTGCAATCCAACTAGTTTTCTAGTCAGTCAACAGTCTGACAACAGACCAATCTCTGAACATTGGTTGCAATTAGAACCAGAACTGGTTTCAGATGCAATTGGTTGGCAAGACTCTCAACAGAACCATTAATCCAAATGATGAGTTGAGGTCACATGGGAGAATAATTTTTTTTAGGGCAGTGAAACTATTCTGCATGGTACTATGATTGCAGAGCACTACTATCTGTCAGAATCTATAGAAACTTACAGCACGGTGAACCTGAATGCACGCAATTAAAATCCAGGCATAAATAGGTGATGGACTGGATAGAAGGCACACTGCAAAGCAGAGTTAACTATGTTTGAATGTGTAAAATAACCTCGCTGAAGGGAGGGGAAAAGACGTAGCCTAAGGAACTTTGGAAATGAGTAGAAACTCAGAGAAAAGGGAAAAGGAACTTTACAGAAGCACTGAACTACAGCAATAATACAGTTTTTTAATTCTGAAATTCTCATGTCAATTCTGAAATCACTATATATGAAAGTAAATGCATGGTGGATGGGAAGAGTCAGGAGCGGAAGTTTGCAGACAAGCAAAGCAAAAAAACTGGAATGACCCGCACAGTACTGTATTGGAGCTGGAGACCTCAGTATGAACTCACATTTAATGTAATATAGATAGAGATGGATGCACAGAGAAATTTTATTGATAAGTGTATATTCAAGGATTAATAGACATAGATCTATTTCCTGTTCTGTTATCTGAGAGATCCTACAAGCAATGATACCCCAACAATTCCAAGACACTCAGTGCACCAAACTTGGCTTCTAATACCACTCTCCATTAAAAAAATAAACCCCAGAGTTCCTTGGAGAAATGGCTGATTCTAGGGATGATGCAAATATATATAAAGTGAGCCTGAATTATTTATATATTTATTTATATATAAAGTGGTACCAGAAATAATAAGTGCTTTAAAACAACAACGAAAACCCACAATACTGGAGAGTATGTCACAAAGGGACACAGGAGTCAACAAAGCCAGAATGGTTTTAGCAACAATATACCAAGGGTACTACATTGTAACCAAAAGTAAGAAATGAGTGACCATGAATGCATACCAGCAGAAATGGTTGAAAAATAAATCAGTGGGAAGGAGAGACAAATCTCCCATGCATAAGAATTCCAAATAATTTATAAACATCCCTCCCTTCCCCCCCACCCCGCCCCACCAAAAGTGAAAGGTAATTTCCCACAGCTCAAGTGTAGACCGTGGGTGGCAGTAAATCCCTCCCAGAGTCCAGGGTCGGGGGAGGGGGGAAAGAGTAACTGTGGGGACACCTGAAAAACACCACCTCAGCAAAAGGACCAAGGTCCACATTAACAGATAAATCATGTTGACAGTACATATGGCGGTAATGGTGTCATTGTCATGCTAAGTTGTAATGAGACATGGTACTTCACCTCTGTAGCCTTCCTCCCCAAAACCCTACCTAAAAGAAACATCAGAAAAACCCAAATAAAGACATTCTACAAAATACCTGGCAAAGTATTTCTCAAGCTTTCGAGCTCACCAAAGCCAAGGAAAGTCTGAGAAACTGTCGCAGAAGAGCCTAACAAATAATATATATAAATGTCATGTGGTGTCCTAGATGGGATCCTGACATGGAAAAAGGACATTTAAGTAAAAACCGAGGAAACTGGGTAAACTAAGGAGTTTAATTAGTAATAATGTATTATTACTAGTTTAGAAACTGTGACAAATATAATTATGCCAAGATATGAGTAAAAGAGAAAACTGACTTCATGAGTCTTCTGTAATTCTAAAACTACTCTAAAATCTGTATTTGTTTAAGAAATATGCCTTTTAAATAAAAACTACTTCCACTGAGCTCTAAGTCCAGATAACTCTTACAGAAATTAAAATCTAAATTGGTTACTATTACAAATGAGAACTTTGATTTCTTCACCAAATAGGTGAAAAGAAAGCTAGCAATTGCAGTGCAAAAGAAGCCTGCCCTTCGCAGATTGTGCATGTCACATTTTCACGTTAGTGCTAAGGTGTCCCGTCCCAACTGCCCCCAGGTGGCATGGGATCAGCACATCCCAGGCTGGACCCATGTTCATACTGCAGAGTTGAGTTGCTCACTCCACACCGCTGCAGAAGGCTGGTAAGACAAGCTGTTGAAGTGTCTTCCCTTAAGCTGAGAGTGAGAGAGAGAGAAAGAGAGAGAGACTACTTCCAAGGAATATCTAACATCACCCATACTTTGCGCAGCTAAGGCTGAGTAATGTAAGTGACATTATGCCCAATATACTATCTGATTTTAGGAAAAGTTGCAGAAAATCTGAACAAGAACTCCTTATCCCAAAATGGAGGGACTTGGAGCAGGTTTCCAAGGCAGACTCAGCCTTTCATCTCTCTCCCCAGTGCGTAGAGAGTAAGAACTGCCAGAATTCTTCCCAGCTCCCCGGGCCCAGAGCCCCCTGACCTGACTGCAGATGCAAGCCCCACCCCAGGCCTTGCAACCAGCATCCCAGCATACAAATTCTTCAGGTTTAGACCTGGTCTCAACCCAAGCTAAGCCACACCCCTAGCACTTTTCGCTTTTTAGTTATTTTTCAGATAGGATCTTACAATGTTGCCTGGTCCAGCCTCAGACCTTCCTACCTATACCTTCTGCATAGTTGGGATTACAGAAGTGAACCATCATGCCTGGCTTATTCTTTGAGACAGGGCCTCCCAGTAACATTTTTGTCTGGGCTGGCCTCCAACTGTGATCCTCCTATCTCTGTCTCCCAAATAGCTAGGATTGTAGGCACAAGCCACTGTAACTTCAGGCCTAGCCTGAAGGTGATTTTATACAATATTTTGGGTGCATCTGTGTTTTGACTTTGACCTGCCAATGTGGAATTTTCCACTGTAGAATCATGTTGATACTCAAAAATTTTAAATTGTGGAGCATTTCAGATTCTGGATTAAGGAGTCTCAACCTGTATATTCACACGCAACACATACATACATTTCTTTGTATAGATAATATTATCTATACACTGGCTATTTAAAGAAAAATTTCTGTTTCTTACTGCGAACTTTACCTCTCATCTTCTTCCCAATTTTTTTTTTTGCTATCCCTTAGGTGGATGCTTTTAATAATTCAACACTTTGTGGTAAACTACTCCCATAGCTAATTTATTACGTAGCCCAAAATACATAAGAGTTTACAGTTGATTTGAAACCAAATGCCATCCAGGTACAGTGGCTCACCCCTGTAATCCCAGCTACTCAGGATGCAAAGATCAGGAGGATCGCAGTTCAAGCTCAGCCTGGGCAAATAGTTTCCAAGACCCCTTGTTAACCAATGAACATGGTGGTACACACCTGTCATCTCAAGCTACTCAGGAAGCCTAAACAGGAGGATTACAGTCCAGGCTGGTCTGGACATAAAAGTGAGACCCTATTAAAAAAATAACTAAAGCAAAAAGGACTGAGGGGGCGTGACTCAAGGTGGAGCACCTGCCTAGCAAGCACAAGGCCCTGAGTTCAAGCCCCAGCACAACAACAACAACAAAAAACCAGGAAACAAAATGTGCCAGAAAAGAAAACCCTTGCTAAAGCGGTATCTAGCAATATGTACTATATTACACCAAACAGTCAGTTGGTATAAATTTATGTGGTGAAATTATAATTATAAACATATGAAATTATAAGAGACATATGAAAATCAAAATGGGGAAAATTCAATAGGAGATTAAGGCTAGGCAAAGCTAAAATGTAAACAGTTTAAATTTTATTAAAGTTGAGCTACAAATTTGAATCTGAATTTCTGAAATAAAGCAAAAAGGGAGCAAGTACCATCAACATAGTTATAGTAACCACAGTGAAAACACACTGACCTTTCAGGAGAAAAGTTTCCAAGGCCCTAAGGTCAAAAAGGTGTTTCAGGCCAGGTGTGGTGGTACACACCTGTAATCACAGCTACTTAGAAGATGAGATAGGAAGATTGCAGTCCAAGGCCAGCCCCAGCAAAAACCCTAAGACCCCTAATCTGAAAAAATCAACTAAATCAAAAAAGGGCTGGGAGCATGGCTTGAGAGACAGACAGTGTACTGGCCTAGCAAGTGCAAGACCCTGAGTTCAAAGCCCAGCACTGTCATTAAAAAAATAAATAAATAAAAGTACTTCTAATGCATTGATTCTCAAAGTGTGAGCCCCAGGCCAGCAGCATGGGAATCCCTGGGGAACCTGTCAGAAGAGCACTCACTCAGACCTGCATTAGATAGCCTGGCTGGGCGGGGCCCAGCATGTGTTAACAAACCCTCCAGGTGATTCCCATGCAGGCTGCACTTCCAGAACCAGTGCTTTACTGTGCCTTTCATATGGCTGACTAAAAGTCATTCCAAACCTTTGCTCACAACAACTAGCCCATGATGTGTTTCCCATGCAAATTCTAGTGCATTCTGCAGGGTCTAAGCGCAAGGCTGATCTGTACAGACCCAGGACAGCCTGGGTGTGAGGTTCAGCGTCTTCAGGCTGGCAAGTGTTGGATGGACTTCCAGGCATTTCTTTTTTGAATAAACAAGTAAGAATAAACACATGCACAAGTGAACATCCTTTCAATAATTCCTAAGTCTTGTCAACTTGGTTTTGGGTGCCTATAATAAAATACAGTATGTCATAAAGATTACAAAAGTGTTTAATGAATTCATTTTATGAGGAAAAGACTGTCATTTATACTCAACATTTTCTGTCTTGAATTTTTAAAAAAATAGAAGATTTGCACATAAACAGTCAAGCTTGCACAGCACACTCAGGCTCTTGGTCCCTTTTGGCTCCCCAGTCTGGTAAGAGGATGTAATTAGTACCAGCTGCATTCTTACAGATGTGAAAGACCTATGGGAGAGTCGCTTGACTTGCCAAAGGGCACATCATCACTAAGTCCTCTGACCCTTGCCCTAGTTGTTCCTCCTTTGTCTTCTCATAAACAGCAGTGTCTGCTGAGCAGCACCTACCCAGAGCCAGCTCTGCCTGCAAAGATTTTTCTTTTGCTCAGCCCAGAAGAGGCTCCCTGTCTTGGGAATGTGGCAAAGGACCTGTAGGAAGCAGCAGGTGAGTGCAGGGAGCTCAGAGGCAAGATCATCTGGGGAGACTGTTTCTCCCTTTTTCCCACAACTACAGGTAATTTGAGGAAGTGCTGGTAAGAGCAGGGAAGAGGCCAAGGCTAGGCTGTGAGTATCTGGAATCTGCAGCAGATGTTGGAACCAGAGGCAGCTGTACCACTCGCCTGGCAGCCCCCAGGCATCATGGAAACATTCACCCCCACTAAAGCTATGCTTCTCAATCTATTTGGGTCAAAGGCTCCTCTGACTTTCTCCCTAGAAAATTCTAACTTTGCATACCATTTCACAAGGAAGCTCCTCCAAGAAACCCAGATTAAGAGCCCATTGTCTATCAGGAACACACTATTTGTAGTTGTTACAAGAAAGTCATAAGCAGGACGCAAATCCTCCAGGTCACAAACCCTCCAACAAGGCCAGAGTTAAAGAGTTGATTCCAGTACTCATTCATCTGGTAAACCTACTGTGTGCCAGACACCACACTGGGTCCTGAAAATAGGGCAATCCTAGAAGATAGCAGCACTGAGGGACAGCTGGGGCAGTCCTCTTGCAGTGTGACCTCAACCACAGTGACCTTGACAGCAGTTATATCAGAGATGACCTCTCTCTCTCTCACACACACACACACACACCCCAGTGGCAGCAGCGGCAGCAGCATCTCATATTTGTTTTCTCAGGCTGCAGGTCCTCTGAGGATGTTGAGTCAAACTAAGCTTGGATCAGGGCAGAGGTGGACAACGACATCTTTGGGAGTTACTAGCCGACTCTACCCCTTCCTTGCCAATGGACACAACTCATGCTGTCTTCTTCTTCCAGTCTCTCTCTCTCTTGATTATAGCTGCCGCCATACCTTCTGCTTTCTTAGCTCTAGATCCCTAGTCTGCCAAAGTAGGAAAACAGCCTGCCAGCTTCAGAAGCAACAACATATGAAGGAAAGTGGAAACATTCAGGAAAATAGACGTCCCTACTCATCAAAGTACTTGTTTCCAAAATCTCACATTTCCTACTTCTTACTGCTACCTTGGAAGGGGAAAGAAGGAAGAAGAAAGAATCCAGACAGAGGTACTTGGTGGGTTCGTGGTTCTCTGGTCAAACTCTTGTTGCCATTACTGTTAGAGCCCGGGAGCCCTAAATGCCTCAGAGCCTTTGACAACTGAGTCAAGTGTAAATACACACATGAAGATGAACAGAGAGAGGTGAAGGCTACTGGTTGTATAAGAAGGATTCACCTTAATTACAGGGTCTTGGTAAAGCTTCCTTGCCTAATGAATACCATTCATATTCCCAAGCAATTAACAATAAAGTTGACATGACCAACACCCATTTCCTTATACCCAGGAAACACATGAACTCTGAGACCATTGCCTCCAAAGTGCCGGGTGCCAGCTGAGTTCACCTGAAGTGGTCATCAGCCAACCTACAATTTATTCCATTGAACTTCCTTAAGAAGGCCAGGTTAACCGGTAAAGTTACACAATATTTTCCCACTCAGTTTGGATCTTGCTCCTTCCCTGTTTTGCTTCCTTATCCATCATGGTCATGTCTGAAGGAGATAAAGAAATAAATAAAGATGCACAACCATGGAGACAGTTTTTCCAAAGGAGGGATTTGTCCAATCATTTGCTTAAAACTTCTTTAGTTTTGTGAGTCTCTATTTACCGGGGGAACAGTGGGGGCAGACTTTGGCAATACAGTAATTCTTTTCATCTTACTTGGTGAATTTGAGCAACAAAATGATATCCTAGGAATCTAAAATGTCATCTGCCTTCAAAAGATGTGCAATTTCTGCCTCCTACAATGAAAGGACCAGATCTTACTTACAAAGAGCTTTGCAAGGCTTTGTTACTGCTGTCTCATCTTCTAGGAGCTGGGAAAGTAACTCATCATTGCCTTCTACAGATTGGGAAATTGAGGCAGGAGGTAAGGCTTCTACAATACCTGAGTTTCCATCCCTCTGCATAGGCCTTCTCTCTTTTCCTTCTTAAAGTCATTACCCCCTACCTTTACCATCACAGCTTAAAAAGACTCCTGTCTTATGACCTCCTGTAGGAACGGCTGCTAAAACTGGGCATCTGTTCATCCATCCTGCTATGTAAGTCCTGCATACTTCTCATACATGTCTTCCACTTATGTCTAGTTCCTACAACTCAACCTGAAGCTCTCTGGGGGGAAAAATCAAGACTTATTCATTTTTGCGTCCTTATCATCAGGCACGTATTAGGAGACCACATAGTACATGCTAATGTGATTTGTTTTGATTTTTTTCTCATCTTAGAAGATAAGGATGCTTGCAGTTTTTTTAAAAGCCAAATACAGAAATATAAAAAGTGGAGAGTAGAATTTTAGATGGTAATGCACAGAAGTGCACTTAATTCAGCCTCGATTTATTGCTTCCTTCAGCACCAGAAAATGCTTCAATTGACTTTTCAATTTTCAGTTCTTCTTGTTAATACCTACTCTTACCCAGTGAAATATGTGGAGTACATATTCCTCCCTATCCAGTCTAGATAAACAAACTGAAGACCGACTTTAAATAGATCACCCAGAGCATCAAACTAAACTGAATGAAAAACACACTGAAATTACTTTGAAAAGTTAAGTATAAATACACAAAGTATTATCACAACTTATATTCATTGTCAAAGCTTTCTCTTATTTTCCATCTTAAAGAGACAGAATTCAGGACCAGGCATGGGTGCACATCTGCAATCCCAGCTACACAAGAGGCAGAAGTGAGAGGATCACAGTCCAAGGTTAGCCCAGGGAAAAGCACAAGATTCTACCTGAAAGGAAAATCAAAAGCAAAATGCTGGAGGTGTGACTCAACTGGCAGAGCACTTGCCTAGGAAGAAGGCCCTGAGTTCAAACTCCAGCACTGCCAAAAAAACTTAGGTTCTATCCAAACACACCTATCTAAAATGTCCAAATAAAGCTTTTTATTCTACACAGCCAGGCTCATAATTCAACGTCAAAGCAAGTAGAACAAAGGTCCTCTTTCTACATTTTTCCCTAGGGGTTGACCTCTACTCCTCCATTCTACAAGCCTTCACTGCTGGGCCACTTATGCCACCCACTCCTGGCTACACCCTGGAACATCTGTCCTGAAGCCCAAATCACCCTATAGCCTCCTGTCTTTCTCCTGTTACACCTGAGTTTTGGCCATTGAGAGTCCTCCAAATCCATGAACTGCTTCTTGTCAGCTTCTTGAACCCCTTCTAGCCATATTTCCTTCTCTACTCTTTCTTCTACCACCACCCCCACATACATATGCACCTCACATCTTGCCTTTCTGCTGCATCTGAGTGGAAAAGCCCCACCCTGGATGAATCTCACCATCTGCTGCCTCTGCTCTGACAAACAGGCTTGGGAGCCACACCTGGGGCCACCATAAACCCACCACTCTAATCTCAGCTGAGCCTCAGCACCTCTTCCTGATAGTCTCATCTCCACTTCCCTCAGGGGCTAGAATACTCCAAACAGTCTCTATTCTCTTCAAGATCCTTGCCCCATTCTACCTTGCCTGACACTTCATCAAACACTCCAGGTGACTTGAGGCTAGCTAGCTCAACTACAAACCTCTTAAAAGTCTCCTTCCAGCTTCTGCGACCACAGGTTCAACCTTCAAACCCATTCTTCTGAATCTTTTCTGGATATGTCTTCTCTCATCCATTTCTCCACTCTGCCTGAAGACCCCATCCTCTGACCACTGACTTCTACATCCTCAGTGTTTTTTAACACTAAACTGCTCCCATGGTTTTCACTACCACCTCTGTGTAGTTTGCTCCCAGATTTGTATCTCAGTCATCCATCAGAGCATCAGACTCACATTCAATTGACTGATGGACACTTAAAAAAAACCAGTCTAGCACCTTGACCCCCACACCTGTTCTTCCTTCTTTAGTACTCATTTTGGTCTCTTTTATCTCATTCATTGTCAAGTAGCCAATTGATCAAAGTCACATCAGCTTCTCTTCCTGGCTACTTCTCAAGCCTCCAGCCCTCTTTTTTACTGCTATCTTGCATGTATGAATTCTCTCATAGTTGACCTATCATGATAACTTCCTGCCATCCAGCCTCAAATCTATGAGCCACTGAGTTGCCATGGCAACCCATCCAAACGGCAAATTGGACCTTTTACACCTGTGGTTAAAAGTTCTTCAATGACTCGCCAACACCTATAGCATACACTCTAAGCCCTCACAGAATATACGTAGCTCTTCATGGCCCTGTCCCCAACTACACCATTCCCCTGTAGAGTTCCTGACTCCCCATCCATGTTCTACACTATTAACACTGAAGGGCTGTACTGGCAAGCACACAGGCTGCTTACTATATTAATACCGGTCAAACTGCTCCTTTAGCCTCCGTGCCCTTCTCCTTAATCATCCACTCATCTGAGTAAGTCCTAACCATCAGTTAAAACTCAGGCCAGCTGACGTCTCCAGAGAGCTTTGTCCTGATCTCCCTTTCACAGAGGACAAGAGGCAGTGTTCTATGTCTCCTAACTCCCCATCATGATACTCATCACACTGAGGTCACATCACCTGTGTCCATGTCTCTCCCTCTATGGATGACCTGCTTCTCCAAGACTGATGTTACTCTCTACCCATCCTTGTACCTCTAGGATTAACCCAGTACCAGATGAAAGAGTGTTATCAACATATTATATAAGCTTCAACAGAACACACATCATCTGTAATGCTGGCCCAAGCAACACGGGCATTAAGGAAAAAGGAACTTCACTTCCTTTTGTTATGACCAATGCAAACCGTTGTAGAAAGGAATACTTGATTATTCTACCTCCTCAGTGGCAGAGTCACCTGAACCTTGACTTTTACAAATTTGCAATAATACATGTGAACAACCAAAACTGAGCATCTTCCAACAGCTTGGAAGGTAGATTTATTTCTTGTAGGTAGGTGGGATTGGAATCAGTAATCAATATTACTCAAAACAACAAAAACAATCAGATAATCAAGGTTTTGTTGTTTATGAGTCATTCTTTGAGTGTCCTTGTTTCCTCTTTTCCTTTTACCCCTTCATTTTTTTTCAGATATTTGTCTTAGAAGGAACTTACTATTAAAATACACCCTTTGGTAACAATCCATTTTGTGTTCTGATTAACTGCCTAATGATACAAATTCTGAGACTGTCTCACCAATTTCACCAAGAGCCTTTCCTCCTTATAGATTTATAACACTGAGGAAATATTCCTGGGATAACATAAATATGTGACCAGGTGTAATCATAAATGTGATGAAGGAGCACGGCATGTTTACTAGTTTGTAAAGGTCTTTGAAAATGGGTCATCCTGCTTTAGTTTCTTTATTCCACACATCAAAATTGCCCTTCTTTTGCCTGTGAAGTAAGCATTATTGGTACCATTTTACAGACTGTAAAACTAAGGTTCAGAAATTTAAAGAACTTGTCTAAGCAGTGACCGTGGGTTTCTATTCCTTATCTATCTGCTCCAAACTCCAACTCCCTAACCCTAAGCTCTCCTGTATCTTCTCAAAAGAAGACATGAAGGGTATAAAACAAGCCTTTCATTATAATTAAAAAATAGAGTTGGAAGTTTTAGGAAGCCCACAGATAATTAACTCTCTGAAATTCTAATGATCCATGGTAAGTGAAAGGTTTCATTGGTAAAAATAAACTGTAATGGTGGTCAGGAACCTTCTTTGCTTACACTATAACAACCATTGTGACTATAATCTAGGATAAACACCCTTTTTCTTCATTCATTCACAAACTTGTCCTCACTATACTCCAACTTCCATGTCCTCTATTCTGTCCTTCAATAATCCCACAAGGAGAGAGAAACAGGAAGGTAAAAGTAGGAATTCCTCTCCACCCTCAAACTCACCCCCCTCACCCACCCATCTCAATTAAGGTAAAACCTAAGAACTTTCCCAGACACTGTTCTGAACAGGCTGGGGGAATAGCCCACTGATATGGACTCAATCAGCTCTCTATAGCCTAAAAAAGATCCCACCTGTGGCAGACTCTGAACTGAGGTTCAAGTCATCCAGGTAGGGTCATCTATGATCTCTTGGGGTCATTAATCATGAAATGATTTACACCATTCTTCCCATGCATGGCAATCATGGATAAATCTACCTGTGTATGTGAGACAGACTGAATGGGTCCATCACTCTTGTTCTGATCATTCTGATCCCTTCCACCTTCTAAGGTACTAGAATTCAAGGTATTCATTGTAAAAAGAATCTACTCCACAATGAAAGGGTCTAGTGAATTCCATGGTATTACAAGATAGCTAGAGCTTCCAAGAGTGGTTCCAGTTGAACTAAACCTGTGCTTACTTCTTTAATTCCTCAGGCCCCCAAAAGCCAAGTGGCTAAGGCAACAAGGCAGGAAAATAAAGGAAAGAAGATCTTGCCTTTCTTTTCTTTTGATTTTAATTTTAAAGTGTTTTCAGATTATACAACAATTCAAATCATTTGTTTCTCTTTTATCCAAAGAAAACACACATGGCTTTCTTTAAGAAATGTAAATATTTAGTTCCAGGATACATTTTAGTCTCTTTGAGTTTTTATGATAATGTGAAGCAGAGAAAAACAATCCCATTACCCAACTCACATTCTTCCCTTTCCCCTTTGAGTTGTATAAGAAAACATTTCCAGACAGACAACACTATCTGGTAAACATCATGTTTGTTATTTTCTGAACGTTGTTGTCCCTGAAGATGCTTAAATGATAAGGTTCTATAATGCTACATACACTCTATAAAATGATACAGTAATTATATGATGTTCATAGTAAAAAGTCTTATTTCATAGCTCTGTAAAACTCTCTTGGTGGTAAGATGCCTTCAGTATTATCCATCAAGACTCCTGCATACTAAAACACTGCTGTCCAATTGAATATTCTGCAATGATAGGAATGTTCTATATCTGAAATGTCCAATTTGGTAGCCACTACCCACAAGTGGTTACTGAGGAGGACTTGAAGTGGGGCCAACACAACTGAAGAATGGAATTTTTCATTTCAATTTGTTTTGAGATAGGGTCCCACTATATAACCCAGGCTAACCTCTAACTCATGCCCTTAGCCTCCCAAGTGCTGAGATTCTATAGGCATGCACCACCATGCCTGGTCCATTTCATTTAAATTCAGTTCAAACTTAAGTGGCCAATATAAACAGTGGCCCCTGAGTTGGGCAGCATAATTTTGATATGTGCAAAGCTTTAAGTGTTCAGACATCATCTTTTATAATAGAAAAGTAGGATTTGAGTAGCCTGTCAAGTAGGTCAGTTTACTTTATATCTCAAAGAAGTTCTGTCTCAGAGTACACATTTTCTGTCCCCATATCATTGGAAAGTGGTTCCACCATGGTGTAACCCTACTCAGAAAAATATTCGCCTGCAGTATCCCCATCAGGGAAGTTCTTCCATCAGGAAGAATTTTCAGAGGGCTGGTGCAGTGGCTCAGGTGGTAGAGTGCCTGCCTAGCAAGCATGAGGCCCTGAGTTCAAATGTCAGTACCACCAAAAAAAAAATTGTGATTAAAAAAGAATTTTCAGGCTCACTCTGACATCCTTGCGTTGACATTCTCACGCCAATCCCTGGGACTGGGATTTGGTAAAAAGAATGTGAGAATGTCTACTTCAACTGTGGCTGCCCCAGCTGCTGATACTGAGTACTGCCCCAGAACTCCATTCTCCATGCACACAGGAAACCAAAGTTATGCAATGTTTGCCCATTCTTGAATTTAGTCATTCATTTATAAAACATCCATGATGAGCACCTAGTACAAGTCAAGCATAAAGCTGGACATAACAGAATGAACCTGAGGAGAAGGACACAGTTTCTGTCCTTTGGGACATACACTGGGTGAAGAGATATGTCAATGATGATGGTCCAATATGGTAAGTACATTAGGAACCCAGAGAATGTCAGAACTCTATGGAATATCACCTAACCTACCCTGGAAGGGTCAGGGAGAGAAGAGGTGACACCTGAGCTGAGTCCTCATAATGAAGAGTCAGTAAGGCAAAAGCAGGAAGGGAGCATTGCAAGCAGTGTGGCTAACAAAGGTGGAAAGTGGCCTGAAGAGCCTGGCATGCACAGGGGCACAGCAAGAAATATTGCTCAAGTATAAATCAGAGTCAGGAAGTGGTGAGAAGAGAGGCTAAGAGGCCACCAAGTGCCAGAAGGAGAACCAGAGATGCCAGGCTAAGGAGCCTGGTCTTTGATATACATACAATGAGACAGCACCATAGAATTTCAACCAAGCAGAAACCCAGTTAGACTTAGAGAGGCTGTCTGGTAGTATACTGGAGGATAGATTTGCAGGAACAAAAAGAAGGCAGGAGACTGGGGCTTTATCTTGGAGAGCAATGATAAGGGCTATGGTAACAGTAATTTAGAGCAGGGAAAACTCAGAAATTTCCAGGACTAGGAAATGAACTGTAGTTAGAAATCAGCCACATTGGTGACTGGATGGATATAGGAGCTAAAGAAAAGAGGCATTAAGGATGACTCTTGGGTTTCTAATGTGGATGACTCAATCGATGGGGATAACTGACAGAGCACAATATCAAAAGTTGCTCATATGTACTACATTCTTATTCTAACCAAGGCACTGTACGAATGCATTATGACCTACCTCGGATGAACCTTCTGAGACAGGTATTATTTTTATCCCCATTTTAAAATAGAAGATGCTGAGGCTTGGGAATGCTCAAAATCAAACACCCAGTGAGGGTCAAAGCCACAATTCGGATGACATGTCTGATTCCAAAGCCCAAATCTTTACCTCTGTGCAGTATCATGTCTATAAAAAGCAGAAGAGGAATGGTACATTCAGTCCTTGGAGAGTTTAAGGACACTTTCAGGTACACATGTGAGATGGTTGGCCACCAGGCTGCAGTGCAAGGCAGAGACATGGGATCATCAGCTCATAGTTGGTGATGAAGACCCAGTGAGCAGACGACACTCTGAAGCCAGGGTATTCAAGAAGAGAAGTGCGATTCTCTCAGAATTAAACTCCACAAGTAAGGGGTGGGCAAAGGGAGAGAAGCTCACTAAGAAGATAAAAGGCACAGAGGCAACAAGAAAACAGAAGCACAGCCTTCACATAAGCTAAAGGCTCTTTAAGAGAAGGTAGTGGATCTACCGCATTAAATACAAGATAAGGACTAGGGAACCCCCATGGGCTTGACCAGGGGTCCAATATTAAGTACGAGGAATGCAAAACTAGGAAACACTGAGAACGTTTTGCAGCCAAGGTGAAGGAGGCAGTATTGACCCAAAGGTAGAAAATTAGAAAGAGAGCAAGGAAGGGTTTATGACTCATACAGCAAGGTCTAGGAGGAAGGCAGAGCAGGTGGGATACATCTAGAGAAACCAGATAAAGGTAACTGTGATGACACATTAGTTTCCAGGCATCAAACAGGAAACTGGTGGAGATCAATTTCATTTGATTATTCCCAAGTCTCTTAATAAAGTTGGATGCAAAGTCATCTGTGAAGAGAAAAGGGGATGGAGAGACCTCAATAGCACCACCCCTCAAAAGCACAGCAGAGAAAGAAGCAACGCCTTCCTGCCCAGTGCAGACTGGCAGCCCAAGCCAGGAGTTGGGCAGTACTAATTCATCGTGGGCCTGGAGAGCTGTTAGCCTAGGATGGCAGATGCACAGATATGTCACAAAATTAGGGGCACTGAGCAGTGTTCAGATGACCCTCCATTCTCTAGAAAGTCCACTCACCACTGGTGGTTCGCTGAAATCTTCATTCTACTCTTGGGAGGGTCCTAGCCATAGTAACAAAGAACTAAGGAAGATAACTTGCTCCCGCCTCCAAGATCTCCCATGATACTTAATAAATCATTAAACAGCACTGTTGCTGCAATTAAATCCTTCATCTCTTACTATAAAAGCCTATAAACTGAGCAAAAATCAACTAGCATTCAAAACATGCCAGTGGCAAAGCCAGAAAGAGTCTGTAAAAAGCCTCCACCTGTGGGTCTTCAGATTCCACAGGAATTTGGCATAGGAGCAGCCTAGTTCTTGAAATGAACCAGGATTCTAATCAGCAGAGCCTGGGGCTAAATTTGAGGGGGATGACAGGGACCACACTCTGAAACATGAAATGGTGCTGGGATAAAAGTGGGTGCTAGTTCTCTCCCCTTGATAAAATAGACAGGATGTCCACTTAGGACAGCAACAAGGAACTGAGGGATTCCAGTTCCTTCCAGCCCCCAAACAACCCACCTCACAAGACCAGGCAGCCTACAGAACAATGGAAACACAAGGTCACTCTCAAGTTCCCTACAGCCCCCAAGCTGCCCTCCTACTTCCTCTTTCACCCTGCCTGAGTTGTCATCTTTCCATGAAAGTATGCCAAGCGCCCAGTCAGTCTGACTGGGAGTTCCTGCTCATCAAGTTTTCTGGATGCTTCAAAAGGGTGGCAATGTGGTACCGGAAAGACTACCTCCTCCCTGGCTGCTTGCCAGCCTTCCACCCCTGCTGAGTCACCCGCCAGTTTCTATCATGGATAAGAAGATCTGTGATTAAAGGAGACTTCATTTGAGTCTCAGGGGCCTGAGGATGCCTCTCTTGCAAGTGACCCTTTTAAATTCAGCCTGATTACACAGGTAAACATTTTGGTGAAGATCTCCCAAGTTTCAGGTTGGTGAGAATTACAAGTAGCAAAAAATAAATCACACAATGTTGGTCAGTTTTTCTGTGTGTGTGTTTGTTTGTTTTGTTTTCTGTTTCAGCTGTTGAATGAAAAAGAAGTGACTATTTTTTTTTTTCTTGGCAGTACTGGAGTTTGAACTCAGAGCCTCATGGTTGCTAGAGAGGCACTCCACCATTGAGCCACTCTGCCATCCAAAGTTGGTCTTCTGCAGTATCATTCCAGGAAATGAGCTCAGTAGCCACCTAGGTCGAGGAATAGGTGCAAAGTGTTCAATATTGATTACAAGACTATAAAATCTCCACTTAGAACTTTTTGCTATATGTTTTTAGAAAAGGCAAGATCAGTTTTGATCAAATTAAATACCTTTTAGCTTTGGTTATTTGGGGAATAGAGTCTCATGTTTATCCCCAGGCTGCCCTGGACCATGATTCTCCTATTTTTGCTCCCTGTGTAGCTGGGGTGACAGGCATGCTCCATCGTACATGACTTTTATTGGTTGAGATGAGGTCTCACAAACTCTTTGCTCAGACTGGCCTTAAACTATGATCTTCCCAATTTTTCCCTCCTAGGTAGTTAAGATTACAGGCATGAGCCATCAAAGAGTTAAGTTTTCAAAAGATCATGAAGACAAGAATAGGTCTATCAGATAAGCTCAGCGAAGAGGTGCTCAAGAATCAGGTTTTTATGATAATAAGAGAAAAACAAGGAAACTAGATGTCAAAAACAAGTAACAAAGGTGAATACTCATAGTGCTCAGTGCTCGACAGAGTAGGATTTGCACAGAAAAGCAGTAGCTATGGCAGGAAAGCAGCAAGCTTGGAATGAGCTCATTGCCCCTGCAGAGTGTGGGCAAAGGACAGGTTTGAAGGTGTTAAATGATGTGTTGGCCCCGAGTCCTCCAGGGACTTCATTGTAAAGGAGCAATGGGAACAACTAGGAAAAAAGTTTTGATTTTCTCTTTTCTATAAAGTACTTACACATCATTGAAAATACAAATCCGATCCACTGTTGGCTTTCAGCCTTCTAAGTTTCTCAAAGCAGGAATCA
Source organism: Castor canadensis (assembly GCF_047511655.1). Taxonomy (NCBI): domain Eukaryota; kingdom Metazoa; phylum Chordata; class Mammalia; order Rodentia; family Castoridae; genus Castor; species Castor canadensis. The sequence continues at coordinate 44,278,674 of NC_133388.1, forward strand.
TATTGAAACCCTTGTTCATTTCATTCCTTTATGCAGGCATTTACTTGCTGGAGAGATAGTTGAGATACAATGTGCTCGGAACTGAGGGTACCCAGGGAGGACAAATCAGACCTAAGACCTCTTCTCAGAGTCTGTATTCTAATGAGGAAAGCAGAAATGAAGCCAGTAATCCTAGAGGAACTGTGTGCTTACAACTGTGATTAAAAAAAAAAATACTAAAATACCTTGGAGAACATACAGGTCCCGTGGGTAAAGTGGAGTGTACTTGGAGAATTAAAATTAAAATGGTAAAATGGGAGGGGAAAGGGAGAAGGAAGAGAGTTCCAGGACAGGCACACAGCATGGACATAAATTCTAAAATTCAGTTTTGTATCTCCAGAGCCTTCTGCATAGTAAGTGCTTAATAAATGCTTATGGAAGAAACTTTTAAGTTCTTAATGCATTCAGAAAAATTTCCCTAGGTAAAGAGCCCCCAAATGTAGAAAGAAAAAGGAATAGTTATAGGCACATAACTGTTTCTTAGAAACAGTAATAGGAATATGGAAAATTATGTAAAACATGACTGAAATATTATGTACCAACAGACAAAACAATAATCACAAAAGCAAGTGGAAAAGGTAAGAAATTAGCAAATCATGATTAGAAATATGGAAAAGTGTAAAAACTGATAAGAAGTCCTTAAGTAATCACTGCTAAAACTAAACAATCAATGCTCAACCATCCCATTCACAATGCATACACAAAATTGCAAATTCTTCCACTTTACAGAATTATTCCAGTCAGTTTTCAGAGAAAACCCATTCAGACCAACTCTATTCATTCCAAGCTCCTTGAGAAGTACAATGTCACTTCGACAGCAACTTATAATGCTATACAGCCTTGTATTTTTATAAAGTGACCTCCCATCCACTACATTTTGGCTGCCATCCTTGCTTCTTCCATGGTGTCCTTATTAGTAGAGCCCAATATAATGTCCTGTATAAAACGCCATGGAGGGAGGGGCACCTGATTTCCCACACAGTATTCCAAGGAACTTATTTTTCTCCACAGATGTTTTAATTCTGTTACATATTCCTTTTTTCCCCTGATACCATTATCTAGGGAAAAAAAACCTATATGTGTATGTGAAACATAATCACATTAGAGAAGTTTGAAAATTTACGGGAAAAATTCTCAATGTCCTAACATAAACACTGCTAGAGATTTCTTAAATGTGTTTCCAACTATCTCATGCATATCCTTAATTGTTTTTCTGGCCATAAAATTATACATGCTTACTAGGAAAAAAATATTACTTAGAAAATGATAATCTTCCTTAACCCCTACCTAAGAAAAATGACTGCTGAGGCACTGATGCAAAACTCTTCCATCTTTTCTCCCTTTAACTATATAGGTCCACAATCTTTTACCAACAGTCCTGATACTGAAAAGGCCCCAAAGCCAAAACAAATTTAATAATATTCCTCAAACTCTTCCCTGAACTGACATAAGGGAATTTGTAATCATTACTTACTACACTTGGTATGAGCATTCATCATTCACATCAGTGGCATTAATGTGTTTGATTACAGGTGCCATTTAATAGTAAATGGTAATAATGGGGGCTGGGGTGGCACCTGCAGTCCCATGTAAACGTTTAAAAAGTCCTCAATTCAGATGCAACAGCGGGCCCTGACAGTTTCAAATAAAAGATGTAGACTGTATTAATATTACTCATTTTCATTTTCATTTCAGAAACAGATCATACCATGCATATTTCTCTGCTAGTAGATTTTTTTTACTCAATAATATCTCAAGGGCATCTTTCTACATCAATTCACTGTGTTCTTTAACAGCCAGGCGAGCATGAGTAAGGAGGTAAAAAGACCAGAAGAGTGAAAGGAATCCCAATTTTAAGAAAAGGATGCAAGGGCAATTAATTTAAAAATCTGACTCACATAAGTGATTAGGGAGGCAGTCTGGAAGTTAAGAGTGGAAACTTCATAGTTTAGAGGTAAAAAAAAAAACTTGAAGATTCATAGTCTTATTCTTTTGTCAAAAGATTATTGAATAGGGAAGAAGGAACTCTCGTACATTGTTGGTAGGAATACAAATCAGTGCAGTCACTATGGAAATTAGTATGGAGGTTCCTCTAAAAACTAAACCAAGCACCACTATATTACCTTGCTGTTCAATTCCTGGGTATCTACCCTAAGGAAAGTAAGACAGCATACAATAGAGACACCTGCACACCCATGTTCATTTTAGCACTGTTCACAATAGCCAAGCTATGGAATTGGCTCAGGTGCCCATGAACACATGAATGGATAAAATGTGGTCCACATGTACAATGGAGTAGTATTCAGCCATAAAGAAGAAATTATGACATTTTTAGGAAAAAGGATAGGACTAGAGATCATCATGTTAAGAAAATAAGTCAGACTCAGAAAGACAAAAACTGCATGTTCTCTCTCATGTGTGAAATCTAGATCTTTTAAAAAAAATAAGACGAACATAAATAGAGACTATTTGGGGGAGGGCTGGTAGGAAGGGGAAAAGAAGGAAGAGAGGGGAGAGAGGAAAACACAGCCACACTACATTATATGCATGTATGAAATGAAAGCCATCTAGAAATTTGTAAGAAAGTTGAGGAAGAAGGGTTTGGATTTAGGGAGCTAAGAAAGTGTAAGAGAGGGGTGAGTGTGATCAAAGCACACCACCTGCATGTATGGAGGGTCACCATGAACTCCTCACTTTGCATCATTAATTTACGTAAATTAGGAAAGGCCATCTCATGGTGGACAGGTGTGGTGATTCCTTTGCCTTCCCTCAGCCAGTTGGCAGCTGACCTGGAAATACACCCAGAACTCCTACCTCCCAGCAATCCCTACCACACTCTGCAACTGCTCTTAAACACTGCGTCCCAACTGTGAGGGCCAGGAAGGTGGCTGTGAAAAATGCAAAAGCCACTTTCCCCGTCACCACAGATCACCAAAGCTGTTAATGTCAAAGTCTGTTCCCCTGGCGTTGTGATCAGCAGCCTTCCAAACTTCACAGCAAGCATTTTTTAGTTTCACAGCTAAACAGAAAGGGATATGAAAACCACTGCCAATTACTAAGACTTCAAGATGGATGTTCAAATTTGGGTCACTTTTTCCTCAATACAAGCCATAGCATGCCAAGCGTATATCATTTCCTTTACTAATCTTGACTTATCTTTTTTTGGGTCCCAAAGAGCTAATGCCGTATACAAGAACAATGAAATTATTCCACCACGTGGAAAACCACCAACACTCAATGGGTCTCTCCCAGGATCTCCCTGGCCCTCGCTATGCCTCCGAGCACCACACAGCTCTCCCAAGTATGTCCCTCCAACAAGCAAATGTGCTCCTGCTTATGCATAATAAACTCCAATGTCACATACATCCAAATCCCCAAATTCAGAACATGGAGAGTCAAAGGAGAGAAGGCTAGCACGGTCAGTCTGTCTCTACCCTCCTCCTGGACATGCCCCTCCCCGCCCCCCGCCAAACCACTGTGTTCCCCATCCCTGAGTTTTCCTGCTCAGAGTGGGGGGCGTGTCAGAATGTGGTTCTATAGGACCTGAGCCAGAAATGCCATCTGGGGGAATGAAGACATATATAAAAACCAGTCCTCCAGAATCTGGTGTCCCTCACCCCCTCCCCAAGACACAAGAAATGCACCTAGGGCTACAGCCCAATCAGTGATTTGGAGACTCAATAGTTACCTTAAGCTTTTACATGAAGTATCATTTTGTGACAGCCCTGCAGCTCCCTAGCTGAGCACCGCTGAAGCTGTGAATTGACTGATGGAGTCAGAACCCCTATTCTGGAATCCTACCATGCAGACCAAAGCTGTGCTTCATCAAAGTGATGGGAAGAGGAAGCAGCAGAGCCAACTCATTTCCTTGACTGCAGCCACGTGAGACAGAGTGTGGCTGTCACAGGGAGACTCAAAAATAACCTACAACCCCTTCACAGAAATGTCTACCAGCCATGATCCCAGAGGTCAGATCACAGAGCACTCACTGTAAAATCCAAGTCAGCATGGTTGGTGAGGAATTTGTGGTATCAGTCTGGGTTAGATGAAGGTGGAAGCTAAGAGAAGCCTTTTTTTTTTTTTTTTTTTTAGAATACTGGGGTTTGAATTCAGGGTCTCATGCTTGCTAGGCAGGCGCTCTACCACTTAAGCCGATTTTTCTACTCAACTAAGAAAAGGCCTTTTAAAGGGCTGACAAGCCCATGAAACACCATCTGTCCCTATTTTGCCCCATGGAGGAAAACTGACAATCCTCCCTCCCTCCCTCCCTGAGGCTGGGTCAAGTGCTGTACACTGAGCTCCCTGGTGTCAACAGACATGAGAATGGCGTTGCCCTTCCAGGGGGAGAAGGGACATGTGTTCCACATCTTGAGAAGGCATAGGGCACCCATGAAGAGGTGAGGAGAGAGGAAGACACTGCTGTTGTTTCCAGTCTCTGTTGCAAAAAGGGTTCTGAGAGGCGATGAGCAGGCCTTCGTGTCTAACATGGTAAGGAGCGGGCAGACAGGCATAAACGCCAAACTTTGTAAGACAAGAAGGTCTGATTTTCCATAAAAGCCCATCGATCTAAATATCTGTCAGTTCTCTGTTTCTGTGTCATTTGCATTCAGAAAAACAGTGTATAGGCTGGTGCTCTTCTGGGCCCACTGTTGGCCTTTCATCAGGCTGGGATCTCAGCCTCCCCTGGAAGGACAGGGGGTGGGGGAGAACAGTACAAGTAGGCATGACTGTGAAAGGCAGCCAGCACATATACAGCATCCCAAATGCTGGCTGCTGCCCAGCCAACATCCTTGCAGCACCCCACACAGACCTTTTGGGGGGTATTCTGTACATTCCTGGAAAATGACTTAATCTCTCTGAGTCCCCATTTCTCCATCTGTAAAACGGGGATAATCATATCTACCTCAACAGGACTGGTAGAAGATGAAGTTGGGTAACAGCTGTTAAAGGCTGGCACACAGTAGGTGCTCCATAAACATGGGAGGCAGCATCAGCTCTTGGAAGAGCACCAGAGCTGGAGTCAGGTCTGCTATCAAGTCTCAGCTATGCTCCTTAAGTCACCAGCTGTGTAGCCTCCTATGTTTCCCCAACTGTAAAGCCAAAAAGGCTCTCAGAGAATTACCATGGGGGTCAAAGTAGAAAATGCATGTGGAACGAAACAGGATAAACACCTGAACCCTATAAAGGGTGAAGCAAACAAATGTTTACTTACAGGCCTCAAGTGAAAGCTGTTAAGAGCACACACTGATCCCCATCATTGTCTTATCAAATTCTCAAGAAACACTTTTGTGTCAGTCAGTCAACAAACATAGCAAACATTAACTGGGTGCTTATAATGGACCAAGTGCAGTGCTGGGAGCTGAGGCTGTTGAGGGACTATGGCCCTTGCCAGCATGAAGTTTATGCTAGAGGGGGAGGGGAAGCTAGTTGTAAATGAGTATGTGCAAGCACTGCAACGCAGAAGTTGCCATGAAGTGTAGATGATGGTGGGGGGATGGAAGGGTGACCCTAACTGAGCCTGGAGGTCTCAGGGGAAAGGCAACATTAATAATGGCTACTGAAAGTGGCTTTTGGTGACTGTGACAAGTGAGCAAGAAGAGGGAAAGGTCAACCACCAGTTACATACCCAGGGCTGGTACACAGCCCACTCAGCATGACTAACTAAAATTAAGAACATGGTAATAAAAGTTCTGCCCTTTTATAGGTCCAATAAAGAACTAAAGAAGCTTACCTCCATCTTAATACAGTCTATGTGGAAAAATAGCTTGCTTCATATATGCCCCAACATCAGAGGACAGGACAAAGCTTTGGTTCCCCTCCTCAGTCAAGCTCACTCTGCCAGGCCATCTAGCTTTCCAGACACCACAGGTTCACATGGCTCATGTTTTCTAACACCCAGTTGTGTTCATTCAAAATCCTCTTTAGGGTCACATGGCCCACAGCATTTTAAAGCAGGGTGAGCCACTGACAACCTCCGCCCCCAATCAACCACATAGGCAATTGGTCCCCTCCACCTGGAGCATCCTGCTCTGTAGTGATCCACCACAGGGAGACACATCCTCTCCAGAAAACACTAGGGGGGCATAAGCTATAATTTAAAGGATCAGGGGCAGGAGCTTACAACGCTGGCAGGTTGGACATCAACTAAACTGGACCAAGGACTCATCAGGAGAAATGGAAGGACTCACGCCTTTCCCTGTCAGCCTCTCAATTCCCTCAGCCCCTGGATGAATCAGCTTTGGGAAATCAGTGAGTGCCTCTCTTCCTCAGGTCTATTAACTCCCTCTGCTCACCCCACTACCTCAGCCACGTTCTTTAAAGTGCTATTTCATCCATTCCCTGAAAACTCTGGATCCTCTCTTCCTTTCTATTTTGATAAAGGTGTTTGTATCCTCCCTCACTGACCAAATGAAGGTAACACTCATGGTGTCAAAGAGTTTTAATATCCAACACCTCAGATCTGCCAATATAAAGTACTAATGAGGTTCATTACTTGTTATATTAGGCTTCTGGTGTCTAAGTCAGAGAGAGTCATGATGAGCCAAATTCTGATGATAGAGACCCAGCCCCTCCCCTCAGGGGCCCACATTGGGTGTCTTACCTCTCACCCTCCACTTGACATGGGCCACTTAGGACTTAGGAGTCACTGAATCTAAGTCAGGGTACACACCTTCACAAAATTGGGTTTTGGGGATAAACTGAGTATGTTCTGACTGCATTAGCCCCAGAAACATTACTGCCAAGCCAAGCAAAGCAAGAGTGACTCCGATTGACAACCACCTGGATATCCTGGGAGGATGCAGGTGAAGACAGCAAAAAGAGGTGCAAAAGCATGAATTGACATGCGGTGACACACTTCACTGAGCCATGGAGAGAATCAGAAAAAATTGCCAGCACAAGATTGTTTAAAACCTCATCCCCACAGCCCCAAGGAAAGCAATTAAATAAAAAGTAATCACATTTTTTAAAGTAATTCAATCAGTATTTCCTCTGCTAGCTTGGCACAAACCAAACCATCTTAGATAAGCAGTGAGATGACATGCCCTCCTGAACTTTCACCAAAATCCCTCCACTGTTTTTGGAATGCCTGTCCATGGTTTCTCTCCCCAACCAGTCCCCATTCCTCACCACCCAACTTCAAAAGGACACAGAGAGTCCCTCGTGAACAGACTCTAAGGCAAAGGGCAAAGTAAATAGATGGCAAAATTCCTAAGCCACTTCTAAACAGTGCTTTAAAACGGACTCCTGAGAATGTCAGCATCAGAGCTAATGTTGGAATGAAATGATGACTGAAGAGAACCAAATACTTAGGAAAAACCAATTCATTTCAGTGTTCCTCCTTGCAGTGGCTGTGTGGTTGAAGTTCAGGACTGCAGGTAGACTTTAAATCAATCCCACATTAACAGAATGTATTCAGGAAGCACAGGCAGAAAGATGTGAGGCGCCTGCTTGTAACTGCTGTGGTCACAAAATATCTGTCTTTACGGAGTTCTGTATGAAGGCTGCATTGCACACACAAACTAAAATCTCTGTGCTGTCAAAGAATTTATGTAACTGCTTCCCTTGTAAGACAAGCTGCCTGAGGGCTGGGAACCTATCCTTTTTATTTCTGCATGTCCCATGTCTAGCATAACCCCAGACACACAATCATTGCTCCAATAAAGCACTGAACTTGGGGCTGGGGTGCTGCTCAGTGTTAGGTGCATTCTGAGCACATGCATTGCCTTGGATTCATTCCTGAGCACCAAAAGAAAGGGGGAGGGGGTGAACCTCTTGGAAAAGTGACAGTTAATTTTGAAATATCTCCAAACAAGAAGAAAAAAAAGTGCCACTGATGAAGGCTACAGCCCTCAGCATGGGAACTAGCTCAAGTTACTGTTGGGAGGTTGCACTTACACTTGTGCTCATAAATTCAATCACGCTACTTCACTGTTTGAATAGAGAGAATGAAGTCAAAGGTAGAAATGTACGGTGTAGCCAGCATGTGCTGAGGGGAGGTAACTCTTAGAAAAAGTCAATTGAATGTGTGTTATGTCATATTTGATGTTCCATTCCTTAAACTGCTAAGGCTGACAAGTTTTTTTTTTAACAAGGCAGACGATTTGGGTACCTACCATCTGCTTCAGTGGTGCAGGCAAGGTGTCCGTCCCATCCAGGGTCCTGGAAACTGTAACTCTTGAATAATTTCCCTGACACTTTATCAGTGCCACATGATAAGGGCACATAACCCTAAAAGGCAAATACCCCGGAGTTTACCTCAAAGTTGTACATTTTGCCTCATACCCATCCCCTGGGACTGGTGTGATGCAGCCTAGGGCTCTGGTGTTCAAACTCTAGCTCCAGCCCTTCTCTGGGGTGAGTGTGTCTTAACCTCTCTGGGCTTCTGCTGCCTTGTGAAGAGGGAGATAATAATCTACCTCCAAGGAATTCTGAAGATTGGATGAGTTAATGCATTGGAGCACTTAGCCTGACACCCAATTAATCCTTCCAGAGAACCTATTCCTCTCAAGCTTATATACATTGTCACCCCCATGCCCCTCACACACCCTGCTCCATTCATCACTGCTCCCTCCCAACACTGGCACAGAACTCCAAGGAGGAGGGGACGAGCTGAGACTAATGATGCTGGATCAGCCTCCTCTTCAACATGCTCTGTTCACAGTGATTTCCACCATCAACTGTTCTTTGTGGCTTGTTAATCTGACCTCAATCTCCAAACACAGAACGGTGTATTCTCCGGATAGGAAAAGGATACGAATTATGTTTCTCTCTTTTTACTTGCAGTCTAAAATTTACATAGTCTGGAAAAATGAAATATGCTTATGAGTGTGGAGATGGTTACAAAAGACTCGGAAACACCTGCTCCTTCTAGCCTCAAAGGGACCACAGTGATAGAGGTCCTCATGAGAGACTGCTTACTAGAAAGAGTTGGAGAAGGAAACCATCTCTGGGAAGAGCTGAGGAGCTGTTACCCCTAGTGATAGTGGAAAGAGGGAAACGGTTTGTTGGGAAATGTACAGAAAAGGGAACTGAGGGCAAATGAGCACACAGCCTACTGTTGTGACAGGAACAGAAAAAAAGCCCTCTTTGCAGGCCTCATGCTAAGTTCATTCTTTCAAATTGGAAACAAAAAAACTGGCCCATGGAGGAAGACACACTCGAGTCTAGCCTTGCTCAATCGACTGGGAGCTCAGAGTCATCACTGATTTTATTTTAAATCCTTTGTCCTTATGACCTCCAAGCTCCTTCAGTGTTCCTTAGGAGCCAGCAACCTGGATCTGCTGAAAATAGAACAGGCAGGCAGTCCTGGAGAGGAACTTCTCCAAGCAGCACACAAGCAAAGATCAGCAGGTCAGGGGTCATGAGGGCAAGTGACCACTCGCCTATCTCATTCATAAGCAAACACACAGAATACAGACGGAGCACTGCCCCAGCTGTACCTGCGGCTGTTGGGTCATCCCACAGCCAGCCTGAAAAGAACAGGTTGGGTCACAAGACAGCCATGCAGCATGCTGTCCATGGGACTTACTTGTGGCTCTTTATCTGTCAAGTATGTTATTTATAAAGAGACAGAGAGACAGAGAGAGAGAGAGAGACCTGCAGCCCGCCTCTATTTCCATGGCAGGACACCTCTGTATGGATTGGCTGAGAAGTGCCAGATACCATCTAACTGACTTTCAACCCTGCTTCCCATACTCTGTGGCACTAGGTCTCACATTTATCTCCCTTTCTTGTTACACATCCAGTGTCATAAAACAATACCCTTGGTGGTGGAAATGGATGACGTCAGAATTCTTAGAGCTAAGGGAACTTTCAGAGATGACTCCGTTCATTGCCAATGTGAAACCAAACTGTAACTCTTCTTTCCCAAGCACATGAGTAAGCTGTGTTGTACAAATGAGAAGCTCCACGGTGTTCTGATGGCTTTCTGATGTATGTCACTTCAGGATGAGTTGAGAGCATGACTGAAAGGTTCACCATTGAGGAAGGAAATCACCATCCAAAAGAGCCACCATTACAAAATTCAGGCCGTGATTTGAGAGATTCTAGGGGTAGGAGTCACACTTAAGAACTGACTGTCAAAGTCCTGGATTCCATAAGAGGCCAATATGTCAGACTGTACAAGCGTCTGTTCTGAATAATTTAGACAGTTTCCTACCAAATGCAACTGCACCCATCCCAGCCTAACAAAGTTACACACAAAATCTTGAAATGTCTTTGTACCCATATATTTTAAAACCAATTTTTACTTTGTCACAGCGTGTCACAGGCTGTTACATAGTAAAATATTACTCAAAATATTGCTTAATTACAAAAAAGCTACATTTTACTTTCATATTAGATACATGTTTTATGTGTAAGATAAACGTGTAAGGAAATTCACCCTGCATTTTCTAGTCTTTGCTCTATCATAGCTTCAAAATGAAAATGAAAATCTCATCAAAGAAATTTAAGACCCTCTTTTCCTTATAGCCTAGTCCTTTTAGAAAAATCAACAGGTCTCACCTCATAAGTTTTCTCTATCCAATCTAGTCTTAATTTTCAGGGACAGTCACTATCACTCTAAAGGGTCTTTCCCTACCTAAGATCTCTTACTTGGGCTACAAATGTAACTTCTTACTTAAAATTACATTAAGCCCTCTCTTCTAATAATACACCAGCCTCAAAGCAGTCCTTTGATTGGTCAATCCAAAAGAGATCATTTTGGCAACCGCTTCACTGTAAACACCAACCAGGTGGTGAATGTGAAGTCATTCAGAATCGTTAAGGCCACCCTAAAAGCAGTAGGAAAGTAAAGGCAATAACACTTATTGAGAAGAGTCAATGAAATATCCCCCTTTTGGAACAGGACCTGTTGATCCATGGAGAAACAGATAGGAAAGCCAGAGTCGGAGCTCCCCATCTGTCTTAAGAATGATGCACCACTGTTGGCAAACCTTAACAGCAGCACACTATCTCATGGTTTGCTGATAGAAACACTAAACCACCTTTCTTGATGCTCGTCTTCAACGGATCATTAAGACATCTCAAACCTGATGTTAAGATACCACAGTAGGACAGAACCCACTGGAAAATTTGCACTGAGGGATGGAAAGATCTGTTGTATTTTTGACAAGGGCTGAGACACCTCCGCCCTGTGGGTTCTGCACACAGCCACAACACTGACACCGACAAAGGGCACAGTTCCTGTGGAAACACTTACGGTGTGGTTCTTCTGATAGAAACGGGTCTCTGAAAAAACAAAGGCTTCGCCCCAAGAGGACGCAGCAATGAAGCCAATGGAAAGGCAGGTCTGGAGCCAATAATTTAGAGTCCAAATCAAGTCAAGCCTTCATTTCCCACAGGTGGAGATAACAATCTGATTAATTAAAGGATAAAGCCTGCCAATATGACATATTCTGGCATCTTCAGATCTTCAGGCAGGTGCTTATTGACTAATTCATAATCAAGGGTAGCTCTCCAAGCCTTTTCTGCAGCTACAAAAAAATGACAAAACACAATAATCTACATTTATATGAGTGAGGGTGATCATATTATATGCTAATAAGTCATTGGCTCCACCTTCGCCATCCTTCTGCTTGCATTTAGTTGCTAGCTTAGGCTTTAACAGGGCCCTGCCTTCACCTGCAAATGAGTTTGGCAGTCCTGTTCAGAACAGAGTTGGACACCTGGACCTCACTCTGCCTCTCCCATAGATAGCATAGGTGCACTAAAGAGGCAGGTCACCAGTTTCACAGGCCACCACCCCGCACACAGCTCTTGACTGTCACACAGACTTCTGACATCTCCGGGGCAAAGAAGAGAACCCTCTCTCATGCCTCACCTCAAGGAGTTCAATTCAGTCAACATTTTTCAGTACCTGCGAGGGGCAACAGGTTCCTATCAGTGGTATCACCCAGGTACATATGCTTTAAAAAGCACTTAACTTTGGTTAGTCTGGTGAAAAATGACCAACACAGGTGAAATTACAATGGAAAATGCAAATTCCCAAGACACAAGGATGAAAAGAAATTTGGGCCACCTTAAATATGGTTAATACTGCCTTCCCCTGAAGACTGACCTTGCACATCACCTCCTTCAAGTTCTCCCAGAGTGCTCAGCTCATAATCCCCTAACATCCTACATACATTTCTTTTCCTGAATTCTGCCACTCTATGATGAAATTGTGAGTTTGTGATATCCCCCACCACACAGTAAGCTCCTTAAATTTTTCACCACCCCCCCCCCCCGCCACCTGATGTACTCTCTGACCCATGGCAGGTGCTGAACCAGTGCTGTGACCAAAAGCATGGAAGTGTGTGTCGATGTGTACATGTGCACACTCAGGCTTATGTGTGGGTGTGTTTGTAGTATAGTGATACACGTTTTTTTTTCTGTTGGGGCTTCTTTACCACTATCTTTTCTAACAAATAGCCAATTCTTCTGTACAAATTACAAGGAATACCTGTGCTCCTCCACTACCTACTGAAAATGAAATAAGTTAGACATGACCAGAGTTAAGAAAACCTAATATGCTTATCAGTACCTACATCATGAACTGGACATTCAGGCAAGGGATGAAATGGGGGTGGGGGAGGCAAGGGCCATCTGAGGGGGAATCTCCCTGAGAAGCCTTAAGTTTATAGGGGACAGGAATCCTAAAGAAGATCCCTAGCAGGAGAGAGGTTAGTGTTGTGTTTTAGACAGCTCATCAGGCAGCTCTGCAGAGGATGCATTTGAGATAGTAAGACTACATTCATAGAGACCGGTTCTAAAGTTATTACATATGATAAGGGTCTAAACA